>NC_041382.1:376983202-377101947 GCF_002162155.2 Triticum dicoccoides
AGGGAGAGTAGAGAGAGTAACGGGCGGGGGGTGGGGGGGCGTTAGTTACGCTGCCCTTTGCCGTCCGCCGCTCTTTGCCGTCCGCCTTTATCCCTCTTTGCCGTCTGCTAGCAGACGGCAAAGAGGTGGGGCGTTAAGTTTTTTCTAAACGGGCTGGCGGTGGGGGCCAGCTCTCTCTTTGCCGTCAGCCAGCTCACGGCAATGAATCTTTGCCGTCAGCTGGCTGACAGCAAAGAGATGGCTGATGGCAAAGGCCTATTTTGCCATCCGGCGTTTCTTTGCCATCTGCTTTTGGGTAGCAGATGGCAAAGAGCTTCTTTGCCGTCTGCGAGCAGACGGCAAAGAGCTGGCTGATGGCAAAGTAGCTGATTCCAGTAGTGAAGTGTGGCAAAGGATAGTAGCATTGTCCATTTTTTTTTATTTGGCCTTTCTTTTTTCTTTTTTTATTTGGCCTTTCTTTTTTGGGACAATGCTCTATGAATGATGGTCATCACACTTCTATTTACTTACAACTCAAGAATTACAACTCGATACTTAGAACAAGATATGACTCTATATGAATGCCTCCGCGGTGTACCGGCATATGCAATGAACCAAGAGTGACATGTATGAAAGAATTATGAACGGTGGCTTTGCCACAAATACTATGTCAACTACATGATCATGCTAAGCAATATGACAATGATGAATGTGTCATGATAAATGGAATGGTGGAAAGTTGCATGGCAATATATCTCGGAATGGCTATGGAAATGCCATAATAGGTAGGTATGGTGGTTGTTTTGAGGAAGATATAAGGAGGTTTACGTGTGAAAGAGCGTATCATATCACGGGGTTTGGATGCACTGGCGAAGTTTGCACCCAACTCTCAATGTGAGAAAGGGCAATGCACGGTACCGAAGAGGCTAGCAATGATGGAAGGGTGAGAGTGCGTATAATCCATGGACTCAACATTAGTCACAAAGAACTCACATAATTATTGCAAAAATCTACAAGTCATCAAAAACCAAGCACTACGCGCATGCTCCTAGGGGGATAGATTGGTAGGAAAAGACCATCGCTCGTCCCCGACCGCCACTTATAAGGAGGACAACCAAAGAACACCTCATGTTTCAAATTTGTTACATAATGTTTACCATACGTGCATGCTATGGGACTTGCAAACTTCAACAGAAGCATTTCTCAAATTCACAACTACTCAACTAGCACGACTTTGATATTATTACCTCCATATCTCAAAACAATCATCAAGCATCAAACTTCTCTTAGTATTCAAAACACTCATAAGAAAAAAAAATACTAATCTTGAATACCTAGCATATTAGGATTATTTAAGAAATTACCATGATACTTAAGACTCTCAAAATAATCTAAGTGAAGCATGAGAGATCAATAGTTTCTATAAAACAAATCCACCATCGTGCTCTAAAAGATATAAGTGAAGTACTAGAGCAAAACTATATAACTCAAATGTCAGGACCCCGATTCCAAGTCACATCGATCTAGCCGGTAACACCTCATATCACATTGCGGCCTCACGCACGGTATCCCCACGGGTGTCGCCTTACCATGGCCCGGGACCGTTTGCGCCTTTTGGCTCACGTATATGATAGTGTCGCTAGCATCCATATGATAGAGAACCCGGGCCGACATGGCTAGTCGTGAACCCAAAGCGGCGCAGACCTATGGAGACAGGCATACATGAATCACATCGAGCATGTCGGTCATCAGCGAGTGAATCTAGGCTGTAGCACTGGGCTAACAGGACTCCGGGGAACCCGGGCTGTAGCAGGCTAGGCAGGACTCCGGAGGCCACCGTGTGACATTTCCCCGAAGGGACAGACATAGGAACGAAGTGAAACACATGCCGGCCAGTCAAGTGTCCTAAGCAGTAGTGCTGGGCTAGCAGGACTCCGGTGAACTGGGCTGTAGCGGGCTACTATGGCTCGAGGAACACTAGACTACATTTCCCCATAAGAAAGGCTGCCAAGGATAAACAACTAGATTGTCGGATCCCACTCATACCAAGCATTTCAATCATACACACAATATGCCCGATATGAGTACATACAACATGGCATCACAACAAAACTCTACAACTCAAGTACTTTATTTAAAGGCTCCAGAGAGCCATACATAACAAGTTCATACAGGTAGGGGTCACATGACCCGACACTCAAGTCATACAAGCATACAAGCACAAGCAGAAGTAAATAGTCTGAGTACAGACACTAGAAAGCAAGAAGGCTTCCGAAGCCTGTCTATCTACATAGGGCCCTCCATGGCCAGGATCACCACCTGGGTGGCTAGTCACTCGTCGACATCAAGGTCTACGTAGAACCCATCGGAGGGGGCGGTGTTGTCGTCTGAAAACAGTAATTAAGCAAACATGAGTACAAAGGTACTCAGCAAGTCTTACAACAGAACCTACTATACATGCTCATTCTCAAGAAGGTGGTGGCGTTATTGCAGCAAGCCAGCTTTGACTCTTGGCTAGGCTATCCTACGAAACTCCACTAGTAAAATAGTTTTCGCACACGAGCCCACTACTCACCAACACAATACTCCATCGGGGATCCTCCCTCGTCATCCTACGAAAGGGCCATCCTCGGTACTCACACTTATCTTGAGTCTTTTAGTAGTAACCATTAACTTGTCTATGAACTGTATAGGCAACCAAGTAGTCCTTTACCGCGGACGCGGCTATTCGAATAGTTTTATACCTTGTAGGGTGTACTTCTTCATACACGCTTTCACCACTTACCGCCGTTTACACGACATGTACTCGGCAACCTTCAAGCGGGAGCCCAACGAGGGTGTCGGCCACGGCCTACCTAAACACTCAAGTCTCTAGTCCAGGTTCATCGCCTATCCAGGTTCCATCCGCAGGGAGTCCGGCCAAGGTTTCCACATACGGCCCCGAATGATGTGAACAGGGTCCCGAGACGCCAAACGAGCGCCCGGCATACCCGGCCACGGTGTATCTACCACAACATAGCCCACCCCTAGGGTCAGCACTACGCACGGCCGCCAACACATAACCTACAAACACCAAAAACTATTTGCAACTCCTCGACAGAGTACTAGGGTGATTAAGAAGCCGAGAGGGTCAATTAAGGATCCCAATGCATGGTAGTAGCTGATTCTTAAAATCACACATACAGATCTCAGTTCTTAGGGACGGTCTCAATGAAACAACCCACCATGTACTCCTACATGGCCTCTCATTGATACCTTTACTAAGTCATGTTCAACACATCCCTCACATTACCGACATAATCCTTTCACTCTAGCCCATCACCCAGATGAACCAGACCTGACACAACTCTAAGCATAGCAGGCATAGCAAGGTAGGAATCACATACATGGCTCAATCAACTCCTACACATGCTAGTGGGTTTCATCTAGTTACTGTGGCAATGATAGGTCATGCAGAGGATAAGGGTTCAACTACCGTAGCACACAGCAGTTTGAATCGCGTTGTCTTAATGCAGTAAACAAGAGCAGAAGCGAGAACATGGGTTTGTATCGAAATGATCAATGGTTGCTTGCCTGATGTAGTGGTAGTAGGGTACTGCCCTTCAGACGGGTACTCGGGGTTATCCTCAGAGGCAGAACCTACCACGAAAAGCACACCGAACATAATCAACACATGACAATATGCAACAATATGATGCATGCTATGACATGGCAGGATGAATGTGTCTTGGCCTAATGCAAGCTAAAACAGAAGGAGATGAACTCATTTGAATCAAAGATTCAAATGTTAGCTCATTTAATATAGCCTTATTAGTGCATTACCTTTTTCTGCTTAAACAGCAAGGTTAACTTGTTTTATCATGCATGAAACCATTATAGATGATAGATTGAATTTTTCTGATCATTTTTCATATATAACTTGTTTGATTTGGAGCTATGGTTGATTTTCTATGATTTTTAGAAGTTTTGGTTATTTTCTGGAATTTCCTATATAAGAATAATTCCAGTAATTGAATTAATGCGTCAGCATGACATAGGTGTGACGTCAGCGGTCAACTGGGTCGGCCAGGTCAAACCTGACTGGTGGGCCCTGTCTATCAGTGTCTCAGTTAATTTAACAGGATTAAGTTAACACTAACTACTGTCAGTGGGGCCTGGGCCCACATGTCAGTGACTTAACTAATTAAAATTAGTTAGAATTAATCCTAAACTAACTAACAGGTTGGCTCCACCTGTCATAGCCTCAGGGGGTCAACCTGGACCCACACGGGGTCAAACAGGGTCAACTCGCCGGCGTCTAGCCGCCGGCGAGGCCAGACGTGGCGGAGCAACGCGGGATTTGCACTCCGGCGGCCACAATGGCGGCGGAGACTATCTACATGATGCGGGGAGGAAACCGCGTCGAGTGGTGGCAGTGTGTGGAGCTGCGGTGGCCGGAAACGTCGCCGGCGACGAGTTTGGCGGCGTCCGGAGCTCGGGTGAGGATGAACTAGTCTCTAGGGGGCACGGGGAGGCACGTGGTTTGGTGCGTTGAGCTCCTGGAGGTGCGGTAGGACTAGTGGACAGGGTGGCGTGGCCATTGGGTGGCCGGAGCCTTGTCGGCGATGAGCTCCACGGCGGTGCGTGCGGGTGAGCTACGTGCGGTCGCAACGGGGCTCGAGAGGGAGAACGGAGAGGGTGGAGAGGTGGCTGAGCTCACGAGGATCTCTACGAGGCAGTCGGCGAGGTCGGGGATGAGCTGATGCGGCGGGGACGGCGAAGGGGATCTCCGGTGGCCGGAGTTGAGGGCGAACTCGGTGGAGCGTCTCCGGGGCGACCGAGCGCTCGGGGCTCGACCCACTCAATGTAATCGATGATGGCGAAGCTCGGGGACACGATGGCGCGGCGCGAGGACGACGGAGGGCGCGGCTATGACGACGGTGCGGTGACAGGGGCGTCGGCCATGGTGGGGAACGGCGAAGGGAGAGAGACAAGGGGAAATGGCGTGTCCAGGGCTTCGGGGTGCGATGTGGAGGCATCCAGGCGTCCAGGGCACGGGCGGCAAGCAGGTGACGTCGTGGCGAGCTCGGGCACGCCGGTGTCACCTCCCTGCCTGCCTGGCGGGGAAGAAGCAGCTGACTGGCGCGTGAGTTAGCTGGGCTGCGCCAGGTAAGTTTCTCTCTCTCTCTCTTTTTCTATTTTTCTTATTTATTCTATTATTTCTGTAGCTTCAGGGCTTTATTAAAAATGCCAGGGCATTTCCATAAATCATAAAATTAATCATGGCTACTGCTTAGAATATATCCAATAGCAAACATTTTAGTTTATGATTATTTGAGCATTTAAAATATTTTATAGCATTTAAATGCCCAAATGCAAATACCATAAGGATTAATCCAATGACCTTAGATGTCCTAGAAAAATGTGCACCATTTTTGTCAAAGGTTTTAACCCAAAACAAAAAGGGTGGGCTTTTTAGAAGGGCATTTCAGGTTCATTGAAAAAGTTTTTAGTAAACCCTAGTTGTTCCAGGGGGGTGCTGGGGGTTCTGTCATCCCCATTTCAAATTTAAGGGAAATTTAAACATGATGCACACTAATGCTTGAGCTGGCTAGGGTGTGACAACTCACCCCCACTCAAAAGAATCTCATCCCGAGATTTTGGATCCTCCGGGAAGAAGGTGGGGTACTCGAGTCGAAGACGATCCTCCCTTTACCAAGTGGCTTCTTTCTCGGAATGGTGTGACCATTGAACCTTGAGAAACTTGATATTATGACGTCGAGTGGTACGCTCGGCTTGTCAAGGATACGAATGGGATATTCCCGATATGAGAGGTTATCTTGTAGATCAAGCGTTTCGTGGTCCACTCCACGGATAGGATCCGCGAAGCAACGCCTGAGTTGAGAAACGTGGAAGACATCGTGAAATCTGGAAAGATGCGAAGGTAGTTCCAATTGGTAGGCAACTTCTCCTCGTTTGGCAAGAATGCGAAAGGGTCTAATTTAACGAGGAGCCAACTTGCCTTTGATACCGAAACGATGGGTTCCCTTTAACAGAGTAACCCAAAGGTAAGCCTTCTCGCCGACTACATAAGTCATGAGCTTATGTTTACGATCATATTGGCTCTTTTGACGAGATTGGGCTGTTTTCAATTTCTCACGAATAACGCGAACCTGCTCTTCTACTTCCTGAATCATATCCGGGCCAAAAAGTTGTCTTTCCCCGGTTTCTGACCAGTTAAGAGGCGTTCGACATTTTCGTCCATAGAGAACTTCGAAAGGAGCCTTGCCCAAGCTAGCTTGTTAACTATTGTTATAAGCAAACTCTGCGAATGGAAGGCAATTCTCCCAACCCATTCCGAACGAGATGACAGAAGCTCGGAGCATATCTTCCAGAATTTGATTGACTCGCTCTGCTTGACACTTGATTGAGGATGGAAGGCAGTGCTAAAAGAGAGACGAGTTCCCATAGCATTTTGGAAACTTTCCCAAAAGCGAGAGGTGAAGAGACTCCCACGGTTTGAGTTAATTTCCAATGGAACACCATGAAGAGACACTATTCGGGAGATGTATAAATCGGCTAGCTGGCTAGCGGTGATACTCTCACGAACAGGTAGAAAGTGGGCTACTTTGGAAAGACGGTCGATCACGACGAAGATGGCATTATTCCCTCTCTTGGTCCTGGGAAACCCAGTGATGAAATCCATACTGATTTTATCCCACTTCCACTCAGGAATAGCCAAAGGTTGAAGGGTGCCAGCAGGCCGTTGATGCTCTGCTTTAACATGAAGACAAATGTCGCAATTAGCAATGTATTGAGCGATTTCTCTCTTCATCCTAGTCCACCAAAACCTCTGGCGTAGGTCTTGATACATTTTAGTACTACCGGGATGAATGGTGAGAGGGGAGTCATGAGCTTCCTTAAGGATCAACTGGCGTAGATGTCGTTTCTTGGGAACCACCAAGCGGTTCTCAAAGAAGACAGCATCTCGCTCATCCATGGAAAAACATTTAGCAACTCCGCTAGCGATGTTTTCCTTAATCCGGGATATGCCCTTATCATACCGCTGGGCGGTTATGATCTGATCCATAAGATTAGGCTTCGCTACCAGGGTGGATAGGAATCCTCGAGGAACAATGTGAAGATTAAGCTTACGAAATTCCTCATGGAGAGGTGGTTGACTTTGTTGTAACATCAGGTTGTTACAATAGGACTTACGACTTAGCGCATCAGCCATGACATTGGCTTTGCCCGGGGTGTAAGTTATTCCTAAGTCGTAATCCGAGATCAACTCGACCCAACGTCTTTGCCTGAGATTCAAATCTAGTTGGGTGAAGATATATTTCAAACTTTGGTGATCGGTGAAGATCTCGCAACGATTACCGAGGAGGTAATGTCACCAAGTTTTAAGTGCATGGACTACAGCTGCAAGCACTAGATCATGTGTGGGATAATTTTCCTCATGTGGGTGTAATTGCCGTGAAGCAAAGGCAATTACCTGACGATCTTGCATGAGTATGCAACCTAGTCCTTGTCGCGAGGCGTCGCAATAGATAATAAAGTCCTTGGAGAAATCTGGTGGTACCAGTACGGGAGCAGATGTCAGGTGTCTTTTCAGTTCCTGAAAGCTGAACTCACACTGTGGAGTCCACTCGAACCTTTTATCTTTCTTGAGGAGTACAGTTAGAGGTTTAGCAACCTTGGAGAAATTCTCGACGAAGCGGCGGCAGTAGCTCGCTAAGCCAAGGAAGCTCCGAACTTGCTTGACCGTCTCAGGTGGAGTCCAATCAAGGACAGCTTGAACTCGCTCGGGATTGACAGCAATACCCTTACCAGAGATTACATGGCCTAGATAGGTCACTTCTGGCAACCAAAATTCACACTTGGAGAATTTGGCATAAAGGCGATGCTCTCGAAGTTTCGTCAATACCAGCCTTAGATGTTCGGCATGTTCCTCTTCATTCTTGGAGTAGATGAGTATGTCATCGAGGTATACTACGACGAATTTATCCAAATACTCCATGAAGACCGAGTTCATTAACCAAGAGAAGGTGGTTGGGGCATTGGTTAAACCGAAAGACATAACAGTGTACTCATATTGGCCATAACGAGTAACAAAGGCCGTTTTGGGAATGTCCCCGTTTCTGATTTTGATTTGATGGTAGCCCAACCTCAAATCCATCTTGGAAAAGACTGAGGATCCAGCAAGCTGATCATGCAGATCGTTGATCCTGGGAAGCGGATACTTGTTCTTGATAGTGACCAAGTTGACAGGTCGGTAATCTACAACCATTCAATCCGTTCCATCCTTCTTCTTGACGAAGAGGACGGGGAAAGCCCAAGGAGAGGAACTAGGACGGATGAAACCCTTTTTCAAGGACTCATCGAGTTGGTTCTTAAGCTCGACTAGTTCTAAGGGTGCCATCTTATAGGGTCTCCTAGAAATTGGAACGGTTCCTGGAACAAGGTCTATCACAAACTCGACATCCCTGTCAGGTGGAACACCTGGCAGTTCTTCTGGAAAGACATCCGGAAAGTCTCGGACTACCAGAACATCCTCAAGGTCTGGAAGGGGGTTGGCGTTTAGGGAGTAAAGCTGGCGCTTGGCCACTCGAGTTAAGACATTGACTGTCTTGCCCGATGGGTGAGTAAGTTGAACGGTTCTAGTGGCACAATCAATCTTAGCATAATGAGCTGACATCCAGTCCTACCCAAGATGATGTTTATGTCCAAGGACTTGAGAGCTATTAAGGATGAAAGGAAGACAAGTCTATCGACAAGAATTTAGTTCCCATGGCTTACTCTAGAAGTTTGCCATCTAGAGCCAGGGGTTTGAATTTCCATGGTAGAGGGCATGTCACAGAATGTCGTGTTATGCAATCGAGCATAGTTCTCGGATATGAATGAATGAGATGCTCCAGTATCGAAAAGAACAGATGCCGGATGGCAATTAACAAGGAGCATACCAAGGACGATGTTAGGATCCTCATGAGCCTCCTCGACTGAAACATAGTTAACATGGCCACGTGCAGTGGTGACCGGCTTGGCGTAGAATGTCTTTCCCGCTGGCTTACCACGACCAACGGACTTTCCAGTCTGATTGGGGTTGTTCTGGGGACACTCTCGACTATAGTGACCCGGCTCTCCACATTTGAAACACGTCACCACATTGGGACGTGGAGTAGCATTAGCAGCGGGGCCACCATAGGGCTTGGGCGGTGCAAACTGCTGGTTGGGACGAGGCGCCTCAAAGATGGCCTCGGAATGAACCTGGGTGGCAGTGCCGTGCTTGGAATCCGCACCCGACGCTTCTGAGATCCAGAGCCGGATGAAGAGCCAAAATCACGAGAGTGTTTGCGTGAAGCATCATAGTCAGACTGGCCTGACTCAGCACTGATGGCTTTATTGACCAACTTCTGAAAGGAGATACACTCGTGCAAACGAAGATCGCGGTGAAGCTCAGGGCTAAGTCCTTTGCGGAACCTTGCCTGCTTCTTAGCGTCGGTAGATACTTCTTCAGGAGCATAACGTGCCAGATTCCCAAATTCACGGCTATATGCATCCACAGTCAGTCTTCCTTGGGTGAAATTGCAGAACTCCTCCCTCTTACGATCTATGAGACCTTCCGGAATGTGATGCTCACGGAAAGCCTCACTGAATTCAGCCCAAGTAGTGACTTGGCCGACCGGGCGCATAGCTTCAAAGTTTTCCCACCAAAGGCTAGCAGGGCCTTCGAGGTGATAGGCAGCATAAGTAACCTTGTCAGCTTCGGCTACGTTGGCAGAACGTAGCTTGTGGGTGATGCTGCGAAGCCAGTCATCCGCGTCGAGGGGCTCGACGGAATGGTTAAACTTTGGTGGGTACAGCTTGATAAAGTCATTGATTGACACCAAGTCATTTCGCTGATGGCGTGCAGTGTTCTGCTCAATCCGCTCAAGCAAGCGGTTAGTCTCACGCTTGTTTCTTTCCGCCTCCAGCATCACTTCGGCCAGAGAAGGCGGGTGAGGCAGATTTTGGCCCCTAGCTGCACTGGCTTCCCCCTGCTCCGGGGCAGCAGGGTTGCTGCGGGTGTTGACCATCCTAGGAGAAAACAAGACAACGGTTTAGGTAAGGATGGCTCAAACTTAGCAAGGAAGTTCAGAATATAATGGATAACATGGAATGCAGAGATGTTCAGTGCATGACATGGTAATATAGAAACTGCCATATATATACCATTGGTCACACACACCATACATAGTTTAGTACAAGCCCAGACTACAGTACAACTATGATGAAAGACGTTACATCTCATTGGAGGCATTCCAAGATCCTATACATTATTTGTCTACATGTCCGGGATTGATTACACACACAGTCATATTCCACAAGTCACGCAGGACAGTGGAGATACAACTATTACAATACTAGTGATACTACTACTAACTCAGACAGCTCCGTAGTAGTCCTCATAGAAGTCACCTCCATAGCCTAGAAGTTCAACATGATCATCCGGAAACAGACGGTCCTAAGGAGCTTGTGGACCAAAGGGGCTAGGATGAGGTCTTGGACCAACAAACGGTGGCCTGCGGGGACCACGGGGTGGGGTGATGCCTCCCACATCACGCCAATCCACCATGCCTGGCAGAGCAGATCTCACAGGATACAGATCCCTTGTATCCATACATCCAGCTTGCACCGCAGGTGCAAACCGAGTCAATGTGGCCCAATGATCAGCACGGGTGTTGAAAAGCTCCAACCTCAAGGCCCGATTCTCTGAGTCCTTATCCTCGAGCATCTCGGCAGTGGTACGAGTTAGTGAGTCCTCCTGAGTGGAGTCAGCATAGATAGCCTGAAGATACCCTTGCGCTCCCGAAAGTGAAGCTGGCATGTAACGGAAGTCGGTGTTCCGAAGCAGGCCAGTCCGGACTCGCATGATGGTCATCATGGAATAGGCAGCATCCTGCACAGCCATCTCAACAGTAACCCCGAGTCCATAGGAACAGTGGAGGGGCACGGTAGATCCAGGATAAGAAGGAAATATCCTGACGGTGCAGAAATATTGGCTTTGATTAAAGTCCCGGAACTGCTCTTCGACAGTGTATTCGGGATACCAACGGTAACCCGTCTCGATCATTACCCGGACTAACATAGCAGTATGACCGAGCACATCGAGGCACCACGTCAGGTGAACCACTTGGTTTTGAGCACGAGTGGCCATCTGAAAGCACAACCACAATGCAAAGACATTAGAATTTCTAGGGAAAATTGGACAGCATAACAGCTGTAAATGCTCAGGAAAAGATTTGAGGCATCCACAATAGTTTGCAATACCACTCAACAACATCATATCAAGGTTCTGATTCAACTGGCAACATACTAAAAGTAGTAGAAACTATACTGAGGCTTGTAACAACAATCCTATAAGCTACTATGGATTAGTAACACGTGAACCTGATAGAAAGAGAGAGCCTAGTCCTTAACCCACGTTGAATAAGAAGAGAATGACTCAGATCAGAGGGCATAAGGTAAAGGAGTAAAAGAGCCTTACGTTCCCTCCCACAATCAATTCCCCTACATATAACTAAAGCATTTCTAGACTCGACATCGACCAGTTTGGCTCAACGAACCTACAGGCAGTCAGGCTCTGATGCCAACGCTGTCAGGACCCTGATTCCAAGTCACATCGATCTAGCCGGTAACACCTCATATCACATTGCGGCCTCATGCACGGTATCCCCACGGGTGTCGCCTTACCATGGCCCAGGACCATTTGCGCCTTTTGGCTCACGTATATGATAGTGTCGCTAGCATCCATATGACAGAGAACCCGGGCCGACATGGCTAGTCGTGAACCCAAAGCGGCGCAGACCTATGGAGACAGGCATACATGAATCACATCGAGAATGTCGGTCATCAGTGAGTGAATCCGGGTTGTAGCACTGGGCTAACAGGACTCCGGGGAACCCGTGCTGTAGCAGGCTAGGCAGGACTCCGGAGGCCACCGCGTGACATTTCCCGAAGGGACAGACACAGGAACGAAATGAAACACATGCCGGCCAGTCAAGTGTCCTGAGCAGTAGTGCTGGGCTAGCAGGACTCTGGTGAACCGGGCTGTAGCAGACTACTATGGCTCGAGGAACACTAGACTACATTTCCCCATAAGAAAGGCTGCCAAGGATAAACAACTAGATTGTCGGATCCCACTCATACCAAGCATTTCAATCATACACACAATATGCCCGATATGAGTACATACAACATGGCATCACAACAAAACTCTACAACTCAAGTACTTTATTTAAAGGCTCCAGAGAGCCATACATAACAAGTTCATACAGGTAGGGGTCACATGACCCGACACTCAAGTCATACAAGCATACAAGCACAAGCGGAAGAAAATAGTCTGAGTACAGACACTAGAAAGCAAGAAGGCTTCCGAAGCCTGTCTATCTACATAGGGCCCTCCATGGCCAGGATCACCACCTGGGTGGCTAGTCACTCGTCGACATCAAGGTCTACGTAGAACCCATCGGAGGGGGCGGTGTTGTCGTCTGAAAATAGTAATTAAGCAAACATGAGTACAAAGGTACTCAGCAAGTCTTACAACAGAACCTACTATACATGCTCATTCTCAAGAAGGTGGTGGGGTTATTGCAGCAAGCCAGCTTTGACTCTTGGCTAGGCTATCCTACAGAACTCCACTAGTAAAATAGTTTTCGCACACGAGTCCACTACTCACCAACACAATACTCCACCGAGGATCCTCCCTCGTCATCCTACGAGAGGGCCATCCTCGGTACTCACACTTATCTTGAGTCTTTTAGTATTAACCATTAACTTGTCTATGAACTGTATAGGCAACCAAGTAGTCCTTTACCGCGGACACGGCTATTCGAATAGTTTTATACCCCGTAGGGGTGTACTTCTTCATACACGCTTTCACCACTTACCGCTGTTTACACGACATGTACTCGGCAACCTTCAAGCGGGAGCCCAATGAGGGTGTCGGCCACGGCCTACCTAAACACTCAAGTCTCTAGTCCAAGTTCATCGCCTATCCAGGTTCCATCCGCAGGGAGTCCGGTCGAGGTTTCCACATACGGCCCCAAACAATGTGAACAGGGTCCCGAGACGCCAAATGGGCGCCCGGCATACCCGGCACGGTGTATCTAGTGCAACATAGCCCACCCCTAGGGTCAGCGCTACGCACGGCCGCCAACACATAACCTACAAACACCAGAAACTATTTGCAACTCCTGGACAGAGTACTAGGGTGATTAAGAAGCCGAGAGGGTCAATTAAGGATCCCAATGCATGGTAGTAGCTGATTCTTAAAATCACACATACAGATCTCAGTTCTTAGGGACGGTCTCAATGAAACAACCCACCATGTACTCCTACATGGCCTCTCATCGATACCTTTACTAAGTCATGTTCAACACATCCCTCACATTACCGACATAATCCTTTCACTCTAGCCCATCACCCAGATGAACCAGACCTGACACAAATCTAAGCATAGCAGGCATAGCAAGGTAGGAATCACATACATGGCTCAATCAACTCCTACACATGCTAGTGGGTTTCATCTAGTTACTGTGGCAATGATAGGTAATGCAGAGGATAAGGGTTCAACTACCGTAGCACACAGCAGTTTGAATCGCGATGTCTTAATGCAGTAAACAAGAGCAGAAGTGAGAACATGGGTTTGTATCGGAATGATCAATGGTTGCTTGCCTGATGTAGTGGTAGTAGGGTACTGCCCTTCAGACGGATACTCGGGGTTATCCTCGGAGGCAGAACCTACCACTAAAAGCACATCGAACATAATCAACACATGACAATATGCAACAATATGATGCATGCTATGACATGGCAGGATGAATGTGTCTTGGCCTAATGCAAGCTAAAACAGAAGGGGATGAACTCATTTGAATCAAAGATTCAAATGTTAGCTCATTTAATATAGCCTTATTAGTGCATTACCTTATTCTACTTAAACAGCAAGGTTAACTTGTTTTATCATGCATGAAACCATTTTCTGATCATTTTTCATATATAACTTGTTTGATTTGGAGCTATGGTTGATTTTCTATGATTTTTAGAAGTTTTGGTTATTTTCTGGAATTTCCTATATAAGAATAATTCCAGTAATTGAATTAATGCGTCAGCATGACATAGGTGTGACATCAGCGGTCAACTGGGTCGGCCAGGTCAAACCTGACTGGTGGGCCCTGTCTGTCAGTGTCTTAGTTAAGTTAAGAGGATTAAGTTAACGCTAACTACTGTCAGTGGGGCCTGGGCCCACATGTTAGTGACTTAACTAATTAAAATTAGTTAGAATTAATCCTAAACTAACTAACAGATGGCTCTCTCAAAAGGTGTGTACAGCAAGGATGATTGTGGTAAACTAAAAATCAAAGACTCAAACCATACAAGACGCTCCAAGCAAAACACATATCATGTCGTGAATAAAAATATAGCTCCAAGTAAAGTTACCGATAGAAGTAGACGAAAGAGGGGATGCCTTCCGGGGCATCCCCAAGCTTTGGCTTTTAGGTGTCCTTAGATTTTCTTGGGGGTGCCATGGGCATCCACAAGCTTAGGCTAGTGCCACTCCTTGTTCCATAATCCATCCAATCTTTACCCAAAACTTGAAAACTTCACAACACAAAACTTAAAGTAGAAAATCTCGTGAGCTCCGTTAGCGAAAGAAAACAAAAGACCACTTCAAGGTACTGTAATGAACTCATTCTTTATTTATATTGGTGTTAAACCTACTGTATTCCAACTTCTCTATGGTTTATAAACTACTTTACTAGCCATAGATTCATCAAAATAAGCAAACAACACACGAAAAACAGAATCTGTCAAAAACAGAACAGTCTGTAGTAATCTGTAGCTAGCGCCAGATCTGGAACCCCAAAAATTCTAAAATAAACTTCTGAACGTGAGGAATTTATATATTAATCATCTTCAAAAATAATTAAATAAATATAACTTTCCAAATAAAATGGCAGCAGTTCTCGTGAGCGCTAAAGTTTCTGTTTTTTACAGCAAGATAACAAGACTTTCCCCAAGTCTTCCCAACGGTTCTACTTGGCACAAACACTAATTAAACACAAAAAACATAACCAAAACAGAGGCTAGATAAATTATTTATTACTAAACAGGAGCAAAAAGCAAGGAACAAAAATAAAATTGGGTTGCCTCCCAACAAGCGCTATCGTTTAACGCACCTAGCTAGGCATAAAAAGCAAGGATAGATCTAGGTATTGCCATCTTTGGTAGGCAATCCATAAGTGGCTCTCATAATAGATTCATAAGGTAATTTAATTTTTTTCTAGGAAAGTGTTCCATGCCTTTCCTTAACGGAAATTGGAATCTAATATTTCCTTCCTTCATATCAATAATTGCACCAATCGTTCTAAGGAAAGGTCTACCAAGAATAATAGGACATGAAGGATTGCAATCTATGTCAAGAACAATAAAATCTACGGGCACATAATTCCTATTTGCAACAATAAGAACATCATTAATTCTTCCCATAGGTTTCTTAATAGTGGAATCCGCAAGGTGCAAGTTTAGAGAGCAATCATCAAAATCACGGAAACCTAACAAATCACACAAGGTCTTTGGAATCATGGAAACACTAGCACCCAAATCACACAAAGCATAGCATTCATGATCTTTAATCTTAATTTTAATAGTTGGTTCCCACTCATCATAAAGTTTTCTAGGGATAGAAATTTCCAACTCAAGTTTTTCTTCATAAGATTGCATCAAGGCATCAATGATATGTTTAGTAAACGCTTTAATTTGACTATAAGCATGAGGAGAATTTAGCACGGATTGCAACAAGGAAATACAATCAATCAAAGAGCAATTTTCATAAGTAAATTCCTTGAAATTCAAAATAGTGGGTTTAGCAACATCTAGGGTGTTAATTTCTTCAGTCCCACTTTCATCAAATTTAGCATCAAGATCTAAAAACTCCGAATTTTTGGAACGCCTTCTAGGTAAAGGTGGATCATATTCATTCCCATCATTATCAAGATTCATATTGCAAAACAAAGACTTAATAGGGGACACATCAATAACTTTTAGATCTTCATCTTTATTTTCATAGGAACTAGAAGAACACGCTCTTATAAAGGCATCTTTCTTAGCACGCATGCGGTTCTTTCTTTGCACTCATCAATGGAAATTCTCATGGCTTTGAGAGACTCATTGATATCATGCTTAGGAGGAATAGATCTAAGTTTCAAAGAATCAACATCAAGAGAAATTCTATCAACGTTCCTAGCCAACTCATCAATCTTAAGCAAGTTTTCTTCAATCAAAGCATTGAAATTCTTTTGCAAAGTAATAAATTCTTTAATATTAGATTCAAAATCAGAGGGCATCTTATTATAATTTCCATAAGGATTGTTGTAGGAATTACCATAATTATTAGAGGGATTACTAGGATACGTCCTAGGATTAAAATTTCCTCTGTACGCGTTGTTACCAAAATTGTTCCTACCAACAAAATTCACATCCATAGATTCATTATTATTCTCAATCAAAGTAGACAAGGGCATATCATTAGGATCAGAAGAAACACTCTTACTAGCAAATAATTTCATAAGTTCATCAATCTTTCCACTCAAAACATTAATTTGTTCTATCGCATGCACCTTTTTATTAGTAGATCTTTCACTATGCCATTGAGAATAATTAACCATAATATTATCTAGGAGTTTAGTAGCTTCTCCTAAAGCGATTTCCATAAAAGTGCCTCCCGCGGCCGAATCTAAAAGATTTCTAGAAGCAAAATTCAATCCGGCATAAAAATTTTGTATGATCATCCACAAATTCAAACCATGAGTAGGGCAATTACGTATCATTAATTTCATCCTCTCCCAAGCTTGTGCAACATGTTCATGATCAAGTTGCTTAAAATTCATAATATAGTTTCTAAGGGAGATGATCTTAGCGAGAGGAAAATACTTAGAGATAAAAGCATCTTTGCACTTGTTCCAAGAATCAATACTATTTTTAGGCAAAGATGAAAACCAAGCTTTAGCACGATCTCTAAGCGAAAAAGGAAATAGTTTCAACTTAACAATATTGTTGTCCACATCTTTCTTCTTTTGCATATCACACAAATCAACGAAGCTATTTAGATGGGTAGCGGCATCTTCACTAGGAAGGCCGGAAAACAGATCTTTCATGACAAGATTCAGCAAAGTGGCATTAATTTCACAAGATTCAGAATCGGTAAGAGGAGCAATCGGAGTGCTAATAAAATCATTGTTGTTGGTATTGGTAAAGTCACACAATTTAGTGTTATCTTGAGCCATCATGACAAGCAAGCAATCTAACACACACGCAAACAAAAACAAGCGGGCAAAAAGAGGCAAATAGAGAAAGAGAGGGAGGAGAGAGAGAGAGAGAGGGCGAATAAAATGGCAAGGGTGGAGTGGGGGAGAGGAAAACGAGAGGCAAATGGCAAATAATGTAATGCAGGAGATAAGGGTTGTGATGGGTACTTGGTATGTTGACTTTTGCGTAGACTCCCTGGCAACGGCGCCAGAAATTCTTCTTGCTACCTCTTGAGCACTGCGTTGGATTTCCTTGAAGAGGAAAGGATGATGCAGCAAAGTAGCGTAAGTATTTCCCTCAGTTTTTGAGAACCAAGGTATCAATCCAGTAGGAGGCTACGCGCGAGTCGCTCGTATCTGCACAAAACAAATAGCTCCTCGCAACCAACGCGATAAGGGGTTGTCAATCCCTGCACGGTCACTTACGAGAGTGAGATCTGATAGATATGATAGAATAATTTTTTTGGTATTTTTGTGATAAAGATGCAAAGTAAAATAAAAGCAAAGGAAATGACTAAGTATTGGAAGATTAATATGATGAAGATAGACCGGGGGGCATAGGTTTCACTAGTGGCTTCTCTCAAGAGCATAAGTATTCTATGGTGGGTGAACGAATTACTGTTGAGCAATTGACACAATTGAGCATAGTTATGAGAATATCTAGGTATGATCATGTATATAGGCATCACGTCCGAGACAAGTAGACCGAATCCTGCCTGCATCTACTACTATTACTCCACTCATCGACCGCTATCCAGCATGCATCTAGAGTATTAATTTCATGAAAACAGAGTAACGCCTTAAGCAAGATGACATGATGTAGAGGGATAAATTCATGCAATATGATAAAAAACATCTTGTTATCCTCGATGGCAACAATACAATACGTGCCTTGCTGCCCCTACTGTCACTGGGAAAGGACACCGCAAGATTGAACCCAAAGCTAAGCACTTCTCCCATTGCAAGAAAGATTAATCTAGTAGGCCAAGCCAAACTGATAATTCGAAGAGACTTGCAAAGATAGCCAATCATACATAAAAGAATTCAGAGAAGATTCAAATATTGTTCATAGATAATCTTGATCATAAACTCGCAATTCATCGGTCTCAACAAACACACCGCAAAAAGAAGATTACATCGAGGGGGAGAACATTGTATTGAGATCCAAAAGGAGAGAAGAAGCCATCTAGCTAATAACTATGGACCCGAAGGTCTGAGGTAAACTACTCACACTTCATCGGAGAGGCTATGGTGTTGATGTAGAAGCCCTCCGTGATGGATGCCCCCTCCGGCATAGCTCTGGAACAGGCCCCAAGATGGGATCTCGTGGATACAGAAAGTTGCGGCGGTGGAATTATGGTTTTGGCTCCGTATCTGATCGTTTGTGGGTCGTAGGTATATATAGGCGGAAGGAGTACGTCGGTGGAGCAACAGGGGGCCCACAAGGGTGGAGGGCGCGCCTGGGGGGTAGGCGCGCCCCCCTACCTTGTGGCATCCTCCTTTATTTCTTGACGTAGGGTCCAAGTCTCCTGGATCATGTTTGGTGAGAAAATCACGTTCCCGAAGGTTTTATTCCGTTTGGACTCTGTTTGATATTCCTTTTCTTCGAAACCCTGAAATAGGCAAAAAACAGCAATTCTGGGCCAGGCCTCCGGTTAATAGGTTAGTCCCAAAAATAATATAAAAGTGGATAATAAAGCCCAATAATGTCCAAAACAGTAGATAATATAGCATGGAGCAATCAAAAATTATAGATACGTTGGAGACGTATCAGGGAGGGGCGGTCTTCCAAGAAGGGCAAGATGCCACCGTTGACCGGCTTGGGTTTGGAAGGAGACGCCGTTGAGCAGCTCCAACAAGGGGAGAAACCCTCGGCCAAACCGTAAGAAAATCTAGAGTACCTTGATAGCATCCTGTTTTGTTGTTGTTACCATAACGCATTCATGCATTTTTATATGTCGGCACAGAGTTTTTCTGGGTGATCCTCTTCTTCGAGGAGTCTCCTTCCAAAGATGACGGAGAGCGAGATGCCTCCTCCAACCTCCTCGCCCAACAAGGCGGATGACTCTGAAGTGTCATCACAGAGGGTCCCTTTAGACCAGGGGACAGAAGAGACGGTACCCCAAGGTGGGCCTCCGACCATCCAGGATTCCGGGGCTGATGGTAACAAGGGCCCCGGACTATCCGATTCACAATCGACAGCGATTTTGGAGACGGGCAAGCAGATTCCTTCAAAGGATGATCGTGCTGTTGGAGCAGTTTCCAGAAGCCCAGAGACTCCGGATATATTGCAAGACATGTTGCGGAAAGCATTTGTCTCGGGGGAACAGCGTACCTTGATGGGTACAGTGATTGAGAAGATTTCGTCCACAAAGAGCGGATTAAATGAAGCCTTCATGAGCCTACTGAAGGGCTTCAAGGTTTGTAACATAATGTTTTCAGCTATGTTTCATTTGCGAAGATACATATGTGTATAGGTAGTAGCCCCTGATACTCGGGTTGGCTTCCACTGGGAAGCAAAACGGAGGATCGAAAAAGGATCATTTGAGGACTAACCTGATAAACCTTGAACGCAGGCTGCTTCCCCTTTGGCCACTTCCTGGATTATGGAGATTGCCGATTTGCAGCGGAAGCTTGATCTAGCAGGGGATGATCTTGCTTTAATCAATATGCGTCTTGACGAGTCGCAAGGTATGTATTCGGGGTAACCCTCATACATTTTTGTGGTATAAGCGTGATGATGAAATTTAGCTGTAGATGGTGTTGTTGCTGTTGAAGTTCTTCGAGCGGAGCTGGCCTGGGCCAAGGAGCAGGCCCGGCGTAGCAATGCTGCTGCCGAAAAGGCATCAGCTGAACTAGAAGCCGAACGAGCTATACGGCGCCAAGATGAGGAGAAGATATCCACGATGACGCTCGAGCTAGAGAATGCTACCGACCGCTGTGAATTTCTGGAGAAGGAGAGTGAAGCCTTAACGGCTGATCTAGAGAAGGCCTTGCAAGAGGCAAGAGGAGCGCGGTCGGAATGCAGAGTGGCACGTGAGGAGGTTCGACAGGCGAGGGAGATTGCAACTGGAAAGCCCTTTCTGCTGCAAACTAAGTTCGGCGACCCGAACTATGTCCAGGTCAACCAAGTATGGAGTTCTCCAGACGAGTTCTTGGACTTGCCAAAGAGTTCTGCCGATGCGGCGTAGTATTACCAATTGCGGGATGGATATGCAACGGAGTAGCTTTTTTGGTCGCAGTTTGGCGCGTCAAAGCGCCCCTTGTTGCTTAATGAACAGATGTCCCAATGGGCCGAACTTCATAGGATGTCCGGCGCTGCCATGAAGGACGTCGTAGTCCGGTTGTGGCCAACCGAGCCTGTTCCGAACAGCTATTTCGGTTTAGTGCAAAGGCTTGTTGACACGGTGCCGCGTATCGACGCTGTGAAGCGGTCAACGTGCATTGAGGGTGCATGGATGGCTTTCTCACGAGTCAAGACGTTCTGGGGGAAGATGAAAGCCATCGATGTTGCGACGAAGGGTCCACCCAAAGGCAAGGACCGTCGGGGACTGGAACATTATTTTGAGGACGTCCTAGAGGCGGCTCGCTTTTTAGAGGGTCAGTGCTCGAAAGACATAATGTTCGAGTGAAAATTGTAAAAGACAATTTCATAGTTAATCTATTTATGTTTTTTGCTTGAAAGCTTGAATTCCTCCTGTGCGGCCATTTTGATATAGTCTGAAAGTTTTCCAGTCGTCGGCTTTAGCCCCCTCGTAGGAAGTACGGGGGTGTTCATAAAAGCATTTAATCACTCTTTATCCAACGTCTTGGTCCATGAAGGAGGTGATAATGCGGCGAACCAGGCAATCAGTCTATAAGGCGTTAACACTTTCACTTAGCCATAGGAGTTTTATGGTGGGGCTATGACATAGCCCCTGATATGTATGCGGCGTATGGTGCCTTACATGTTTGATCTGGAAAAGATCCCTTGTGTGACACGGAGAAACGCTAAAGATTCTGATAAGTCGTCAAGTGGTTGACCAGCTCATGCCGCATCATGACAGTCAGTTTTCGACTTTCTCTACTAAGGTGCTCGTCCGGTTTAGACCAGGGCACAATCACAGTAGTTCTCCCTTTACTACGCTAGCCGATAGAGCGGAATGTAGGGTAGCAAGCACAGGAGCTGGGCAACCCAACTATTGACCCAAGACAATGATTCGGAGCTGATGCATATAAGGCCAAACTTGTGACGACCAAGTATGCTATAGAGTTGTTCAGACTTTTACTGGCAGCTCATTTGTTCCCACACCGTGTCAGGACCCCGACTCAATGCCACATCGATCTAGCATGTAACACCTCATATCACTTTGCGGCCTCACGCACGGTATTCCCACGAGTGTCGCCTTACCTTTGCCCGGGACCATTTGCGCCTTTTGGCACACGTATATGACAGTGTCGCTAGCATCCATATGATAAGGAGCCCGGGCTGACATGGCTAGTCGTAAACCCAAAGTGGCACAGACTTACAGGGACAGGCATCCATGACCCAGCATCGAACGTGTCGGTCATCAGCGAGTGAATCCAGGCTGTAGCACTGGGCTAGCAGGACTCCGGTGATCCGGGCTGTAGCGGGCTAACAGGACTCCGGTATTCATCGCGTGACATTTCCCCGAAGGGACAGACACAGGAACGAAGAAGGACACATGCCGGCCAGCCTAAGTGTTCCGGAGCAGTAGAAAGCTACCATGGCTCGGTGGAAACACTAGGAGACATTTCCCGGTAAGAGAGGCTACTAAAGATAAACAACTAGATAGTCAGATCCCACACATACCAAGCATTTCAATAACATACACACAATATGCTCGATATGTGCAATACAACATGGCATCACAAAATGACTCTACGACTCAAGTAGTTTATTCAATAGGCTCCGAGGAGCGAGATATTACAAACATGGGTCTCATGACCCAACAATCAGAGCATACAAGTCAAGCACAAGCGGAAGCTTAACATGTCTGAGTACAGACAACTATAAATGAAAAAGGCTGAGAAGCCTGGCTATCTACCAGATCCTGCCGAGGGCACAAGATCGTAGCTGAGGTAACAAGCTAAACGTCGAAGTCCACGTGGAACTACTAGTGAGACTGAAGTCTCTCTGCAAAAACATAAATTAAGCAACGTGAGTACAAATGTACCCAGCAAGACTTACATCAGATCTATCTACATATGCATCATTATCAACAAAGGGGTGGTGGAGTTTAACTGCAGCAAGCCAGCTTTGACTCGGTGGCTAACCTGAACTACGACTGCAAGTAACTCTTTTGAGGTGGCGCACACGAGTCCACATATTCACCATATCAATACACCACTATGGATCCGCTCCCGTCTCCCTACGAGAACGCCATCCATAGCACTCACGCTTATCTTGCGTATTTTAGAGTATCCACTTTCACTTGTCTATGAACTGATATAAGCAACCCAGAAGTCCTTTACCGCGGACACGGCTATTCGAATAGATGATGTTAACCCTGCAGGGGTGTACTTCTTCATACATGTTTCCACCACTTAGCGTCTGCACACGACATGTGCTCGACAGACTTCAAGCGAAAGCCGACGTGGGTGTAGACCACGACCTACCTAAACACTCAAGTCTCTAGTCCAGGTTTATCGCCTATTCGGGTTCCATCCATGAGGAGATCCGGCCGAAGTTTCGCTCACAGCCCCAAACGATGTGAACAGGGTTCCGTGACACCAAACGGGCGCCCGGTATACCCGGCCACGTGCCTACCGCATCACAGCCCACCCCTCCGGTCAGCGCTGCCCACGGCCTCCAGCATACTACAAACACCAGAAACTACTTGCAACTCCTGGACAGAGGACAAGGGTGATTAAGAAGTCGAGCGGGGTCATATTTCAGGGCCCAATGTATGGTAGTAGCTGAGTCATGGATCACAAACACAGAACTCAGTTCCTAAGGACGGCTTCAATGAGACAACCCACCATGTACTCCTACATGGCCTCTCACCGCTACCTTTACCAAATCGTGTTCACACACTTAGCTCTCAATGGTAGGACATGTTCACACACCTCTGATTCATTCCCGATGAATCAGACCTGACACAACTCTAGGCAGTAGCAGGCATGACAAACAAGCAAGAATGAGTAGGCACAACAGGGCTCAAACAACTCCTACTCATGCTAGTGGGTTTCATCTATTTACTGTGGAATGACAGGTCATGCAGAGGATAAAGGGGTTCAGCTACCGCAGCAGGTAACAGATGAATCGTTGTTGTCCTAATGCAGTAAAAGAGAGCAGGAGCGAGAGAGTGGGTTTGTATCAGAATGAACAAGGGGGTTTTGCTTGCCTGGCACTTCTGAAGATAACATTGAGTCTTCATCAGTGTCAACGATCACATCATCGGTACAACGTCTATCGACGGGGAACAACACCGGCAAACACAGAAGAAACACGATCAATGCAATGCACAATATGATGCATGCTATGACATGGCAATATGAATGTGTTTTGAGCTAATGCAACTAGCAACAGATTAAATGAAGTTGGTTTGAATACAAGATTCAAATTCCAACTCCATATATGGTTAATTAAATGCCCTTTATTTGTTTTGTCCAAAACAGAGGACAAACATTGTTCAAACATGCATGAAAATGGTACAGATGGATTCCTTGAATTTTTCTGGTAATTTTTCATATATAAATTATTTAATTTGGAGTTACGGTTGAATTTCTATGATTTTTAGAAGTTTATACAATTTTCTGGAATTTCAGAATATTAATAATTCCAGTAATTCATTATTGCGTCAGCCTGACGTCAGTGTGACATCAGCAGGTCAACAGGTCACTGTCCAGTCAAACCTGACAGTGGGTCCCGCGTGTCAGTGAAATTAGTTTAGTTAGAATTTAATTAAACTAAACTGGGTTAATTAACAGGGCTGGGCCCCACCTGTCAGTGAGTCAGTGGGTTAGCTAAAATTTAATTAGCATCTAAATTAAATTAGCAGGGCCTCGGGCCCACATGTTAATGACCCAGGGGGGGTCAAACCCTGGTCAACTCGGTCAAACCTGCCGGCGACTAACCGCCGGCGAGGTCCGAGACGGTGGCGATGCGCGGAATCGCAGCACAGGCCACGGTTCGAGGCGCCGATGGCACCGTTGGAACCCCGAGCCTCGTCCGCGTCGTCTGGTGCTAGTGGGGTCGCCAGAGACGACTCAGATCGACGGCAGCGTCCGCTTCCGCGGCGGCCGGAGTTCGGGCGCGAACGGTGGCGATGCTACGGCGCACTAAAGGAGAAAACGAGGAGTGCTACGTGCTCCTGGGGGTTCACCGAGCACGGTGACGTGCTCAGGCGCGGGCTGCGGTGGCCCTGGCCACGGCGGCGCCATGGCCGGCGGAGCCGAGCTCTCGGCTGTGATGGCCAACGGGGTTTGGGGGCAGCTCGAGCAACGTGACTAGGGGGAGAAGGAAGAGGAGCTCATGGGGAGTTGGCCGGTGCAGACGACGGGGCCGGGGAAGCGTCGGAGCGAGCGGGACGGCGAGGCGGATCTCCGGTGGCCGAGGAGGGGGAAGACGTCGGGGCGGCGCTCCGGGGCTCCTCTGGTCGCGTGAGACGACGAGGAGGACGAGGGAGGACCGGCGGAGCGCGAGGGCGTATCGGAGAGGCTTCGGGATGGCTGTGGCCGCACGAGCGCTGGTCGGCGGCGACGGCTCCGTTCGGTCGCGGGAGGGAGAGAGAGTAGAGGGGGATAGGGACGGAGGGAGAGACACGGGAGAGTGAGAGAGGGTCGAGGGGGCCGCGTGGCGTCACCGGGGCGTCGAGGAGGAGCCAAGCAGGCTGGGAGGGAGGAGGTGGCCGGGGCGCGTGGCCGCGCGCGCCGGGCGCGTGCCCGTCCTCCTGGCAGAGGAGGAAGGCGACAGGGGGGGTAGCGGTGGCGGGCTGGGCCGCTGGAGGAGCTGGGCCAAGTAAGTGGGCGCCAGGTAAGTGGCTGGGCTTCTCTTTTTTATATATTTCTGTTCTGTTTTCTATTTAATTGCCACTGAATTCAAATTCAAACAAATTTGAAAACAGTGCCAAAACTCCCCTGGATAATTTTATGTCACTTAAGGTCTACTCCTCATAAACATAAAATATCTCAGGGCATTTGAAAATATATTCATTATATATTATGAATATAACTCCAAATTCAAATAAAATATTGATTTAAAATCAGAGCCCAAATAATTCCTTAGAAATGTCCCAAAATTTTGGTTTGATTTATAACTCTTGCCAAAATTGTCAGAGCTATTTCTAGGCCATTTTGGATTTATTGATTGCAATTTTAGGGTTTCTTACCCCTTTATTAAAATGATTTCCGAGGCTTTCAATTTCCTCATTTCAACTTTCGGAATATAGACATGATGCACACATGAAGCTAGCCTAGAGCATTACCAGAAGCTAGGGATGTGACACACCGAGCCCTGGTAGATTAGGCCAAGGTATTTCTATGAAATAACCATAGCAGCCATATTTGTCGTGAAAACCATATGGATGATTAGTTCGGATAGTGTTTACTAGTAGCTGAGCGATATGTCAATGATTACTTATGATTATATAAAAACCACCCCCCGGCTATTTTACATGCTCGGGGTTGGAGGCAGAGGAACATGCATAGTACAGGCTCAAAAAATGGGGAGTGCGCTCTACAAAAAGTTATTTTGGACCTCCTATCGCACGTCTGCGCCGCCAGTCCTCGATGAGGAATCCTTGATGGACGTAGCCCCTTTAGGTGAGTGTATGGATCCGAACTCCGATAGAGCCAGTTTCCGATTTTTAAACCGTTCGTCACCTGTTTTTTAAATGATATCAAAAGAGGAAATAAAAAAGGAAATAACTAATTATATAGAGAAAAAGTTACCAGAGTGCTCGCAGGTTTGTCCGTATTGTGCTTCCGCTGATGCCCATGGTATCTTGAGTGCGTAATGATGTATGCGCGGTACAAACTTTGTAGGTGTACGGAGTGGGCGGCGGAAGCCGGGCTGCTATTTCCGTTTTAGGGGTAGTTGATCCTCAGGTGGAGACTGCTTTAGACCCCCGGTTTTTCGTTGGTGAACCTTTTCGTCATCCCTATCGGTTGGCGGCTTCCTTCCCCTGTGTTCGGCGTTGAGCTTGCCGGCCTGTTTAAAGACCCGTCGGTTTCTGTTGGTATGATTAGATGGTTTATCAGGGTGGCCGTGAATCTGGCAGGGTCGGTCCAAAATCCTGTCCAGGTTGGATGGTTCATCTCGATTCGCCTTGGATGGCTTCTTCCGCTCGCTGGGCTTGGGGTTGCTGAATCTGCCGTTGACCGTTGTGTCGCCTGATCTTTCATTGTCATTGTGACTATTGTTTTTGCTTCCCCGTGGCTTGTTGTTGGTGTCTCGGATTCTGAAGGTGCCCTGGTTGCTGGTGCTATTGCTTCTACGAGCGAGCCAGCTATCTTCTCCCGCGCAAAAGCGAGTCATCAGAGCAGTGAGAGCTGTCATGGATTTAGGTCCTTCTTGGTCGAGGTGGCGTGCAAGCCATTCGTCCCGGACGCTGTGTCTGAAAGCCGCGAGGGCTTCTGCGTCGGGACAGTTGACGATTTGGTTCTTTTTGACTAAGAACCGGGTTCAGAGCTCCCTGGCTGATTCGTCGGGCTGTTGGACAATGTGACTTAGGTCATCGGCATCCGGTGGCTGGACATGTGTTCCTCAGAAGTTATCAAGGAAGGCCTCTTCCAAGTCCTTCCAGCTGCCTATGGAATTTTCAGGCAGGCTGTTTAACCAGTACCGAGCTGGTCCTTTTAGTTTTAGTGGGAGGTATTTAATGGCGTGAAGGTCGTCTCCACGGGACATATGGATGTGGAGGATGAAATCTTCTATCCATACTACGGGATTGGTTGTCCCGTCGTATGATTCAATATTGACGGGTTTGAATCCTTCGAGGAATTCATGATCCATTACTTCATCAGTGAAGCAAAGCGGGTGTGCGGCGCCTCTATGTTGGGCCACACTGCGGCATAACTCCGAAGGAGTCCCATTGCGGTTTTCGGCCTGGTTGCGGCGAGGTGTGACACGTCCGAATAGGTAGCCGTCGTTGCGTGTCGAAGCATGTTTTCGTGATCCGTAGATTGGTCTTGCGCTTCCTTCTCTATTGTCCCAGTCCCTCTGCAGGTTGTGTGGGTAATCGTGGCCTGCGTTGTTCTTGCCTTTACGGCGAGGTGGGGCGGTCTGGTGTTCGGCTTGAGTTGCCTTTTTATCCGGACAGAGTTGCCGACGACCTGCCGTGTTGTGTGACGATGGTATGGGCTCCAACGCCTCGTCATCGGATTGGTAGAGCGATCTGTGCTTTGGGTAGCTTTTGGCTGGGCCACTGAGGCCGTATTCTTTGGTGATCAGGACTTCGGTCCATTTGTCATTGAGTAGGTCTTGGTCAGCTTGAAGCTGCTGCTGCTTCTTTTTCAGGCTCCTTGTCGTAGCTATCAGCCTGCGCTTGAAGCGCTCCTGTTCGAGGGGCTCTTCAGGTACGATGAAGTCTTCGTCGCTGAGGCTTTCCTCATCTTCGGAGAGCGGGAGGTAGTTGTTGTCCTCTGATCCGTCGCTGGGCAGGGCCTATTAGTCGAGGCTGGCTTGCCCGTTTTCCTGTTCCTCCTGCTCGAATGTTGCTCCCACAGGGTCTTCATTGCCTTCGACACCATCCGGAGTACTATTTTCTCCAGTGCCATTGTTGCTGCGGTGTGACTTGGGGCGCCGGAACTTATACTGTGACTCAGGAGTTTTAACTTGATCTCCCTTGTCTTTGCCACGAGGCTTTTTAAGTGTATCGATCATGTACATGTCATGTGAAGGGGTGGCCATCTTGCGTCCGAAGACTGGCGGATCTTGGCCTTGCTTCTTATCTGAATCATCGTCTGGACTGTCAATGTCCGCGGAGCCAGGAGTGGGCATGTCGGTTAAGTCCTCGACAGTGGCTATGAAGTGGGTGGCGGGTGGGAAACAAAATTCTTCGTCGTCAGCCCCTAGTTCGAACTGGACATAGTTCGGCTGCGAGTCTCCCATGAATGACAGGTTCTTTAAAGAGTTTAACACATCGCCCAAAGGTGAGTGCTGAAAGACGTCTGCGGCACCGAATTCGAAGATCGATAACCGATCTAGCTCTGTGTCCGCAAGCGTATATGGTCCGGAATTTATAGACGGAGACAAATCCAGAGTTCCATTGACGCAGATATCGCAGGGTGACGAGTCCGTGTGTGGCTCCAATGCCGCAGACTCTGTGGCTTTGGATGGCATGATCTGCTCTGGCTCTAAGGCCATTGCAGCAACAAGGACCATCTCCTGTATGTGATCCGGTGACAGATTTAAGTCATGTTCCTCGGAGCGAGGGGGAACGATCATTGCGGTTTCAAATCCATTGAAGATCAAGTCTCCACGGATATTCACGACGTAGTTCAAGCTTCCAAATCTGACCTAGTGGCCAGGGGCGTAGCTATCGATCTTGTAACACCCCGGATGTAATTTACCTTATCTGTATCCCAACTCTTGCCGTTTCCGGCACTAAGTTACGTTATTTTTCCTCGGGTTCAGGTTTTTGTCTCCGTGTGTTGTTGCCTTTGTCATGCATCTCATATCATGTCATCATGTGCAGTGCATTTGCATACGTGTTCGTCTCATGCATCCGAGCATTTTCCCCGTTGTCCGTTTTGCATTCCGGCGCTCCTATCTCCTCCGGTGTCCTTTTCTACCTCTTTTCGTGTGTGGGGGTTAAACATTTCCGGTTTGGACCGAGACTTGCCAAGCGGCCTTGGTTTACTACCGGTAGACCGCCTGTCAAGTTTCGTGCCATTTGGACTTTGCTTGATACTCCAACGGTTAACCGAGGGACCAAGAAGGCCTCGTTTGTGTTGCAACCCAACACCCTTCAAATTTGGCCCAACACCCACCAAAACCTCTCCCATCGTCTAGAGCGTTTGATCACGATCGCGTGGCCGCAAACCATGCTCAATTTGGAGACTCCTAGCTCCTCCTACCTCTATATAAAGGCCTCTCCCCGAAAATCCCGGGTCTCTTTCTTCCCCTAACCCTAAAAATCGCCCCGCCGCCAGCGGACACGTCTGGCCGCCGCCGGACGAATCCCGCCGCCGCGCCCGCACCAATCAGTGTGCGCCACATGGCACCGCATCGCCTCCCACCGCGCCGGCCCGCGAGGCCCGGGGCAGGCCCCCGTGGCCCATCTCCTCACCCGCCGCCGCCTGGGTCTTCTTCCACCTCGCCGACCGGCCGCCACCCGCCACCGACGACCGCCGCCCCGGCTACCGGCGCGCGCCGCCCCGGCCGCCGCGTTCGTGGCCACCTCGCCGCCACCTCGCCGCCTCCTCGACGCCGGCGCACCCGGCCACATCTCCCTCCGGCGAACTCCCTCCCTCCGGTGAACAGGAACTCCAGCGCCGGCCAACCTCGTTTTCCGCGCCTTCGATCAAGATCTGAGATATATTCCAGACGGTTGACTTTTTATCCCCGAAACCCTAATTTTTGGCAATTTTCATCATGCTATAACTCTGCATCTGTAGCTCCGATTTGCGCGTGTAGCATATCAAAATGTTCGCCTCGACGAGTACATAATTTCATCTCATTGCATCATTTTCATTTGAGCTCATCTCGATGCCCGAAATGCTGTTGGAAGAGGGCTATGTGATAAATTTGTCAGATCTGTTTTATCAAATAGATATTTGTCATTTTTGCCATGTTTAATGTGTGCATGATATGCTCCTGAGCTCTACATGTGTTTTGTTATATGCCATGCCATCTTTACAGAGGTGCTTACCATGTATTTTTGTGATATTTGTGGTGACTAGCACAAGATTGCAAAGTAGCATAATCGGTAATGCTGATTTCAGGGACTTAGAATTTCACAAAGTCCTTGTCCTGATTTTGTCGTTATGCCATATGTTCATGTTGTTTCCTAGTGATCCGTGCCTCTTTTGAGGATGATCAGTAAGTATGATTTGTTAATATTGTGGTGCTCTATCTATCCATGTCTTTGTTTGAATTTATGGACCACCCTAGCTTGAGTCAATCGAGCTCTACTTTTGCTATATCGTGAATCCTGTCAGATTGTTGACTTGTTAGCGATTTTGCCGAGGATGTTGCTATTGATCCGTGCATGCTATGTTGTTGTTCTTGCCATGTCTAGCTTCTATGTTATGTATTCTTGATGGGTGTATGCTTAGTTTGTCATGAAATGCTCTGTAGTGAGTGCATCGAGCTCGTAAATATGCCTACTCGTTAACTATTTTGCATGCTCCAGTTTTTCGCAGTCTGAAATCTGTTTATGTTTTTGCCATGTTCACATGCTTGCAATTGTATTTTCTGATCCCTTTTGGCTCAAGGTCACTAAGGGACTTTTGTTAAGTGCTTTGAGTAGCTTCATTCCATGCCTTGCTTTGCCATGTTAAGATCCTGTAGCTTGTAGTTTTCATACTCTAAAGTGTGCTTCCTGATGTTAAATTCCAGACTTGTGTTAATTTCAGTAAGTCTGAAACATGTTATCGTTTGCACTTTTGCCATGCTTGTTTGAACCTGTTAATGGATGAATTAGCCGTAGCTCAGTGTTCATCTTTTGTCAAGAATTATGAGTGGATCCCTGCCATGTATTTTTTTGTCATGTTTGAGTGTTGTAGCATATTTATCTTGATGCATTTAGATGGCTACTTGCTGATTATCGCAGACCGGTGCCATATTTGTTTTGCTTGCCATTTCCAAACCGTGCATCCGATTCCGGTGATCTTTATATCGATTTCAACCGAAATCACCTCAACTTTCCAGTGGCACTCTTGGATTTCCAAGTTGAGGCCAGGTTCAATCATTCCTTGTCAAATCTTGCATATGCATCACATATCGCATCCCGCATAGCATACCATGTTTGCATCATGTTGTTTGAGCATTGCACGTGGTTGATGGTGTTCCTTTTGCTTGTTTGTCTTGGTTGGGTAGAGCCGGGAGACGAGTTCGCGAACGAGGAGCCCGTTGAGTTTGCTTACGAGGATCAAGTCAACTCTGACAACTTTGCAGGCAAGATGATCATACCCTCGAAATCACTTCTATCTTTGCTTGCTAGATGCTCGCTCTTTTGCTATGCCTATGCTACGATGCCTACCACTTGCTTATCATGCCTCCCAAATTGCCATGTCAAACCTCTAACCCACCATGTCCTAGCAAACCGTTGATTGGCTATGTTACCGCTTTGCTCAGCCCCTCTTATAGCGTTGCTAGTTGCAGGTGAAGATTGGAGATCGTTGCTTATTGGAACATTGTTTATTGTTGGGATATCACCATATTATCTTGTTTATCTTAATGCATATATATACTTGGTAAAGGGTGGAAGGCTCAGCCTTTTTGCCTAGTGTTTTGTTCCACTCTTGCCGCCCTAGTTTTCGTCATATCGGTGTTATGTTCCCGGATTTTGCGTTCCTTACGCGGTTGGGTTATAATGGGAACCCCTTGACAGTTCACCTTGAATAAAACTCCTCCAGCAATGCCCAACCTTGGTTTTACCATTTGCCACCTAGCCTCTTTTTCCCTTGGGTTTCCGGAGCCCAAGGGTCATCTTTATTTAAACCCCTCGGGGCCAGTGCTCCTCTGAGTGTTGGTCCGACTGAGCTGCCTGCGGGGCCACCTCGGGGAAACTTGAGGGTTGGTTTTACTCGTAGCTAGTCTCATCTGAGTGTGCCCTGAGAACGAGATATGTGCAGCTCCTATCGGGATTTGTCGGCACATTCGGGCGGTGTTGTTGGACTTGTTTTACAATTGTCGAGGATGTCTTGTAAAACCAGGATGCCGAGTCTGATCGGAATGTCTCGGGAGAAGGAATATCCTTCGTTGACCGTGAGAGCTTGTGATGGGCTAAGTTGGGACTCCCCTGCAGGGATTTGAACTTTCGAAAGTCGTGCTTGCGGTTATGGGCAGATGGGAATTTGTTAATGTCCGGTTGTAGATAACATGAGACTTAACTTAATTAAAATGAATCAATCGCGTGTGTAACCGTGATGGTCTCTTCTCGGCGGAGTCCGGGAAGTGAACACGGTGTTGGAGTAATGCTTGACGTAGGTTGTTCTAGGATCACTTCTTGATCATAGTTCTTCGTTCGTGCTTTGCCTTCTCTTCTCGCTCTCTTTTGCGAACAGGTTAGCCACCATATATGCTAGTCGCTTGCTGCAACTCCACATATTACCTTGCCTTACCTATAAGCTTAAATAGTCTTGATCGCAAGGGTGCGAGATTGCTGAGTCCCTGTGACTCACAGTTTACTTCCAAACCAGATGCAGGGACCGATAATACCATTCCAGACGATGCGCTTGAGCTCAAGTGGGAGTTCGATGAAGACTCTCGTCGTTACTGTGTGTCTTTTCCAGATGATCAGTAGTGGTGCCCAGTTGGGTTGATCGGGGACCGTGTCGCATGTGGGGGTTGATCTTTATTTTGGTACCGTAGTCGGACCATGAGTGTATTGGATGATTGTAATGTTATTCATGTATTTGTGTGACGTGGCGAGTGTAAGCCAACTATGTATCCTTTGTTGGGGAACGTAGTAATTTCAAAATTTTCCTACGCACATGCAAGATCATGGTGATGATATAGCAACGAGGGGAGAGTGTTGTCTACGTACCCTCGTAGACCGAAGCGGAAGCGTTGACGCAACGTAGAGGAAGTAGTCGTACGTCCTCCGGTTCAACCGATCCAAGTACCGTTACTCCGGCACCTCCGAGTTCTTGACACGCGTACAGCTCGATGACGCACCCTCGATCTCCGATCCAGCAGAGGCGTCGAGGGGGAGTTCCGTCAGCACGACGGCGTGGTGATGATCTTGATGTTCTCCTGTTGCAGGGCTTCGCCTAAGCACCGCTACAATATGACCGAGGTGTAATATCGTGGAGGGGGGCACCGCACACGGCTAAGGAACGATCAATGATCAACTTGTCTGTTCTAGGGTGCCCCCCTACCCTCGTATATAAAGGAGGGAGGGAGGAGGTGGCCGGCCCTAGGGGGGGGGGCGCCATGAGGAGGGGGAAACCTACTCCAAGTAAGTTTCCCACTCTTTTCCTTATCTTATTTGGAGGGGGAAGGAAAGAGTACTAGTATTAGGAAGTAGTACTAGTAGTAGTAATAGGAAGAGGGGGAAGGAGAAAGGAAAGGGGGGGCCGGCCCCCCTCCCCAATTCGGATTGGGCTTGGGGGGCGCGCCCCCTTCCCTTGCTCCTTCTCTCTTCTTCCTACATGGGCCCAATAAGGCCCATATACCTCCCAGGGGGTTCCGGTAACCTCCCGGGGCTCCAAACTTCTCCGGAACCTTTCCGGTGTCCAAATATATCCGTCCAATATATCAATCTTTATGTCTCGACCATTTCGAGACTCCTCGTCATGTCCGCAATCATATCCGGGACTCCGAACAACCTTCGGTACATCAAAATACATAAACTCATAATATAACTGTCATCGAAACCTTAAGCGTGCGGACCCTACGGTTCGAGAACGATGTAGACATGACTGAGACACATCTCTGGTCAATAACCAATAGCGAGACCTGGATGCCCATATTGGTTCCTACATATTCTATGAAGATCTTTATCGGTCAAACCGCATAACAACATACGTTGTTCCCTTTGTCATCGGTATGTTACTTGTCCGAGATTCGATCGTCGGTATCCAATACCTAGTTCAATCTCGTTATCGACAAGTCTCTTTACTCGTTCTGTAATACTTCATCTTATAACTAACTCATTAGTTACATGCTTGCAAGGCTTAGGTGATGAGCATTGCCGAGAGGGCCTAGAGATACCTCTCCGACAATCGGAGTGACAAAACCTAATCTTGAATTATGCTAACTCAACATGTACCTTCAGAGACACCTGTAGTACTCCTTTATAATCACCCAGTTATGTTGTGACGTTTGGTAGTACCCAAAGTGTTCCTCCGGTAAACGGGAGTTACACAATTCTCATAGTTACAGGAACATGTATAAGTCATGAAGGAAGCAATAGCAGAATACTAAACGATCAAGTGCTAAGCTAACGGGATGGGTCATGTCAATCACCTCATTCTCCTAATGATGTGATCACATTAATCAAATGACAACACATGTCAATGGTTAGGAAACATAACCATCTTTGATTAATGAGCTAGTCAAGTAGAGGCATACTAGTGACTATATGTTTGTCTATGTATTCACACATGTATCATGTTTCCGGTTAATACAATTCTAGCATGAATAATAAACATTTATCATGAAATGAGGAAATAAATAATAACTTTATTATTGCCTCTAGGGCATATTTCCTTCAGTCTCCCACTTGCACTAGAGTCAATAATCTAGATTACATAGTAATGATTCTAACACCCATGGAGTCTTGGTGCTGATCATGTTTTGCTCGTGAGAGAGGCTTAGTCAACGGGTCTGCAACATTCAGATCCGTATGTACCTTGCAAATCTCTATGTCTCCCACTTGGACTTGATCCCGAATGGAATTGAAGCGTCTCTTGATGTGCTTGGTCCTCTTGTGAAATCTGGATTCCTTTGCCAAAGCAATTGCACTAGTATTGTCACAGAAGATCTTCATTGGTCCCGATGCACTAGGTATGACACCTAGATCGGAAATGAACTCCTTCATCCAGACTCCTTCATTTGCTGCTTCAGAAGCAGCTATGTACTCCGCTTCACATGTAGATCCCGCCACGACGCTTTGTTTAGAACTGCACCAACTTACAGCTCCACCGTTTAATAAAAACACGTATCCGGTCTGCGATTTAGAATCGTCCGGATCAGTGTCAAAGCTTGCATCGACGTAACCATTTACGACTAGCTCTTTGTCACCTCCATATACGAGAAACATATCCTTAGTCCTTTTCAGGTATTTCAGGATGTTCTTGACCGTTGTCCAGTGATCCACTCCTGGATTACTTTGGTACCTACCTGCCAAGCTTATTGCTAAGCATACGTCAGGTCTGGTACACAGCATTGCATACATGATAGAGCCTATGGCTGAAGCATAGGGAACATCTTTCATTTTCTCTCTATCTTCTGCTGTGGTCGGGCATTGAGTTTGACTCAACTTTACACCTTGTAGCACAGGCAAGAATCCTTTCTTTGCCTGATCCATTTTGAACTTTTTCAAAATTTTGTCAAGGTATGTACTTTGTGAAAGTCCTATTAAGCGTCTTGATCTATCTCTATAGATCTTGATGCCCAATATGTAAGCAGCTTCACCGAGGTCTTTCATAGAAAAACTTTTATTCAAGTATCCCTTTATGCTATCCAGAAATTCTATATCATTTCCAATTAATAATATGTCATCAACATATAAAACTAGAAATGCTACAGAGCTCCCACTCACTTTCTTGTAAATACAGGCTTCTCCAAAAGTCTGTATAAAACCATATGGATCACACTATCAAAACGTTTATTCCAACTCCGAGATGCTTGCACCAGTCCATAAATGGAACATTGGAGCTTGCACACTTTGTCAGCACTTTTTGGATCAACAAAACCTTCAGGTTGCATCATATACAACTCTTCTTCTAGAAATCCATTCAAGAATGCAGTCTTGACATCCATTTGCCAAATTTCATAATCATGAAATGCAGCAATAGCCAACATGATTCGGACAGACTTAAGCATCGCTACGGGTGAGAAAGTCTCATCGTAGTCAACCCCTTGAACTTGTCGAAAACCTTTTGCAACAAGTCGAGCTTTGTAGACAGTAACATTACCATCAGCGTTAGTCTTCTTCTTAAAGATCCATTTATTCTCAATGGCTTGCCGATCATCGGGCAAGTCAACCAAAGTCCATACTTTGTTTTCATACATGGATCCTATCTCAGATTTCATGGCCTCTAGCCATTTTGCGGAATCTGGGCTCATCATCGCTTCCTCATAGTTCGTAGGTTCATCATGGTCTAGTAACATGACTTCCAGAATAGGATTTCCGTACCACTCTGGTGCGGATCTTACTCTGGTAGACCTACGAGGTTCAGTAGAAACTTGATCTGAAGTTTCATGATCAATATCATTAGCTTCCTCACTAATTGGTGTAGTTGTCACAGGAACTGGTTCTTGTGATGAACTACTTTCCAATAAGGGAGTAGATACAGTTATCTCATCAAGTTCTACTTTCCTCCCACTCACTTCTTTCGAGAGAAACTCCTTCTCTATAAAGGATCCGATTTTAGCAACGAAAATCTTGCCTTCAGATCTGTGATAGAAGGTGTACCCAATTGTCTCCTTTGGGTATCCTATGAAGACACATTTCTCCGATTTGGGTTCGAGCTTATCTGGTTGAAGTTTCTTCACATAAGCATCGCAGCCCCAAACTTTGAGAAACGACAACTTTGGTTTCTTGCCAAACCACAGTTCATAAGGCGTCGTCTCAACGGATTTTGATGGTGCCCTATTTAACGTGAATGCGGCCGTCTCTAAAGCATAACCCCAAAACGATAGCGGTAAATCGGTAAGAGACATCATAGATCACACCATATCAAGTAAAGTACGATTACGACGTTCGGACACACCATTTCGCTGTGGTGTTCCAGGTGGCGTGAGTTGCGAAACTATTCCACATTGTTTCAAATGTAAACCAAACTCGTAACTCAAATATTCTCCTCCACGATCAGATCGTAGAAACTTTATTTTCTTGTTACGATGATTTTCTACTTCACTCTGAAATTCTTTGAACTTTTCAAATGTTTCAGACTTGTGCTTCATCAAGTAGATATACCCATATCTGCTCAAATCATCTGTGAAGGTGAGGAAATAACGATATCCGCCACGAGCCTCAACATTCATCGGACCACATACATCTGTATGTATGATTTCCAACAAATCTGTTGCTCTCTCCATAGATCCAGAGAACGGTGTTTTGGTCATCTTGCCCATGAGGCACGGTTCGCAAGTACCAAGTGATTCATAATCAAGTGATTCCAGAAGTCCATCAGTATGGAGTTTCTTCATGCGTTTTACACCGATATGACCTAAACGGCAGTGCCACAAATATGTTGCACTATCATTATCAACTCTGCATCTTTTGGCTTCAACATTATGAATATGTGTATCACTACTATCGAGATTTAATAAAAATAGACCACTCTTCAAGGGTGCATGACCATAAAAGATATTACTCATATAAATAGAACAACCATTATTCTCTGATTTAAATGAATAACCGTCTTGCATCAAACAAGATCCAGATATAATGTTCATGCTCAACGCAGGCACCAAATAACAATTATTCAGGTCTAAAACTAATCCCGATGGTAGATGTAGAGGTAGCGTGCCGACCGCGATCACATCGACTTTGGAACCATTTCCCACGCGCATCATCACCTCGTTCTTAGCTAATCTTCGCTTAATCCGTAGTCCCTGTTTCGAGTTGCAAATGTTAGCAACAGAACCAGTATCAAATACCCAGGTGCTACTGCGAGCATTAGTAAGGTACACATCAATAACATGTATATCACATATACCTTTGTTCACTTTGCCATCCTTCTTATCCGCCAAATACTTGGGGCAGTTCCGCTTCCAGTGTCCAGTCTGCTTGCAGTAGAAGCACTCAGTTTCAGGCTTAGGTCCAGACTTGGGTTTCTTCACTTGAGCAGCAACTTGTTTGCCGTTCCTTTTGAAGTTCCCCTTCTTCTTCCCTTTGCCCCTTTTCTTGAAACCAGTGGTCCTGTTGACCATCAACACTTGATGCTCCTTTTTGATTTCTACCTCCGTGGCTTTCAGCATCGCGAAGAGCTCGGGAATAGTCTTGTTCATCCCTTGCATATTATAGTTCATCACAAAGCTCTTGTAGCTTGGTGGCAGTGATTGGAGAATTCTGTCAATGACGCTATCATCCGGAAGATTAACTCCCAGTTGAATCAAGTGATTATTATACCCAGACATTTTGAGTATATGCTCACTGACAGAACTATTCTCCTCCATCTTGCAGCTGTAGAACTTATTGGAGACTTCATATCTCTCAATCCGGGCATTTGCTTGAAATATTAACTTCAACTCCTGGAACATCTCATATGCCCCATGACGTTCAAAACGTCGTTGAAGACCCGGTTCTAAGCCGTAAAGCATGGCACACTGAACTATAGAGTAGTCATCAGCTTTGCTCTGCCAGACGTTCTTAACGTCGTCAGTTGCATCAGCAGCAGGCCTGGCACCCAGCGGTGCTTCCAGGATGTAACTCTTCTGTGCAGCAATGAGGATAATCCTCAGGTTACGGACCCAGTCCGTGTAATTGCTACCATCATCTTTCAACTTTGCTTTCTCAAGGAACGCATTAAAATTCAACGGAACAATAGCACGAGCCATCTATCTACATACAAACATAGACAAGCAAAATACTATCAGGTACTAAGTTCATGATAAATTTAAGTTCAATTAATCATATTACTAAAGAACTCCCACTTAGACAGACATCTCTCTAGTCATCTAAGTGATTACATGATCCAAATCAACTAAACCATGTCCGATCATCACGTGAGATGGAGTAGTTTCAATGGTGAACATCTCTATGTTGATCATATCTACTATATGATTCACGCTCGACCTTTCGGTCCCCGTGTTCCGAGGCCATATCTGTATATGCTAGGCTCGTCAAGTATAACCTGAGTATTCCGCGTGTGCAACTGTTTTGCACCCGTTGTATTTGAACGTAGAGCCTATCACACCCGATCATCACGTGGTGTCTCAGCACGAAGAACTTTTGCAACGGTGCATACTCAGGGAGAACACTTCTTGATAATTAGTGAGAGATCATCTTAAAATGCTACCGTCAAACAAAGCAAGATAAGATGCAAAAAGGATAAACATCACATGCAATCAATATAAGTGATATGATATGGCCATCATCATCTTGTGCTTGTGATCTCCATCTTCGAAGCACCGTCGTGATCACCATCGTCACCGGCGCGACACCTTGATCTCCATCGTAGCATCGTTGTCGTTACGCCATCTATTGCTTCTACGACTATCGCTATCGCTTAGAGATAAAGTAAAGCAATTACAGGGCGTTTGCATTTCATACAATAAAGCGACAACCATATGGCTCCTGCCAGTTGCCGATAACTTCGGTTACAAAACATGATCATCTCATACAATAAAATATAGCATCATGTCTTGGCCATATCACATCACAACATGCCCTGCAAAAACAAGTTAGACGTCCTCTACTTTGTTGTTGCAAATTTTACGTGGCTGCTACGGGCTTAAGCAAGAACCAATCTCACCTACGCATCAAAACCACAACGATAGTTTGTCAAATAGACTCCATTTTAACCTTCACAAGGACCGGGCGTAGCCACACTCGGTTCAACTCAAGTGAGAGAGACAGACACCCGCCAGCCACCTTTAAGCACGAGTGCTCGTAATGGTGAAACCAGTCTCGCGTAAGCGTACGCGTAATGTCGGTCCGGGCCGCTTCATCTCACAATACCGCTGAACCAAAGTATGACATGCTGGTAGGCAGTATGACTTATATCGTCCACAACTTACTTGTGTTCTACTCGTGCATATAACATCAACGCATAAAACCTAGGCTCGGATGCCACTGTTGGGGAACGTAGTAATTTCAAACTTTTCCTACGCACATGCAAGATCATGGTGATGATATAGCAACGAGGGGAGAGTGTTGTCTACGTACCCTCGTAGACCGAAGCGGAAGCGTCGACGCAACATAGAGGAAGTAGTCGTACGTCCTCCGGTTCAACCGATCCAAGTACCGTTACTCCGGCACCTCCGAGTTCTTGACACGCGTACAGCTCGATGACGCACCCTCGATCTCCGATCCAGCAGAGGCGCCGAGGGGGAGTTCCGTCAGCACGACGGCATGGTGACGATCTTGATGTTCTCCTGTTGCAGGGCTTCGCCTAAGCACCGCTACAATATGACCGAGGTGTAATATCGTGGAGGGGGGCACCGCCCACGGCTAAGGAACGATCAATGATCAACTTGTGTGTTCTAGGGTGCCCCCCTACCCCTGTATATAAAGGAGGGAGGGAGGAGGTGGCCGGCCCTAGGGGGGGCGCGCCATGAGGAGGGGGAAACCTACTCCAAGTAGGTTTCCCTCTCTTTTCCTTATCTTATTTGGAGGGGGAAGGAAAGAGTACTAGTATTAGGAAGTAGTACTAGTAGTAGTAATAGGAAGAGGGGGAAGGAGAAAGGAAAGGGGGGCCGGCCCCCCTCCCCAATTCGGATTGGGCTTGGGGGGCGCGCCCCCTTCCCTTGCTCCTTCTCTCTTCTTCCTACATGGGCCCAATAAGGCCCATATACCTCCCGGGGGGTTCCGGTAACCTCCCGGGGCTCCAAACTTCTCCGGAACCTTTCCGGTGTCCAAATATATCCGTCCAATATATCAATCTTTATGTGTCGACCATTTCGAGACTCCTCGTCATGTCCGCAATCATATCCGGGACTCCGAACAACCTTCGGTACATCAAAATACATAAACTCATAATATAACTGTCATCGAAACCTTAAGCGTGCGGACCCTACGGTTCGAGAACGATGTAGACATGACTGAGACACATCTATGGTCAATAACCAATAGCGGGACCTGGATGCCCATATTGGTTCCTACATATTCTACGAAGATCTTTATCGGTCAAACCGCATAACAACATACGTTGTTCCCTTTGTCATCGGTATGTTACTTGTCCGAGATTCGATCGTCGGTATCCAATACCTAGTTCAATCTCGTTATCGACAAGTCTCTTTACTCGTTCTGTAATACTTCATCTTATAACTAACTCATTAGTTACATGCTTGCAAGGCTTAGGTGATGAGCATTGCCGAGAGGGCCCAGAGATACCTCTCCGACAATCGGAGTGACAAAACCTAATCTCGAATTATGCTAACTCAACATGTACCTTCGGAGACACCTGTAGTACTCCTTTATAATCACCCAGTTACGTTGTGACGTTTGGTAGTACCCAAAGTGTTCCTCCGGTAAACGGGAGTTCCACAATTCTCATAGTTACAGGAACATGTATAAGTCATGAAGGAAGCAATAGCAGAATACTAAACGATCAAGTGCTAAGCTAACGGGATGGGTCATGTCAATCACCTCATTCTCCTAATGATGTGATCCCATTAATCAAATGACAACACATGTCAATGGTTAGGAAACATAACCATCTTTGATTAATGAGCTAGTCAAGTAGAGGCATACTAGTGACTATATGTTTGTCTATGTATTCACACATGTATCATGTTTCCGGTTAATACAATTCTAGCATGAATAATAAACATTTATCATGAAATGAGGAAATAAATAATAACTTTATTATTGCCTCTAGGGCATATTTCCTTCATCCTTTCCCCTTTTATATATTTACATGGGTTGTTATGAAGATTACCTTACTTGCGACATTGCTTTCAATGCGGTTATGCCTCTAAGTCGTGCTTCGACACGTAGGAGATATAGCCGCATCGAGGGCGTTATAGATCTGCTCCAGATGGCCGAGCGAGTTGGACCGAAGTACGAAACCGCCGAACACGAAAATCTGTCCGCGGAGGAAGGTTTCTCCTTGGACAACGTCGCTATAGACGATTGAAGGGGCCATCAAACCTTTCGTCGACGGCACAGTGGAACTCTCAATGAAAGCACCAATGTCGGTGTCAAAACTAGCGGATCTCGGGTAGGGGGTTCCGAACTGTGCGTCTAGGATCGATGGTAATAGGAGACAGGGGACACAATGTTTACCCAGGTTCGGGCCCTCTCTATGGAGATAATCCCCTATGTCCTGCTTGATTGATATTGATGAATATGGGTGTTACAAGAGTTGATCTACCATGAGATCATAATGGCTAAACCCTAGGAGTCTAACCTGTATGACTATGGTAATGAATGTCTCCTTTCCGAACTAACCCCTCCGGTTTATATAGACACCGGGGGGGTCTAGGGTTTACATAGAGTCGGTTACATAAGAAGGAATCTTCATAGTCGGTCGCCAAGCTTGCCTTCCACGCCAAGGAGAGTCCAATACGGACACAGGTATAGTCTTCGGTCTTCATGTCTTCATAGCCCATCAGTCCGGCCCATGGATAACAGGCCGGATGTCCGAGGACCCCTTAGTCCAGGACTCCCTCACTTGACCCATTTCGTTAGCTTAGCACTTGATCGTTTAAGTTTACTGCTATTGCTTTCTTCATGACTTATATATGTTCCTATGACTATGAGATTATGCAACTCCCGAATACCGGAGGAACACTTTCTGTGCTACCAAACGTCACAACGTAACTGGGTGATTATAAAGGTGCTCTACAGGTGTCTCCGATGGTGTTCATGGAGTTGGCATAGATCAAGAATAGGATTTGTCACTCCGATTGTCGGAGAGGTATCTCTGGGCCCTCTCGGTAATGCACATCACTATAAGCCTTGCAAGCAATGTGACTAATGAGTTAGTTGTGGGATGTTGCATTACGGAACGAGTAAAGAGACTTGCCGGTAACGAGATTGAGCTAGGTATTGGGATACCGATAATCGAATCTCGGGCAAGTAACATACCAATGACAAAGGGAACATCAGATATTGTTATGCGGTTTGACCGATAAAGATCTTCATAGAATATGTAGGAACCAATATGAGCATCTAGGTTCCGCTATTGGTTATTGACCGGAGACATGTCTCGGTCATGTCTAGATAGTTCTCGAACCCGTAGGGTCCGCACGCTTAAAGTTCTGTGATGATCGGTATTATGAGTTTATATGTTTTGATGTACCGAAGGTAGTTAGAAGTCCAGGATATGATCATAGATATGACGAGGAGTCTCGAAATGGACGAGACATAAAGATTGATATATTGGAAGCCTACATTTGGACATCGGAAGAGCTCCTGGTGAAATCGGGATTTTACTGGAGTGCCCGAGGGGTTACCGGAACCCCCCGGGGGTTGATGGGCCTTGTTGGGCCCTAGTGGAGAGAGAGAGGGGCCAGCCAGGGCAGGCCGCGCACCCCTCCGCCTCTGGTCCGAATTGGACTAGGAGAGGGGGGCCCTTTCCTTCTCTTTCTCCCCTTCCTTTCCCCCTCCTAGTAGGAGTAGGAAAGAGGGGAATCCTACTCCTACTAGGAGGAGGATTCCTCCTCCTGGCGCGCCCTCTAGGGCCGGCCGTCCTCCCCCCTTGCTCCTTTATATACAGGGGCAAGGGGCACCTCCAGGCACACAAGTTGATCATTGATCTCTCCCAGCCGTGTGCGATGCCCCCCTCCACCATAATCCACCTCGGTCATACTGTAGCGGTGCTTAGGCGGAGCCCTGCAACGGTAGCTTCATCAACATCGTCACCACGCCGTCGTGTTGACGAAACTCTTCCCCGAGCTCTATTGGGTCGTGAGTTTGCGGGACATCACCGAGCTGAACGTGTGCTGAACGCGGAGGTGCCGTACGTTTGGTACTGAGGATCAGTCAATCGTGAAGACGTACGACTACATCAATCGCGTTGTCATAACGATTCCGCTTAATGGTCTACGAGGGTGCGTGGACGACACTCTCCCCTCTCGTTGCTATGTAGCACCATGATCTTGCGTGTGCGTAGGAATTTTTTTGAAATTACTATGTTCCCCAACAGTGGCATCCAAGCCAGGTTATTGCGTAGATGTTATATGCACGAGTAGAACACAAGTGAGTTGTGGGCGATACAAGTCATACTGCTTACCAGCATGTCATACTTTGGTTCGGCGGTATTGTTGGATGAAGCGGCCCGGACCGACATTACGCGTACACTTACGCGAGACTGGTTTTACCGACGTGCTTTGCACATAGGTGGCTGGCGGGTGTCAGTTTCTCCAACTTTAGTTGAACCGAGTGTGGCTACGCCCGGTCCTTGAAAAGGTTAAAACAGCACTAACTTGAGGAACTATCATTGTGGTTTTGATGCGTAGGTAAGAACGGTTCTTGCTCAGCCCGTAGCAGCCACGTAAAACTTGCAACAACAAAGTAGAGGACGTCTAACTTGTTTTTGCAGGGCATGTTGTGATGTGATATGGTCAAGACATGATGCTATATTTATTGTATGAGATGATCATGTTTTGTAACGGAGTTATTGGCACCTGGCAGGAGCCATATGGTTGTCGCTTTATTGTATGCAATGCAATCGCCCTATAATTGCTTTACTTTATCACTAAGCGGTAGCGATAGTCGTAGAAGCAATAGTTGGCGAGACGACAACGATGCTACGATGGAGATCAAGATGTCGCGCCGGTGACGATGGTGATCATGACGGTGCTTTGGAGATGGAGATCAAAGGCATAAGATGATGATGGCCATATCATATCACTTATATTGATTGCATGTGATGCTTATCCTTTACGCATCTTATTTTGCTTTGTTTGATGGTAGCATTATAAGATGATCTCTCACTAAATTCCAAGGTAAAAGTGTTCTCCCTGAGTATGCACCGTTACCAAAGTTTGTCATGCCGAGACACCACGTGATGATCGGGTGTGATAAGCTCAACTTTCATCTACAACGGGTGTAAGACAGTTTTGCACACGCAGAATACTCGGGTTAAACTTGACGAGCCTAGCATATGCAGATATGGCCTCGGAACACTGAGACCGAAAGGTCGAGCGTGAATCATATAGTAGATATGATCAACATAGTGATGTTCACCATTGAAAACTACTCCATTTCACGTGATGATCGGTTATGGTTTAGTTGATATGGATCACGTGATCACTTATATGATTAGAGGGATGTCTATCTAAGTGGGAGTTCTTAAGTAATATGATTAATTGAACTTAAATTTATCATGAACTTAGTACCTGATAGTATTTTGCTTGTCTATGTTATTGTGGATAGATGGCACGTGTTGTTGTTCCATTGAATTTTAATGTGTTCCTTGAGAAAGTAAAGTTGAAAGATGATGGTAGCAATTACACGGACTGGGTCCGTAACTTGAGGGTTATCCTCATTGCTGCACAGAAGAATTACGTCCTGGAAGCACCGCTGGGTGCCAAACCCGCTGCAGGAGCAACGCCAGATATTATGAACGTCTGGCAGAGCAAAGTTGATGACTACTCAATAGTTCAGTGTGCCATGATTTACGGCATAGAACCGGGACTTCAACGTCGTTTTGAACGTCATGGAGCATATGAGATATTCCAGGAGTTGAAGTTAATATTTCAAGAAAATGCCCGGATTGAGGGATATGAAGTCTCCAATAAATTCTACAGCTGCGAGATGGAGGAGAATAGTTCTGTCAGTGAACAGATACTCATAATGTTTGGGTACCATAATCACTTGACTCAGCTGGGAGTTAATCTTCCGGTTGATAGTGTCATTGACAGAGTTCTTCAATCACTGCCACCAAGCTACAAGAGCTTCGTGATGAACTATAATATGCAAGGGATGGATAAGATGATTCCCGAGCTCTTCCCAATGCTAAAGTCTGCGGAGGTAGAAATCAAGAAGGAGCATCAAGTGTTGATGGTCAACAAGACCACCAGTTTCAAGAAAAAGGGTAAAGGGAAGAAGAAAGGGAACTTCAAGAAGAACGGCAAACAAGTTGCTGCTCAAGAGAAGAAACCCAAGTCTGGACCTAAGCCTGAGACTGAGTGCTTCTACTGCAAAGGGACTGGTCACTGGAAGCGGAACTGCCCCAAGTATTTGGCGGATAAGAAGGATGGCAAGGTGAACAAAGGTATATGTGATATACATGTTATCGATGTGTACCTTACTAGAGCTCGCGGTAGCACCTGGGTATTTGATATTGGTTCTGTTGCTAATATTTGCAACTCAAAACAGGGAGTACGGATTAAGCGAAGACTGGCTATGGACGAGGTGACGATGCGCGCGGGAAATGGTTCCAAAGTCGATGTGATCACCGTCGGCACGCTACCTCTACATCTACCTTCGGGATTAGTTTTAGACCTGAATAATTGTTATTTCGTGCCAGTGTTAAGCATGAACATTATATCTGGATCTTGTTTGATGCGAGACGATTATTCATTTAAATCTGGGAATAATGGTTGTTCTATTTATATGAGTAATATCTTTTATGGTCATGCACCCTTGAAGAGTGGTCTATTTGTGTTGAATCTCGATAGTAGTGATACACATATTCATAATGTTGAAGCCAAAAGATGCAGAGTTGATAATGATAGTGCAACTTATTTGTGGCACTGCCGTTTGGGTCATATTCGTGTAAAGCGCATGAAGAAACTCCATACTGATGGACTTCTGGAATCACTTGATTATGAATCACTTGGTACTTGTGAACCATGCCTCATGGGCAAGATGACTAAAATGTCGTTCTCCAGAACAATAGAGCGAGCAACAGATTTGTTGGAAATCATACATACTGATGTATGTGGTCCGGTGAATGTTGAGGCTCGCGGCGGGTATCGTTATTTTCTCACCTTCACAGATGATTTGAGCAGATATGGGTACTTAATGAAACATAAGTCTGAAACATTTGAAAAGTTTAAAGAATTTCAGAGTGAAGTGGAAAATCATCATAACAAGAAAATAAAGTTTCTATGATCTGATCGTGGAGTAGAATATTTGAGTTATGAGTTTGGTTTACATTTGAAACAATGCGGAATAGTTTCGCAACTCACGCCACCCTAACACCACAACATAATGGTGTGTCTGAACATCATAATCATACTTTACTGGATATGGTGCGATCTATGATGTCTCTTACTGATTTACCGCTATCATTTTGGGGTTATGCTTTAGAGACAACTGCATTCACGTAAATAGGGCACCATCAAAATCCGTTGAGACAACGCCTTATGAACCTTGGTTTGGCAAGAAACCAAAGTTGTCGTTTCTTAAAGTTTGGGGTTGCGATGCTTATGTGAAAAAACTTCAACCTGATAAGCTCGAACCCAAATCGGAGAAATGTGTCTTCATAGGATACCCAAAGGAAACTGTTGGGTACACCTTCTATCACAGATCCGAAGGCAAGACATTCGTTGCTAAGAATGGATCCTTTCTAGAGAAGGAGTTTCTCTCGAAAGAAGTGAGTGGGAAGAAAGTAGAACTTGATGAGGTAATTGTAAATGCTCCCTTATTGGGAAGTAGTTCATCACAGAAAACGGTTCTTGTGACACCTACACCAATTAGTGAGGAAGCTAATGATGATGATCATGAAACTTCAGATGAAGTTACTATCGAACCTCGTAAGTCAACCAGAGCAAGATCCGCACCAGAGTGGTACGGTAATCCTATTCTGGAGGTCATGTTACTTGACCATGACGAACCTACAAGCTATGAGGAAGCGATGATGAGCCCAGATTCTGCAAAATGCCTTGAGGCCATGAAATCTGAGATGGGATCCATGTATGAGAACAAAGTGTGGACTTTGGTTGACTTACTTGATGATCGGCAAGCCATCAAGAATAAATGGATCTTCAAGAAGAAGACTGACGCTGACGGTAACGTTACTGTCTACAAAGCTCGACTTGTTGCGAAGGTTTTTGACAAGTTCAAGGAGTTGACTACGATGAGACCTTCTCACCCGTAGCGATGCTTAAGTCCGTCCGAATCATGTTAGCAATTGCCGCATTTTATGATTATGAAATTTGGCAAATGGATGTAAAGACTGCATTCCTGGATGGATTTCTGGAAGAAGAGTTATATATGATGCAACCTGAAGGTTTTATCGATCCAAAGGGTACTAATAAAGTGTGCAAGCTCCAGCGATCCATTTATGGACTGGTGCGAGCCTCTCAGAGTTGGAATAAACATTTTGATAGTGTGATCAAAGCATATGGTTTTATACAGACTTTTGGAGAAGCCTGTATTTACAAGAAAGTGAGTGGGAGCTCTGTAGCATTTCTAATATTATATGTGGATGACATATTATTGATTGGAAATGATATAGAATTTCTGGATAGCATAAAAGGATACTTGAATAAGAGTTTTTCAATGAAAGACCTCGGTAAAGCTGCTTGTATATTAGGCATCCATATTTATAGAGATAGATCAAGATGCTTAATTGGACTTCCACAAAGCACATACCTTGATAAAGTTTTGAAGAAGTTTAAAATGGATCAAGCTAAGAAAGGGTTCTTGCCTGTGTTACAAGGTGTGAAGTTGAGTAAGACTCAATGCCCGACCACTGCAGAAGATAGAGAGAAAATGAAAAGTATTCCCTATGCTTCAGCCATAGGCTCTATCATGTATGCAATGCTGTGTACCAGACCTGATGTGTGCCTTGCTATTAGTTTAGCAGGGAGGTACCAAAGTAATCCAGGAGTGGATCACTGGACAGCGGTCAAGAACATCTTGAAATACCTGAAAAGGACTAAGGATATGTTTCTTGTTTTATGGAGGTGACAAAGAGCTCGTTGTAAATGGTTACGTCAATGCAGGCTTTGACACTGATCCGGACGATTCTAAATCGCAAACCGGATACTTATTTATATTGAACGGTGGAGCCGTTAGTTGGAGCAATTCTAAACAAAGCGTCGTGGCGGGATCTACGTGTGAAGCGGAGTACATAGCTGCTTCAGAAGCAGCAAATGAAGGAGTCTGGATGAAGGAGTTCATATCCGATATAGGTGTCATACCTAGTTCATCGGGTCCAATGAAAATCTTTTGTGACAATACTGGTGCAATTGTCTTGGCAAAGGAATCCAGATTTCACAAGAGAACCAAGCACATCAATAGACGCTTCAATTCCATCCGGGATCAAGTCTAGGTGGGAGACATAGAGATATGCAAGATACATATGGATCTGAATGTTGCAGACCCGCTGACTAAGCCTCTTCCACGAGCAAAACATGATCGGCACCAAGACTCCATGGGTGTTAGAATCATTACTGTATAATCTAGATTATTGACTCTAGTGCAAGTGGGAGACTGAAGGAAGTATGTCCTAAAGGCAATAATAAAGTTATTATTTATTTCCTTATTTCATGATAAATGTTTATTATTCATGCTAGAATTGTATTAACCGGAAACATAATACATGTGTGAATACATAGACAAACATAGTGTCACTAGTATGCCTCTACTTGACTAGCTCATTGATAAAAGATGGTTAAGTTTCCTAGCCATAGACATGAGTTGTTATTTGATCAACGGGATCACATCATTAGGAGAATGATGTGATTGACTTGACCCATTTCGTTAGCTTAGCACTTGATCGTTTAAGTTTACTGCTATTGCTTTCTTCATGACTTATATATGTTCCTATGACTATGAGATTATGCAACTCCCGAATACTGAGGAACACTTTCTGTGCTACCAAATGTCACAACGTAACTGGGTGATTATAAAGGTGCTCTACAGGTGTCTCCGATGGTGTTCATGGAGTTGGCATAGATCAATAATAGGATTTGTCACTCCGATTGTCGGAGAGGTATCTCTGGGCCCTCTCGCTAATGCACATCACTATAAGCCTTGCAAGCAATGTGACTAATGAGTTAGTTATGGGATGTTGCATTACGAAACAAGTAAAGAGACTTGCCAGTAACGAGATTGAGCTAGGTATTGGGATACCGACGATGAATCTCGGGCAAGTAACATACCGGTGACAAAGGGAACAATGGATATTGTTATGCGGTTTGACTGTTAAAGATCTTCGTAGAATATATAGGAACCAATATGAGCATCCAGGTTCCGCTATTGGTTATTGACCGGAGACATGTCTCGGTCATCTCTACATAGTTCTCAAACCCGTAGGGTCCGCACGCTTAAAGTTCTGTGACGATCGGTATTATGAGTTTATATGTTTTGATGTACCGAAGGTAGTTCGGAGTCCCGGATATGATCACACACATGACGAGGAGTCTTGAAATGGTCGGGACATGAAGATTGATATATTGGAAGCCTACATTTGGACATCGGAAGTGTTCCGGGTGAAATCGGGATTTTACCGGAGTGCCGGAGGGGTTACCGGAACCCTCCGGGGTTGATGGGCCATGTTGGGCCCTAGTGGAGAGAGAGAGGCCGGCCAGGCCAGGCCGCGCGCCCCTCCCCCTGTGGTCCGAATTGGACTAGGAGAGGGGGGGCGGCGCCCCCCTTTCCTTCTCCTTCTCCCCCTTCCTTCCCCCCTCCTAGTAGTAGTAGGAAAGAGGGGAATCCTACTCCTACTAGGAGGAGGATTCCTCCTCCTGGCACGCCCTCTAGGGCCGTCCGACCTCCCCCTTGCTCCTTTATATACGGAGGCAGGGGGCACCTCTAGACACACAAGTTGATCATTGATCTCTCCCAGCCATGTGCGGTGCCCCCCTCCACCATAATCCACCACGGTCATACTGTAGCGGTGCTTAGGCGAAGCCCTGCAATGGTAGCTTCATCAACATCATCACCACGCCATCGTGCTGACGAAACTCTTCCCCGAGCTCTACTGGATCGTGAGTTCGCGGGACGTCACCGAGCTGAACGTGTGCTGAACGCGGAGGTGCCGTACATTCGGTACTGAGGATCGATCGATCGTGAAGACGTACGACTACATCAACCGCGTTGTCATAACGCTTCCGCTTAACGGTCTACAAGGGTACATGGACGACACTCTCCCCTCTTGTTGCTATGCATCACTATGATCTTGCATGTGCGTAGAATTTTTTTTGAAATTACTACGTTCCCCAACAGTAACAACGACCACGATGATATTCCCCCCTCCTTGAAAATGTTCTTGATCTAAAGACTCGATTCCATTTTTTATAGTTTTCTTTTATAAACTAAACTAGTGATAAAACAAGAAACTAAAAGACTCGATTGCAAGATCTAAAGATATACCTTCAAGCGCTAACCTCCCCGGCAACGACGCCAGAAAAGAGCTTGATGTCTACTACACAACCTTCTTCTTGTAGACGTTGTTGGGCCTCCAAGTGCAGAGGTTTGTAGGACAGTAGCAAATTTCCCTCAAGTGGATGACCTAAGGTTTATCAATCCGTGGGAGGCGTAGGATGAAGATGGTCTCTCTCAAGCAACCCTGCAACCAAATAACAAAGAGTCTCTTGTGTCCCCAACACACCCAATACAATGGTAAATTGTATAGGTGCTCTAGTTCGGTGAAGAGATGGTGATACAAGTGGTATATGGATAGTAGATAAAGGTATTTGTAATCTGAAATTATAAAAACAGCAAGGTAACTAATGATAAAAGTGAGCGTAAACGGTATTGCAATGCGTTGAAACAAGGCCTAGGGTTCATACTTTCACTAGTGTAAGTTCCCTCAACAATAATAGCATAATTGGATCACATAACTATCCCTCAACATGCAACAAAGAGTCACTCCAAACTCACTAATAGCGGAGAACGAACGAAGAGATTATGGTAGGGTACGAAACCACCTCAAAGTTATTCTTTCCAATCAATCCGTTGGGCTATTCCTATAAGTGTCACAAACAGCCCTAGAGTTCGTACTAGAATAACACCTTAAGACACAAATCAACCAAAACCCTAATGTCACCTAGATACTCCAATGTCACCTCAAGTATCCGTGGGTATGATTATACGATATGCATCACACAATCTCAGATTCATCTATTCAACCAACACAAAGGACCTCAAAGAGTGCCCCAAAGTTTCTACCGGAGAATCACGACGAAAACGTGTGCCAACCCCTATGCATAGGTTCATGTGCGGAACCCGCAAGTTGATCACCAAAACATACATCAAGTGAATCATGTGATATCCCATTGTCACCACAGATATGCACGGCAAGACATACATCAAGTGTTCTCAAATCTTTAAAGACTCAATCCGATAAGATAACTTCAAAGGGGAAACTCAATTCATTACAAGAGAGTAGAGGGGGGAGAAAACATCATAGGATCCAAATATAATAGCAAAGCTCGCGATACATCAAGATCGTATCACCTCAAGAACACGAGAGAGAGAGAGAGAGAGAGAGAGAGAGAGATCAAACACATAGCTACTGGTACATACCCTCAGCCCCGAGGGAGAACTACTCCCTCCTCGTCATGGAGAGCACCGGGATGATGAAGATGGCCACCGGAGAAGGATTCCCCCTCCGGCAGGGTGCCGGAACGGGTCTAGATTGGCTTTCGGTGGCTACGGAGGCTTATGGCGACGGAACTCCCGATCTATTGTGCCCCCGGATGTTTTTAGGGTATATGGAGATATATAGGCGGAAGAAGTACGTCAGGGGGGCCACGAGGGGCTCACAAGGGTGGAGGGCGCGCCGCGCTCCCCCTTCCTCGTGGCCTCCTTGTAAGTCCCATGGCGTGCACTCCAAGTCTTCTGGGCTTCTTTCCTTCCAAAAACGAGTTCCGTGAAGTTTCAGGTCAATTGGACTCCGTTTGATTTTCCTTTTCTTCGAAACCCTAAAACAAGGTAAAAACAGAAACTGGCACTGGGCTCTGGGTTAATAGGTTAGTCCCAAAAATGATATAGAAGTGTATAATAAAGCCCATAAACATTCAAAACAGTAGATAATATAGCATGGAGCAATAAAAAATTATAGATACGTTGGAGACGTATCAGCATCCCCATGCTTAATTCCTGCTCGTCCTCGAGTAGGTAAATGATAAAAACAGAATTTTTGATGCGGAGTGCTACTTGGCATAATTTCAATGTAATTCTTATTAATTGTGGTATGAATATTCAGATCCGAAAGATTCAAGACAAAAGTTCGTATTGACATAAAAATGATAATACTTCAAGCATACTAACTAAGCAATTATGTCTTCTCAAAATAACATGGACAAAGAAAGTTCATCCCTACAAAATCATATAGTTTAGTCATGTTTCATTTTCGTCACACAAGAATGCTCTCATCATGCACAACCCCGATGACAAGCCAAGCAATTGTTTCATACTTTAGTAATCTCAAACTCATAAACTTTCACGCAATACATGAGCGAGAGCCATGGATATAGCACTATGGGTGGAATAGAATAATGAGGGGGTCATGTGGAGAGGACAAAAAGGAGAAAGTCTCACATCAACGAGGCTAATCAATGGGCTATGGAGATGCCCACCGATTGATGTTAATGCAAGGAGTAGGGATTGCCATGCAACGGATGCACTAGAGCTATAAATGTATGAAAGCTCAACAAAAGAAACTAGTGGGTGTGCATCCAACTTGCTTGCTCACGAAGACCTAGGGCACTTGAGGAGGCCCATTGTTGGAATATACAAGCCAATTTCTATAATGAAAATTCCCACTAGTATATGAAAGTGATAACTCAAGAGACTCTCTATATGAAGAACATGGTGCTACTTTGAAGCACAAGTGTGGAAAAAAAAGGATAGTAGCGTTGCCCCTTTTATTTATTTTCTTTTTTGGGGGGGCCTTCTTCTTTTTCTTTGGCCTTTTTTGGGGACAATGCTCTATTGAATGATGATCATCACACTTCTATTTATTTACAACTCAATGATTACAACTCGATACTAGAACAAAGTATGACTCTATATGGATGCCTCCGGCGGTGTACCGGGATATGCAATGAATCAAGAGTGACAAGTATGAAAAAATTATGAATGGTGGCTTTGCCACAAATACTATGTCAACTATATGATCATGCTAAGCAATATGACAATGATGAATGTGTCATGATAAACTGGATGGTGGAAAGTTGCATGGCAATATATCTCGGAATGGCTATGGAAATGCCATAATAGGTAGGTATGGTGGCTGTTTTGAGGAAGATATAAGGAGGTTTATGTGTGAAAGAGCGTATCATATCACAGGGTTTGGATGCACCGGTGAAGTTTGCACCAACTCTCAATGTGAGAAAGGGCAATGTACGGTACCGAAGAGGCTAGCAAGGATGGAAGGGTGAGAGTGCGTACAATCCATGGACTCAACATTAGTCATAAAGACTCACATACTTATTGCAAAATCTACAAGTCATCAAAAACCTCGGCACTACGTGCATGCTCCTAGGGGGATAGATTGGTAGGAAAAGACCATCGCTCGTCCCCGACCGCCACTCATAAGGAAGACAATCAAATAACACCTCATGTTCCAAATTTGTTGCATAACATTTACCATACGTGCATGCTACGGGACTTGCAAACTTCAACACAAGTATTTCTCAATTTCACAACTACTCAACTAGCATGACTTTGATATTATTACCTCCGTATCTCAAAACAATCATCAAGCATCAAACTTCTCTTAGTATTCAATACTCTATATGAAAGTTTTTACTATTCTTGGATGCCTAGCATATTAGGATTATTTAAGCAAATTACCATGCTATTTAAGACTCTCAAAATAATCTAAGTGAAGCATGAGAGTTCATCTATTTCTTCAAAATAAAACTACCACCATGCTCTAAAAGATATAAGTGAAGCACTAGAGCAAATGACAAACTACTCCGAAAGATATAAGTGAAGATCAATGAGTAGTTGAATAATTATGCAACTATGTGAAGACTCTCTAACATTAAATAATTTCAGATCTTGTTATTTTATTCAAATAGCAAGCAAAGCAAAAGAAAATGACATTCTAAGAATAGCAAACATCATGTGAGGAAGCAAAAACTTAGGATCAACCGAAACTAACCGATAGTTGTTGAAGAAGAAAGGTGGGATGCCAACCGGGGCATCCCCAAGCTTAGATGCTTGAGACTTATTGAAATATTATCTTGGGGTGCCTTGGGAATCCCCAAGCTTGAGCTTTTGTGTCTCCTTAATTCCTCTCATATCACGGTCTCCCTAAATCTGAAAAGCTTCATCCACACAAAACTCAACAAGGACTCGTGAGATAAGTTAGTATAAACCATTGCAAAAACCTTATCATACTCTACTGTAGAAAATCACTAAAATTATTATTCAACATTTCATACTAAATGCCTCTACATATTTAATAGTCTTATCCTCAAATAGAATCATTAAATAAGCAAACATATGCAAACAATGCAAACATAACATCAATCTGCCTAAACAGGACAGTCTGTAAAGAATGCTGCAACATCCATACTTCCCTAGCTCCAACAATTATGAAAGAAAATTCCCACTGTAGTAAATTTATCAGAGCTTAATATTCAAAAGGTTTCAACATTTTATCACATTCTGACTTTTCTAGGGAATTATTGCAACAGCGGTAAACTTTCTGTTTTCAAACAGCAACATGTATACTTGTAACATAGGCATAGTAAAGGCTATCAATGCCACTTTTATTGAAATAAAAGATGCAAAACATTATTATAAATAACAGCAAGCAAGTCCTAACAAAATAAATTGACGCTCCAAGCAAAACACATATCATGTGGCGAATAAAAATATAGCTCCAAGTAAAGTTACCTATGAACGGAGACGAAAGAGGGGATGCCTTCCGGGGCATCCCCAAGCTTAGGCTCTTGGTTGTCCTTGAATATTACCTTGGGGTGCCTTGGGCATCCCCAAGATTAGGCTCTTTCCACTCCTTATTCCATAATCCATCGAATCTTTACCCAAAACTTGAAAACTTCACAACACAAAACTTAAAGTAGAAAACTCGTGAGCTCCATTAGTATAAGAAAATAAATTACCACTTCAAGGTACTGTAATGAACTCATTCTTAATTTATATTGGTGTTAAACCTACTGTATTCAAACTTCTCTATGGTTTATAAACTCTTTTACTAGCCATAGATTCATCAAAATAAGTAAACAACATATCGAAAACAGAATCTGTAAAAAACAGAACAGTCTGTAGTAATCTGGATCAAACGTATACTTCTGGAACTCATAAAATTCTAAAATAAATTTCTGGACCTGAAGGATTTATCTATTAATCATCTGAAAAAATAATTAACTAAATATCACTTTCCAAATAAAAATGGCAGCAATTCTCGTGAGTGCTAAAGTTTCTGTTTTTTTACAGCATGATCATAAAGACTTCACCCAAGTCTTCCCAAAGGTTCTACTTGGCACAAACACTAATTAAAAGCATAAAACCACATATAAACAGAGGCTAGATGAATTATTTATTACTAAACAGGAGCAAAAAGCAAGGAACAAAAATAAAATTGGGTTGCCTCCCAACAAGCGCTTTCGTTTAACGGCCCTAGCTAGGCATGATAATGACAATGATGCTCACATAAAGGATAAGAATTGAAACATAAAGAGAGCATCATGAAGAATATGACTAGTAAATTTAAGCCTAACCCACTTCCTATGCATAGGGATTTTGTGAGCAAACAACTTGTGGGAACAAGGATCAACTTGCATAGGAAGGTAAAACAAGCATAACTTGATATTATTGCAATTCCTACAAGCATATATTCCTCCCTCATAATAATTTTCAGTAGCATCATGAATGAATTCAACAATATAACCATCACATAAAGCATTCTTTTCATGATCTACAAGCATAGAAAATTTACTACTCTCCACACAAGCAAAATTCTTCTCATGAATAATAGTGGGAGCAAACTCAACAAAAGAATTATCATGTGAGGCATAATCCAATTGAAAACTAAAATCATGATGACAAGTTTCATGGATATCATTATTCTTTATAGCATACAAGTCATCACAATAATCATCATAGATAGCAACTTTGTTCTCATAATCAATTGGAACCTCTTCCGGAATAGTGGATTCATCACAGAATAAAGTCACGACCTCTCCAAATCCACTTTCATCAATATAATCATCATAATTAGGAGGCATGCTTTCATCATAATAAATTTGCTCATCAAAACTTTGGGGACAAAAAATATCATCTTCATCAAACATAGCTTCCCCAAGCTTGTGGCTTTGCATATCATTAGCATCATGGATATTCAAGGAATTCATACTAACAACATTGCAATCATGCTCATCATTCAAATATTTAGTGCCAAACATTCAGATGCATTCTTCTTCTAGTACTTGAGCACAATTATCAGAATCCTTATTTTCATGATAGATATTAAAAAGATGAAGCATATGAGACAAACTCAATTCCATTTTATTATAGTTTTCTTTTATAAACTAAACTAGTGATAAAACAAGAAACTAAAAGACTCGATTGCAAGATCTAAAGATATACCTTCAAGCGCTAACCTCCCCGGCAACGGTGCCAGAAAAGAGCTTGATGTCTACTACACAACCTTCTTCTTGTAGACGCTGTTGGGCCTCCAAGTGCAGAGGTTTGTAGGACAGTAGCAAATTTCCCCCAAGTGGATGATCTAAGGTTTATCAATCCGTGGGAGGCGTAGGATGAAGATGATCTCTCTCAAGCAACCCTGCAACCAAATAACAAAGAGTCTCTTGTGTTCCCAACACACCCAATACAATGGTAAATTGTATAGGTGCACTAGTTCGGCGAAGAGATGGTGATACAAGTGGTATATGGATAGTAGATAAAGGTATTTGTAATCTGAAATTATAAAAACAGCAAGGTAACTAATGATAAAAGTGAGCGTAAACGGTATTGCAATGCGTTGAAACAAGGCCTAGGGTTCATACTTTCGCTAGTGTAAATTCCCTCAACAATAATAGCATAATTGGATCACATAACTATCCCTCAACATGCAACAAAGAGTCACTCCAAAGTCACTAATAGCAGAGAACGAACGAAGAGATTATGGTAGGGTACGAAACCACCTCAAAGTTATTCTTTCCAATAAATCCGTTGGGCTATTCCTACAAGTGTCACAAACAGCCCTAGAGTTCGTACTAGAATAACACCTTAAGACACAAATCAACCAAAACCCTAATGTCACCTAGATACTCCAATGTCACCTCAAGTATCCATGGGTATGATTATACGATATGCATCACACAATCTCAGATTCATCTATTCAACCAACACAAAGGACCTCAAAGAGTGCCCCAAAGTTTCTACCGGAGAATCACGACGAAAACGTGTGCCAACCCCTATGCATAGGTTCATGTGCGGAACCCGCAAGTTGATCACCAAAACACACATCAAGTGAATCACGTGATATCCCATTGTCACCACAGATATGCACGGCAAGACATACATCAAGTGTTCTCAAATCTTTAAAGACTCAATCCGATAAGATAACTTCAAAGGGGAAACTCAATTCATTACAAGAGAGTAGAGGGGGGAGAAAACATCATAGGATCCAAATATAATAGCAAAGCTCGTGATACATCAAGATCGTATCACCTCAAGAACACGAGAGAGAGAGAGAGAGATCAAACACATAACTACTGGTACATACCCTCAGCCCCGAGGGAGAACTACTCCCTCCTCGTCATGGAGAGCACCGGGATGATGAAGATGGCCACCGGAGAAGAATTCCCCCTCCGGCAGGGTGCCGGAACGGGTCTAGATTGGCTTTCAGTGGCTACGGAGGCTTATGGCGACGGAACTCCCGATCTATTATGCCCCCGGATGTTTTTAGGGTATATGGAGATATATAGGTGGAAGAAGTACGTCAGGGGGGCCATGAGGGGCTCACGAGGGTGGAGGGCGCGCCGCGCGCCCCCCTGCCTCGTGGCCTCCTTGTAAGTCCCCTGGCTTGCACTCCAAGTCTTCTGGGCTTCTTTCCTTCCAAAAATGAGTTCCGTGAAGTTTCGGGTCAATTGGACTCCGTTTGATTTTCCTTTTCTTCGAAACCCTAAAACAAGGTAAAAACAGAAACTGGCACTGGGCTCTGGGTTAATAGGTTAGTCCCAAAAATGATATAAAAGTGTATAATAAAGCCCATAAACATTCAAAACAGTAGATAATATAGCATGGAGCAATCAAAAATTATAGATACGTTGGAGACGTATCATTAAGTGTACATCGGAACTTCGGCTGGAACTGTGCAAAATAATTCATAGGCTTTGTAACATGTTGCTGCAACTCAACTACAATAGGTTTCTGTATCAAATGGTGAACGGTTCCAGTAGCATCGTCAAACAAGTACTTCGCTGGTAGATCTCTCAGAAAGGTTGTGATCATCTATACCATAAGCAGTTGATAAGCATTTCCACCAAGCATTATTTCACCAAATGGGGAACACCACTCAAAAGTGACCAGAAGTACAGTAAGCTGAATTCTAGCTCTGGAACCCCCAGTGTTTGTTTAGAATTGCAGTTCTTATCAAGCTGGCCATTCCTCTTATATTCCCTTTGACTAAAAAATAGCCAACACATGCTCATGGTCTTCATGGTTCCCTGCAATTTCTCATGCCAAGGAATATTACATGTAGCAACCTCCTCCAGAACATGATGTTCAGACAAGTTCCATTGCTCCTGGCTTTGATGCACGAGGTCACTAACGCCCCATAATTTCTCAAGGCAAAAACACCCAGCCAACTCACTGATGTGCACATGATGAATAAACTGAAGCTCAATAAATTCCACAAATTGTAGTTCAGACAAAACATGCACTTCTCGAGGATTGTTGGATGGTAATAGAAACTGAAAATTATGCCTAAGGCAGGGCCTCCAGTCAGTTGTTTTCCTCACAAAACCGAGAGTCGATGCAACTCCACATTGTAATTTTTCAAAAGAGCTAGGGAGAGCAGACTGAATGATGAAATCCTTGCTATTTGTTTTAGGATGTGCATAAGCACAGATCATCTCACTAACACAATCGTTTAGGTCAGTGAAAACCAAGAAAGTGAGCTGCCCTTGTTCAGTGATATTAGCCAGACCGGAAGAGAGTACTGGCTCACAGTGAATGAACTGAAAACCCAAACTGCTCGTCGTGTTCCAAGCACCATGTTTCTTCACACTCCGAAATTGATGTACACCAGTAGGAGCAAGACCAAAATGATGTATTTCAAGAGCAGGAATAATACTACATGTACAGAGTTCTGAAGGGAACTGTTTATTGTAAGGAAATAGCTTGGGCTCCTTACTGAGACATGGACCAACATTGTTCTATTGCGAAGACCATGAGCACAAGAGCTGACCAGTGATTATCTCTATGAAGTATCCACTGAAATTGTACCACCATCGCCATGTATTGCGCACAAAATCTCCAATGTGAAATAGTTTCTTCGGATTAGAACTACTCGTCAAGCCAATGCCTCGCACTTGGACAGACATAAACGAATGCGCCCTGAACGTCCATGTATGAAGGTCATGAACAGAAGTAGTGATCGGGAGGTTCCATTGGGCAACACTAGAACAACAGACCTCTGATGGCACACTGATTGCAAACGACGGCCACATAACCGGTCGAGCCTCCATTCCCTCTGCAATAAGAGCTGCCCGAAATGATGGCCACGACATTGGACACAACTCGACCTTGCTGCAATTGCCTTGCCAAATGAGAGATCCTTGTCCATTTACCCTTTGCAGTTGCAATTCACTCTTCACACTTGGCTGGTGATGTGTACTGAAGGATTCGAGGCAAGGTATGTCATAGAAAAATTCTAATTCAGTAAATCCTTTAATATCAGACGGTGCCTGATCTGGTGGACGCCCAGGCTGCCATCGTGCACCTGAGAAACAACTGAAAGGCTCCTTCCAGGGAAACATCTCATAACAGCAATCTTGAGGAGAGGCCACATCTGAACATGGCTCCTTCAGATAGTTTGTATCAGAAAGAGGCTTGAATGACGGCCATGGACCAGGCCTTAAGGGGTGACCCATTTGCCTGGTCTTCATTTGTGCGGGTGGTGGCCATGATTGTTGTTCGACATGGGCGGGGCACTCTGCCGAGCACCTAGTTGGCTCTGGTGCAGCCAAGCTGCTGGGGACGATGAGGACGACAATGCGGTCCGCCTCGCTCGCTACTTGGGTGGAGGTGTTGATGGAGAGCAGTGGCGAGCCGTCCAACTCCTGCACGCTGGTCTTGGGGTCAACATCGATGATGCTTGCCACCAGGGTGACGATCTCGACAGCGACCTCCTGGTGGATGAGATCGACCATGAACTCGGGGTGGACGGTGGTGGTGGTGCCCTGGTTCTCCTTGAGTTTGACGACGATGGAGACTTGAGTCGAGCAATCCGTCGAACAGGTGATGGGCGCCCTGGCAATGCAGTTAGTGGAGACATCACAAATGACCTCGAGGACCTCTATGGACTTGGTGGTGGAGGAGGAGACGTTGGTAGTGGCCGGGGTGACCGTGGCGTCGATGGTCAGGTCGACTGCAAGCTCGGGGAAGATGGCAACAATGGCATCTCGGCGCGAGCATTCCGTCAAACAGGTAACATGTGCCCTCGTGACACAGGCAGGGGGCGCGTCTTGGATGAGCTCAAGCACTTCCTGGGCCTTGGTGGTGGAGCCGGAGACGTCGGGGACGGGCGCCGATGCGGCGTGCGTCGTGGTTGAGGCCGCCGGATCGACAAGCAGGGTAACCACACGAGGGTCACCAGCGCTTGCAACACCCAATAGTGCGCTCATCTCCTCCGCCTTAGCACATAATCTCTTTAGATACCACAACAACTGCTCATTGGCAGACATGTTATCCCACTTCAGTGGTAAGTCGGTAGGCATGGCGTCATCGTCGGTGGAACAGATGAATTGGCGTGGAAGAAAAAATGAGAAAAATTAGATGGTGGAAGGATGGTGGCCTGGCTCTGAATACCAGATGTTAGGGACTAGCTGTAGTCTTGCTAGTAATCTCTCTCTCTCTCAGGAAGGTTTGATACAGAGTAGCAATTACAACCAGAAGTTACAAGCGAATTGGGGGAGAACATGGAAGAACTGGAGGTAGGGGAAGAAAGGAAGGTAGCCGCCGCCAAGCCGTCCGTGATCCACTGGATAAGTTGTGTGTTGCTTTTGCCCACATACTTGTGGCTGCAGCTGCCATAGGACTCCCAGCCGGGCCAGGCCCATGTGATGTCCAGAGGCAAGCTTATATGGGCTAGGGGAGAGCCCTGACAAAAACATGGTTTAATTGCTTGGGATCCGGCAAAGCGCAAGGGCGGGGGAAACGGGAAAATTTGGGTTTTCGCTGCCCCTCCCGCCAAGCAAACGCGCCCAGTCCCGCGTGCGCCGCGCGGCCAAAACCTCAAAAAACCCTTCCCACCCTTTGCCCCGCCTCATGCACGCCGCGTCGCAATTCTCTCGCTCGCGTTCGTCACCCCTCCGCTATAAATCCCGCCACCCCGCGACCGAAACCCCCCTCCCCCCTTTCCGCCCGCCCGCCCGCCCGCGCCGCCTCTCGGATCCGCTCCTTCGGCCTCGTTCCCCCGTCGCCTCCGCCGCCGCCGGCGAGGAGGCCGAATAGGTAACCCTGGGGCTTCGTTTTTTCTTCTTCTCGGTCCTGTTTTTACCGTGCCTGCGGATTGATTAGTTCGGGGTGGTGTTTAGGGGCGCGCGTGCTCCGATAGTCCCTGGGCTCCGTGCTGTTTGACCGACGATTCGTTTGCGCTGCTGCTCTGGCTCCGCATCCAGGCGGGGTTGATGGATTCCTTCGGTTCGTTGTGGATTTATCAGTGACGGTTTTCTAGTGGAAACATTTTTGCCTTGCCTGCTGTTCTAGTTCTGTATTCCGCTGCGGATTTCTTTGATTTCTGTACCATCTACTGGAGGTGATTCCGGAAAGATTGTCGGTGTGTTGCCGCAACGCAGAGCAGAGTTAACGGAATGGCGACCGTTCCCTCTGTAACCGCGCCTGCCCCTATTTGGGCCATTTCCGCCGTATTTCCTCCCGTGTATCATACTCATCTCTTCGGATGTGCGTCGTGGGGGCTTAGCTTGCTGGTCTGTGGTGCGGAAGTAGCTCCATCTGTGATTGTTCGCTGTGCTTAGCTCCGGGGAGCCCTGTGCGTCTGCCTATCCATATAGTTAGTTTGTTTGATGTGTTCTGTGTAGGGGGTTAGGAGACTATTTTCAGAAATCCGTTGGTCTGCTTGAGCAGTGGTGGTTCATGACTTGATTATTGCAGTTCCTACCAAAAAAACCCACCGTTTTCTTCAATAGTTCTGCGCCTCCCCCAAATTGGTTAAACTTCTGTTTAAGTAGATATCCCCCCACCGGTGTTGAAGTTTCTGATGTTTTTTTTGATCGTGCTGCATTGCAGGAGTACTTGCATACTTAGTGGATCCGTGCTTGGTGGCATTGAGATTCACCGCAAATCTTCTGTAGCCTTAATTTGCCTTGACTGCCTGCAGCTGGTGATTTTTGTTCTTGAGTATCCTAGGTATGTGTCACTAATTCCATGCCTATTTGAATGAATGAATTAACTAGAAGGCTTCAGCTCTGTTCATTTTGTTTATGGCTCCACTCCTGTGACAAACAGCTGTTAGTCAAGCTCTGATATGTCCTATGGCCGGTGATGCAATTTTAGGAACAGTTCATTACCTTACTGTTGAATTAGTTAATTTGCTTACTTGTAGTTGTTAATAAGGTCTTGTAATGGAATATTGACTTGCTTTTAGCATGTCTTCTGAAGTTTCTTGCTATCTTTGTGTAGAGGAGCTATATATCTACATGGATTAGCACACAGTTTTCAAGGGGCACCTGGTGCTGCTAGCCTTGCTTTTGCTTTATTTGGTGGCTTGGTGCAACCACCTGTGCTGATAGTTTTGGTGCACCTTTCTTCATTTGCCTATTCTTAGCTTATTACTTGGGGATCTTTTGAGAATTGCCATGCTGAGTGCTACTTCCCCAGTTGCTTACTCACGGTTACACTGGTTTCATGCTAGTTTTAGCATTTGCCAATGTTTTCATGTTTGTGAACCAATTATAGTGTGATGTAATAATGAGATGTTAGTGCCATGATTGTTTACTTTTGATTTGGAAGACATGGGTTTAATGATGGCTATGTTGTTTCCTACCCCCTATTGTTGCTAGAGGTTGAGGTCTACTCATAGATTATCATTCCCAAAGGCAAAATCAAGTTGTCTAAATCAGTTAAAGGAATTGGATACAGGTTCAACAGATTGTTGATGTGTATGTTTCTTATTCATTACCTTTTGCTTCTGCTTCCAATTTGGAATTGATCTTCTACATGTTGCGGGGTTGGCTCTAGAACATGTCTAGTGATTTTGATGAAGTGTGTTGCTCTGTTAATCTTTTCATGTAATTAAGTTTGGATTGGAAGTAAGTACTGTATTTTCTTGCTAATTGTTGACGAGGCTGACTAATTCTGAATTTTACAGGGATATATCAAATATGGTGAAAAGTCCACGTTCTCCAGTTACCACAGGTATTGTTCTTAATTACTTCTATTGTTACTTGTTTTGCATGACTACAGTAGTCACCTTTCCAATCTATAGCATGGTTATATCTGTTTCCATGAATGTGTAATATGATATACTCAATGCTATCAGGGTATTTTCCGTGTGCATCTGCTTTGAGAATGTGAATTTCAAATGTTGTCTGACTCTTGTTTTATGTTTAATGTGTTACATGTTGGTATATTCTACTAGGCACTGCAAAGAAAGTTATGACATTTCTTTAGAAAAAACTAATGCTTTACCCTTTTAAAACAAGTATTCTGCTTTGCGTTCATATATAACAGTGCAAAGGAGCAAATTATATGCTGACATAGACATGTCATACGTGCTAATGTTTCTGCGATGCTCACTAGCTAGACATGGCATAAGCAAAGTTGGTTTCTTGCCATGAATTAACCAGTATTGACTTTTGTATTAGATTTGTATAAATATTAATCTGTATCCTTATTGAGTGTCTGGGCAGTCTTCTAGTTTGTCTAATGTGTCTTATATGGAGCTTTGACTCAAACTGGATAGACATCAAGAGGGAGATCGTAAACCACGTACCCATTGCTATCACTGCTCTCCATTGCTGACTCCACTTCCTATGTTATCACTAAAATGAAGACAGACATTGTGGTACATGCACAAGTCTGCCCTTCATTGTTAAAGTTGAATGGCTGGGGAGGAAGATGATGTAGATAGATTGTTTGGTTGTTATTGAGATGATGGAAATTGTGGAGCTGTGGTGTTGAGAGGGTGAGGCGCATTATGCCATGAATTGCGTGTGGTGGATAGGTGCCAATGCTTTCCTTTTCCTCTTTTTCTGTGCCCTCCCAGGTTTGGTTGATCTATTTGCATATTAGTTATCTAGTATGTGCTGCAACTTGCTTTAACTAGGTGTTTTGATAGCAATCATAATGCTAATGCATACATGTGAAGATGAGTGTGTATTTTAGGATTGTAGGATGAAGGGTGGAATAAGCTACTGTCCATGTTTAGTATGCAAAATAGATAATGACCTAAATCTCTGGGAAGAAAAGTTGTCTAGTTTGGCATCCACATGTTGATTTTCTTCCCATTGCTCACCTGCGTGTGCATGATACTGATCGAGGTCCTTAGGTTATACTGATATTTACATGGCATTAGTCCAGTTGGTTATGAGATGCCATTTTTTGCTGAATGTTGAGTTGTTGACAATGCAGCTTCACACATCACACGTAAAACAAGAAAACCATTTTTTAAACATAATTTTTAATACTAACATACATGCAACATTTTGTATAAATCATCAATATTTTAATGGCACACACATACTGTTTGCAGCATAAAATCCTTTATACTTATGCTTTACTTGGAGTGGTATGAACACTTGGAGCATGGATTGGTTTGACTCATATCACAGTACTACAAAAAAATGATTGTGTTTTTCTGCAAGAAAATATGATTTTGTTTGACTCGTATATCCAGTTGTAGTCTGTTGAATGTGCTTTTACTTTTATCAACCTAGTGCCTTGACTGTGAAACTAAATTCAAGAAATAAATGAGGTCACTTATCTTGTGTCCATGCTAGTGTTCCTTGGAAGAGAGAAACAGTTGTGAAAGTAATGCCTGGTTCTGTACAGTTGCCCTTCTAATGAGAACTTATTTTTAGACGAACTTAATTTGAACCCCCAAGTACATGAATAACAGGGTCAGGTGATCAGTGTATGTATGTAGGTGCACACTTAAATCCTGTGTATGAAGATCCATGTAACCTCAACAAGCCATCATGCATGAAGATCCACTTCTGTGCACTTTTTATATACGTTACTGGATTCAAGACTGCTTTTAATGCTATAGATCATCAGCATATTTCTAATTCCCCTTCTTGTTAATTGCCTATATGCATATGGCTTATGCTTCATGGTGTTTGATTGGTTTTTATTAATCAATTTAATGATCTAATTCTGAAGTTTCATCAAGAATGGGTCTTGTGGCTATTTAAGTTCCCTGAAAAGGTTAAGTGTCATGGTCTTTGTTTTCAAGATGAGCCTCTGATATCACCTAGTGACTTGTGTATTTTTATCAGATAAAAGAGCTACAAGTTGCAACTTCAATTTTCACTGCAGGGGTTACACCAGGAAAACACAAAATTAACCATATAATATAAATATAGATATAAATGAGGCTTTTTTTGTGCCATCTGATCTTGGTGTCTGGGCGATATCTACAATTTTGCTTGTGTGTGTGTCTCGCCATAGATCTTGTTGGAGCTTTGTCTGTGACTTGATTTTCAAGTTAATGATAGCTGGCAGCAACTGCCTGTAACTTATACAGTGAACATCTGTTCTGTTTCTTCATACCAATTGGCAGTTGGCACCCCTAGCACTTTCCTTTTTGTTAGGAAGGAGATCCATCTATATAATATTAGTTTCCAAGAAATACACAAAAGGCTTGAATGCCATTTCATGAAAAAGAATATCAAAGAGGTTTCTGCATGCCTCATTGAGGCTAAGCAATCATCTCTTAACACCTGTCTTGTGTCTGCTGAGTGCTGGCATCGTTGCCAGTCAAGCTTGTGGAAGGCAGCCAAGTCTAGGCTGGCCAGCTCTCATGCCTACCAGTTATGGACCCAATCCCATTGCTGTAACACCTGAGTGCTGTGTCATTGTATTATTGATGCCTTTTCACTGTTCAGCATTTAGTTTCTTTCTTTTGTTCCTGATTTAGTTATTTTATCTGAATGATGGCCTTTCAGGAACAAAAAGGTGCAGAGCAAAGCCACAAAAGAAGGGTGAAGAATTCACCGCACAAGGAAAATTGGTGGATGGGCCTCAGGATGCAACAAATGGTGTTGAAAAGGGTGCTGGTTCTGCTACTCACAAGAGGCCAAGGAGGGCAGCAGCCTGTTCTGATTTTAAGGAGAAATCTGTACGTTTATCAGAAAAAACTTCTGTTGTCAAGATCAAGAAAAATCGGATGGAAGAGGAAGAAATAGATGCAATCAACCTGACAAAATTAGGGCCAGAAGATTCGCCGCCTTGCCGGAAGTTGATTGATTTCATCTTGCATGATGCAGATGGGAATCTGCAGCCATTTGAAATGTCTGAAATAGATGATTTTTTCATAACAGCTCTCATCATGCCTATGGATGATGATCTAGAAAAAGAGCGTGAAAGAGGTGTACGCTGTGAAGGATTTGGGCGTATTGAGGACTGGGCAATATCTGGTTATGATGAAGGTACTGCAGTGGTCTGGCTCTCGACAGAACTTGCTGATTATGAATGTGTGAAACCAGCAAGCAACTACAAGTCTTACTACAACCACTTCTATGAGAAGGCACAGGTATGTGTTGAAGTCTACAGGAAGCTCATGAGATCAGTAGGTGGGAATCCTAACATGAGTCTGGAAGAATTGCTTGCTAGTGTTGTTCGCTCTGTTAATGCTATCCAAGGTTACACTGGAACAATGAGCAAAGAATTCATGATTGCCACTGGTGAGTTTGTATACAACCAGCTCATTGGTTTGGATCAGACGGCAGGCAATGATGATGAGAAGCTTGTTACATTGCCAGTTCTTCTTGCTCTAAGAGATGAGTGCAAATCTCGAGCAGAATTTACCAAGATGCCACTTAGCATTTCAAATGGGAGCCTGAAGATCAAGGATATTGAGTGTAAAGAGGTAGCTGAGGACGATGATGAGAAATTAGCAAGATTATTGCATGAAGAAGAAGAATGGAAGATGATGAAGAAACAGAGGGGTAACCGTGGAGTCCCTTCCCAGAAAAATGTCTACATCAAAATTAGTGAAGCTGAGATTGCAAATGACTACCCTCTGCCTGCATACTATAAACCATCTAGCCAGGAAATGGATGAATACATATTTGATAGTGAGGATGGCATGTTCTCTGGTGATGTGCCAGTAAGAATCCTCAATAACTGGGCTCTATACAATGCAGATTCTAGGCTTATTTCTCTGGAATTAATCCCTATGAAGTCAGGCGCAGAAAATGATATAGTTGTCTTTGGATCTGGTTTTATGAGAGAGGATGATGGCAGTTGCTGTTCCACAGCTGAGTCTGCAAAGTTGTCTTCTTCATCAAGTAAAGCTGATAACCAGGATGTAGGAGTTCCAATATATTTGAGCCCAATCAAGGAATGGGTTATAGAATTTGGTGGCTCGATGGTTTGCATAACCATTCGAACTGATGTTGCTTGGTGAGTACCCCAGTCAGTTTTTACTGCTATTTTATTGTGTAATCTTCATGCCACTGCCTGTTCAGTATTCTTTTCACTGAATCCTCTCATTCCTTTACCCCAGTCTTTATTTGTTTCTGTCGGCACTCCATTAGAACTTACATTGCATGTATTTTCAGGTACAAGCTACGGCAGCCAATAAAGCAATATGCTCCTTGGTGTGAACCTGTACTGAAAACAGCAAGGCTTGCTGTCAGCATCATCACCCTGCTAAAAGAGCAAAGCCGTGCTTCAAAGCTTTCTTTTGCTGATGTCATCAAGAAAGTGGCAGAGTTTGACAAAGAGAATCCTGCCTTTATATCGTCCAATATTGTACTGGTTGAGAGGTACATTGTGGTACATGGACAGATCATACTTCAGCAGTTTGCAGATTTCCCTGATGAGACAATTCGACGTAGTGCTTTTGCTACTGGCCTGTTGATGAAGATGGAGCAGAGAAGGCATACAAAGTTGTTCATGAAGAAAAAGGCTCAAGTAACAAGAGGAGAGAATCTGAATCCAATTGCAACAATGGGAACATCATCAAAAAGAAAAGCAATGCGTGCAACCACAACAAGATTGATCAACAGAATATGGAGTGATTACTATGCACACCATTTCCCTGAAGATTTGAAGGAGGGAGATGGAAACGAAGCAAAAGAAGTTGATGATGAACAAGAAGAAAATGAAGATGAGGATGCTGAGGAAGAGGTACAGATTGAAGAAGACAAGGTTGCAAAGACTCCACCATCAACACGGTCTCGAAAATTGGTATCACAAACTAGCAAAGAAATGAGATGGAAGGGTGAGCCAGCTGGGAAAACAACTTCTGGAGAAGCTTTATACAAATGTGCGTATGCACGGGAACTCAGAATAGATGTCGGAGGGGCAGTCACACTGGAAGATGATTCCGGAGAAATAGTCATATGCTTTGTTGAGTACATGTTTCAGAAATCTGATGGTGCAAAAATGGTTCATGGAAGGATTCTGCAAAAAGGCTCAGAAACTGTTCTTGGCAATGCTGCAAATGAAAGGGACATTTTCTTAACTAATGACTGTTTGGAGTTTGAACTAAAGGACATCAAAGAATTGGTCTCTGTCAATCTCCAATCAATGCCTTGGGGTCACAAGTATAGAAAAGAGAATTCTGAAGCTGAGAAGATTGAGTGGGCCAAAGTGGAAGAGAGGAAAAAGAAGGGTCTGCCCATGGAATATTTATGTAGAAGCCTGTACTGGCCTGAGAAGGGTGCCTTCTTCTCTCTACCTCGTGATAAACTGGGTCTTGGTAATGGTGTCTGTGGCTCTTGTGAGCACAGAGAGCCGGACTGTGATGAATTAAGAATACTTACCAAGACCAGCTTCATTTACAGAAAGGTAACCTATAGTGTCCATGACTTCTTATACATTAGGCCTGAGTTTTTCTCCCAAGAGGAGGATCGTGGCACCTACAAGGCAGGAAGAAACATTGGCCTGAAGCCCTATGCAGTTTGCCATCTTTTGGATGTCTGTGGACCTGCTGGTTCTAAAAAAGTTGACCCTGCATCAACAAAAGTCAGTGTTCGAAGATTTTATAGACCAGATGACATTTCAACTGCTAAAGCTTATACATCTGATATCAGAGAGGTTATACTCTTCTTCCTCTATATATTTGTTTTATGTCTGATATCTGTAATACCATCATTAGTTCCATGCTTCATAACATGCCAAAGTTTTGTGATCATTCTCCTTAAATAGTCTTCAATACATATTGTTAACCTTTTTTTGCTTGATTCAGGTATACTATAGTGAAGATATAATTAATGTGCCGGTGGATATGGTAGAGGGAAAATGTGAGGTCCGAAAGAAGATAGATATCTCAAATTCAGACCTTCCAGTAATGATTGAACATGTATTCTTCTGTGAGCATTTCTATGATTGTGCCACTGGGGCTCTCAAGCAGGTTAGTTGACTAATATAACATTTTGATTTAGAACTGCTAGTTTTGGTATTTAACTGAATGTATGTTCTGCCTTGACAGTTGCCTTCAAATGTAAAGCTCATGTCTGTGGCTCGCAAGGCAACTGGTGCTTTGAAAAAGAACAAGGGAAAGCAGATCTGTGAAAATAATGAAGTTGATTCAGGCAAATGGATGGAGGTGCCCAAAGAGAGCCGTATTGCAACTCTCGACATTTTTGCTGGCTGTGGAGGTTTATCCGAAGGGTTGCAGCAAGCTGGTATGCACTTCCTTCAGTGGTATGGTTTAGCATGAAAATGTTGGTCTTCTGACTGATTTTTTTATTATCATTGTTAAACTCTGCAGGTGTGTCATTTACAAAATGGGCAATTGAATATGAGGAACCAGCTGGTGAAGCATTTAGGCAAAATCATCCGGAAGCTGCTGTGTTTGTGGATAACTGCAATGTGATTTTAAAGTAGGTGAAATTGTTTAATTTATGTGCTGTGTTGCATTTATTTATTTGTGTAGCTCAATCAAGATTGCTTTGTGACGATGCAGGGCAATCATGGACAAGTGTGGGGATTCTGATGACTGTGTCTCAACTTCTGAAGCTGCTGAACAAGCAGCTAAACTTGCTGAAGAGAATATTAAAAACCTTCCTGTCCCTGGTGAAGTAGAATTCATAAATGGCGGTCCTCCCTGTCAGGTACATTATATTGCTATAAGCACTGGTAAGCAGTTTGTTGTTCAAAATGTTAACCATTATTTACCTATGTATACCCTTTTTCTGTTACCAGGGCTTTTCTGGCATGAACAGATTCAACCAAAGCCCATGGAGTAAAGTTCAGTGTGAGATGATTTTAGCATTCCTCTCTTTTGCGGAGTATTTTCGTCCCAGATTCTTTCTTTTAGAAAATGTCAGGAATTTTGTTTCGTTCAACAAAGGGCAGACCTTCCGACTGGCGGTTGCATCTCTTTTGGAAATGGGATACCAGGTGCTAATTCTTGCCATTGTCTACTTAAACTACCTAGTTAGCACTTCTTTGAATCTGTATACTGAGAAGTTGTATACCTGTTGTTTAGGTTCGTTTTGGAATCTTAGAAGCAGGTACTTTTGGTGTTGCTCAGTCCAGGAAAAGGGCATTCATTTGGGCTGCTGCTCCTGGAGAGATTCTTCCTGATTGGCCAGAACCGATGCACGTGTTTGCTAGCCCTGAACTGAAAATAACACTGCCTGATGGCAAATACTATGCAGCTGCCAAAAGCACTGCTGGTGGGGCACCTTTCCGTGCAATAACTGTTAGAGATACAATTGGGGATTTGCCGAAAGTGGAAAATGGTGCAAGTAAACTCGTACTTGAAGTAATATTCCAAGGCCATTCAGTTTTTCTTTTGTTTCTGCTCTGGATTCCCATATTTAGTGATTTCCTCTCTTAATGCAGTATGGAGGTGAGCCTACCTCTTGGTTTCAGAAGAAGATCAGAGGTAGCACTATTGCATTGAACGATCACATATCTAAGGAGATGAATGAATTAAATCTCATAAGATGCAAACATATTCCCAAACGACCTGGTTGTGACTGGCATGACCTGCCAGATGAGAAGGTAAATGAGACTGTCCTACTCTGTAGCTGCATTCACTGTTTCTGTTGATCCCTTTTTGGTGTTTGTGATATGTTAATTCCCCGAACATACATGTGCAGGTGAAGCTATCTTCTGGGCAAATGGTGGACCTGATACCTTGGTGCTTGCCTAACACCGCTAAAAGGCACAATCAGTGGAAGGGTCTGTATGGGAGGTTAGATTGGGAGGGCAATTTCCCCACGTCTGTGACTGATCCTCAGCCGATGGGCAAGGTTGGCATGTGCTTCCACCCTGACCAGGATAGGATTATCACGGTCCGCGAATGTGCGCGATCTCAGGTAAGCTTAAAGCTGCTCTGCATCCATCCCCATCTGATTACAAATAACCTCGAATGTGTTAAAGATTGTTGTAAGGCATGGTAAATAATCTGATTTGAACCTATCAACGTCTGCAGGGCTTTCCTGACAGCTACCAGTTTTCGGGCACCATTCAGAGCAAGCACAGGCAGATTGGCAATGCTGTGCCACCCCCTCTTGCCTTTGCGCTTGGGAGGAAGCTGAAGGAAGCCGTTGATGGGAAGCACCAGCAGGCCTGACACCGTCCGTAGAACTCCCAAGGGACAGAATCACCAGCATTCAAGTTTCTCCTCTATTGTGCGTGACTGGTATGAACTGTCTCGAGCCAGCATTCAAGCCACATACTGATGTCACGATGTGAACTATCATGCATGAACTTGTGATTTTATTGGTCTCCTTGTATATTCTTAGATTATTGTTGATTGGCGCCCAAATTCAGATTTGTGATTGTATCCAAACATTGCACGTCACATGTTCTGGAGCTAAGATATAACAACGTTTCCTCATACTCGATGTTTGGGGATTGAAGTCTTTTGTGTGTACAAGCCAACCTAATTCTTCCGAGTGAAGGCTTTGAAATCTTCCTCCCAAGGAGCTATTTAGTTTGGTTTCAAAGATTCAATTCTTTGGCACACCTTTGTTAAATTCTTCGTTGGTGGGTTCGTTGATGGGTTGGATGACTTGTTAAGTCAGTTCAGTGGCGTTGATTTTGAAACCTAATCGTTAGAGCATCTCCAATAGGCCCTATTTTAGGGCGCTTGGGCAAAAACCCAATCTGACTTTTTTTTTTTCAAAACTTCTTTTGGGCGCCCTAAAATGAAGTGTAAGTGCTTTGTTGCCAACCGTAGTCATTTAGCTCCCGCGCGTGACTAGAATGCAGCGCCTCTGCCTGCCCATCGGCCATTGTGTGCCATGGTCGATGTTAAAACTAATTATGTAAGTAGGGAGGAAATCTCCCGTTGTCTGAACAGCCGTACGGTTGCTCCCGCAACGTCGCCTCTCTCCCGCCTGCTTGGAACCGGCACATCTCTTCAGGATCATCACGTCTTTCTAGGAGATACTATTTTTCGACAAAGGATGGATTTTGTTGACTCAAAATAAAGCATCAAGAAGATACAAAACACGATGAGCCTGAACCCGGCCTCTGCATAGCTAAAATGCACACAGCCAACATGAACACACACAAACACGCTGGCGGCTACCAAAGTCATAAGACCAGAGTTATGCATAGACGAAGAAAAAAAGAAAAAGTCCCAAAGCAACCAGACCCATGATCGTCAAAACTATAACAATGACCATATCTGCACCGACCATATCATGATACCACATTGATGATGAGGTCTTCAACATCAACGCCTTCAAGAAGGGAACAACGCTCAAGCATTGCCGTTGCCGGATGCAGCCACTAAGGCCACAATCTGGGGTTTCACCCTGAAGAATCGGTCTGAAGCATGTCCGAGCAATGCCTTTAACAAGGTAACAACGTAGAAAACATTGCCATTGCCAGGTATAACCAACTCCGGTCGAACCTAGGCTTTCACCCCAGAGCTCTAGGCCGGGTGCTCGAGTAGCACCACCATCGAAGTAACTCATGTATTGTCATCACCACTTTTCCACGATCCCAGCAGCTACATGCGTTGCGTCGCCGCGGCACAACCACCCCTCTGCATCAAGACGTCGTTCGTAGTTTTGCATCTCACTGCATTAGTCAGCCGTCAGATCTTGAGAGATGAACCCTCCGTAAGACCTTCGAATGACCACCACCGTCGCAGAGCCGTAGGAGGTCACTGTATAGTCACCACCAAACGGTCGACTGGATCTGGATCACCACCACCAAGCCTTCCAGATCTGAATCAAGGCAACCACGCGGGGTCTTACCAAGCTGCGGCTGCCTGACTATAGATCCGACCGTCTACGAGGTTGCAGACAGTCACCGGTTCGAAGACTCCGGCCGCTCGCACACCGACACCAGGCCATCGCCGCGCAGAACCATGTTGGGGAGCATCCACGCGTGCACTGCAGATCCGCGCTAGGAGACCACGTGCGCCCGCAACCTCAGATCAGCCGGCTGCCACTGCCACACAACCATCCGACCGCCATCCCGTGAAGATGCAATCTTCGAACCCAACACACCAGCACGTGCTGTATGTACCGAAGCAACCAAAGCACTCCATTGACCCGCATGGCCGTGTGCCTTCGCCAGGATGAGCATCCCCCCCGCGCCCCCACACAAGCAGAGAGGAGAAGCTCCCGCCGCCACCGATGCCGAGTGGGCTTTGCCCAGCGGCGCTCGCCGGCGGCGGCAGGGAGAGGGACGGTGGGTCACGCCTGCTCGCGGCGGCGAGGGCTCACGTCTGGATCGCCCGCGAGGGAGCGACCGGGGCGTTCAGGGTGTTCGGTGGCAATCACCTGACTGGTAACATATAATCAATGTAACCATTGTCAAAGGGATCGATCATTTTTTATTTGAAACACGTTATCTGCCACCGAGAGTGAGAAAGGCAACAGAGAAAGGAGAAGAGAGGGAGCACTCGCCGCCAGTGAGATGCCTGGCCTTGTTTCCTTCCTTCTCTGCCTGATCCGTGAGGATGGTCCTCGCTACCGTCGTTGCTACCATGGTGTAACACCCCGTATGTAACTTGCCATATTTGTATTCCAACTCTTGCCATTTTCGGCTCTAAGTTATGATATTCCCTCGTGGTTGGGTTTTGTCTTCATTTTTGCTTTTTGTCCATGTCATGCATCTCATATCATGTCATTGTGTGCATCGCATTTGCATACGTGTTCGTCTCATGCATCCGAGCATTTTCCCCGTTGTCCGTTTTGCATTCCGGCGCTCCTACGTCCTCCGGCGCCCTCTTTTGTCTCTTTTCGTGAGCGGGTGTTAAACATTTTCAGATTGGACCGAGACTTGCCAAGCGGCCTTGGTACACCACCGGTAGACCGCCTGTCAAGTTTCGTGCCATTTGGAGTTCGTTTGATACTCCAACGGTTAACCGAGGAACCGTAAAGGCCTCGTGTGTGTTACAGCCCAACACCCCTCCAAAGTGGCCCAAAACCCATCTAAACCCCTCCATCCTCTCGGCCGTTCGATCACAATCGCATGGCCAAAAACCGCACCTCATTTGGACTCTCCAAGCTCCCTCTACCTATAAATATATGCCACCCTCCGAAATTTCCGGGCGAAACCCTAGCAAACTTCCCTCCTCGCCGCTGGACGCCTCCGGACCGCGCCGGACTCCTTCATCAAGACCCCTTCATTTGCTGCTTCCGAAGCAGCTATGTACTCCGCTTCACACGTAGATCCCGCCATGACGCTTTTTTTAGAACTGCTCCAACTAACAGCTCCACCGTTCAATATAAATACGTATCCGGTTTGCGATTTAGAATCGTCCAGATCAGTGTCAAAGCTTGCATCGATGTAACCATTTACAACGAGCTCTTTGTCACCTCCATAAACGAGAAACATATCCTTAGTCCTTTTCAGGTATTTCAGGATGTTCTTGACCGCTGTCCAGTGATCCACTGTAACACCCCGGATGTAACTTACCATATTTGTACTCCAACTCTTGCCATTTTCGGCTCTAAGTTATGATATTCCCTCGTGGTTGGGTTTTTGTCTTTGTTTTTGCATTTCGTTCATGTAATGCATCTCATATCATGTCATCATGAGCATCGCATTTGCATACATGTTCGTCTCATGCATCCGAGCATTTTCCCCGTTGGCCGTTTTGCGATCCAGCACTCCTATGTCCCCCGGCGCCCCCTTTTGCCTTTTTACATGTACGGGTGTTAAACATTCTCGGAATGGTCTGAGATTTGCCAAGCGGCCTTGGTACACCACCGGTAGACCGCCTGTCAAGTTTCGTGCCATTTGGAGTCCGTTTGATACTCCAACGGTTAACCGAGGAACCGTAAAGGCCTCGTGTTTGTTGCAGCCCAACACCCCTTCAAAGTGGCCCAAAACCCATCCAAACCCCCTCCATCCTCTCGGCCGTTCGATCACGATCGCGTGGCCGAAAACCGCACCTCATGTGGACTCTCCTAGCTCCCTCTACCTATAAATAGGTGTCCCTTCCGAAATTTTTGGGTGAAACCCTAGATTTTCCCCCTCTCGCCCGCCGGACATGTCCGTCCCGGACCGGACGTAACCGCGCCGCTGCTCCCAGCCTCTCAGCGCGTGACACGTGGCCACCGCACCGCCCCCGCGCCGCCGGCCCGCCCGGGCCCGAGGCCGGTCCCCGCGGCCCGCCTCTCCACCGCCGCCGCCCGCGGGAGACCGCCACCGCGCCTGATGACCCGCGCTGGCCGACGCGCGCCGCTCGCCGCCTTGCCGCCTCGTGCGCTCCGCCCCACCATTGCTCCGGCGAGGCGCTGCCCGCCTCTCCGCCGTCCAGGGCAACTCCGGCGACCCACGCCGCCGTGCCCGGTCGTCCCCGCCGCCCCTTGTCTCCGTCCGGATCCGGCAAGTCCGGCAAGATCCAGCCCTCTCCTTCCACTCCGGCAATCTCCCCGTCGAAGATCCGGCGAAGTTCCGGCGCCACCTCGGTTCGCGTGCAAAAGTCAACCCTAGATCTGGAGGTTGAATTTTTGCCTAAGTCCTTTTCTGCTATATTTTCTGGCCCTGTTCATTGCATCATAACTCTGTCATCATAGCTCCGTTTCTTGCGCATAATATATCAAATTGTTCATCTGGATGTGCTCTTCATTTTGTTCCATTACACCATGCTTGTTTGAGTCCATCTTGATGCCCAAATGACCGTTGCAAGAGTGCTATAAAATGTTAGTTCCTGTTATTTAGCAGATCTTGAGCTTTTGTCATTTTTGCCATGATTATTGTGTGCTTCGTATGAGCTTGAGCCCTACATGTGTTTTAGGCTATGCCATGCCATCTTTACAGGGGTGAATGCCATGTATTTTTGTGATAAATGTGGTGACTAGCACATGCATGCAAAGTAGCTCTCGTGATGTTGCTGATTTCAGGGACTTAGATTTTCACAGTCATTTCCCTGCTGTTATTTTAATGCCATGTATTCATGTTGCTACAGAGTGATCCATGCTTCTTTTGGGTATGTTTAGTAAGGATATTTGGGCATATGGTTGTGCTGTATCCATCCATGTCCTTGTTTGCATTTATGAAGTACCCTAGCATGACTCAATCTTGCTCTACTTTTGCTATAAAATGTTCCTGGCAGATTGTTTACGTGTTAATCAATTTTGCCAAGGTTGTTGTAGTTGATCCATGCATGCTATGGATAGCTTCTTGATCATGTCTTATTGCTGGTGGTATGCTTAGCTTGTAATGCAATGCCTTGTGTTGAGTGCATCGAGCTCGCAAACATGCCTACATAATTCTGTTTTTGCCATGTCCAGTTTTCTGCTAAGTCTGAATCTGTTAACGAAACTTGCTATGTTTACATGGGTGCTATCATATTCTCTGATCCTTTTTGACTTATGGTCAGTAAGGGACTTTTGTTATATGCTTTGAGTAGATTCATGCCATGCCTTGTATTGCTATGATATGATCCTGTAGCATGTTGTTATCTTGCTCTAAACATTGCTTCCTGATGTTAATTCCTGACATGTTATTTTCGCTAAGTCTGAGATGCTGTTATCTTTTGCACTTTTGCCATGCTTGTTTGAGCCTGCTATTGTGTGATTTAGCCGTAGCTCAGTGTTCATATTTTGTCAAGCATCTTGAGTAGATCACTGCCATGTGCTTTGTTGCTATGTTGGAGTGCAGTAGGTTAGTTTCTTGTTGCATTCTAGTTGGCATCATGCTGTTAATCGCAGAATTGTGCCATTCTTGTTTTGCTTGCCATTTGCAAACCGTGCATCCGATTCCGGTGATCTTTATATCGATTTCAACCGAAATCAACTCATCTTTCCAGCGGCACACTTGATTTGCCAAGTTGGGGCCTGGTTCAATCTTTTCCTTCCGGAGCACGCATATGCATTGCATATCACATCCCGCATATCATGCCATATTTTGCATCATGTTGCTTGCGCATTGCACCGTGGTTGATTGTGGTTTCCTTTGATTGTGTTCTTGCCTTCGATAGAGCCGGGAGACGACTACGTAATCGAGGAACCCGTTGAGTACACTTACGAGGATCAAGCTTACGTCAACTCAGAGAACTTTGCAGACAAGATGACCATACCCTTGAAATCACTTCTATCTTCGCTTGCTAGTTGCTCGCTCTATTGCTATGCTTTATAATGCCTCCCATATTGTCATGTCAAGCCTCTAACCCACCTTGTCCTAGCAAACCGTTGTTTGGCTATGTTACCACTTTGCTCAGCCCCTCTTATAGCGTTGCTAGTTGCAGGTGAAGATTGGAGTTTGTTCCTTGTTGGAACATGATTATTGTTGGGATATAATTATTATATCTTGTTTACTTTAATGCACCTATATACTTGGTAAACGGTGGAATGCTTGGCCTTATGCCTGGTGTTTTGTTCCACTCTTGCCGCCCTAGTTTCCGTTATATCAGTGTTATGTTCCTTGATTTTGCGTTCCTTATGCAGTTGGGTTATAATGGGAACCCCTTGACAGTTCGCCTTGAATAAAACTCCTCCAGCAAGGCCCAAACTTGGTTTTACCATTTGCCACCTAAGCCTTTTTCCCTTGGGTTTCGCGGACTCAAGGGTCATCTTTATTTTAAACCCCGGGCCAGTGCTTCTCTAAGTGTTGGTCCAACCTGAGCGATGTCCGGCGCCCCTTGGGCAACCAGGGTCTATGCCAACCCGACGTCAGGCTCATCCGGTGTGCCCTAAGAATGAGATACGTGCGACTCCTATCGGGATTTGTCGGCACATCGGGTGGCTTTGCTGGTCTTGTTTTACCATTGTCGAGATGTCTTGTAACCGGGATTCCGAGTCTGATTAGCACCTACAGGGTTTTGAACTTTCGAAAGCCGTGCCCGCGGTTATGGGCAGATGGGAATTTGTTAATATCCGGTTGTAGAAAACCTGACACTTAACTTAATTAAAATGAATCAACCGCGTGTGTAGCCGTGATGGTCTCTTTTCGGCGGAGTCCGGGAAGAGAACACGGTCTCGTGTTATGCTTGAACTTAAGTAGTTTCAGGATCACTTCTTGATCTTTATAGCTTCTCGCCCATGCTTTGCTTCTCTTCTCGCTCTCATTTGCGTAAGTTAGCCACCATATATGCTAGTGCTTGCTGCAGCTCCACCTCACTACCTTTTCCTACCCATAAGCTTAAATAGTCTTGATCGCGAGGGTGTGAGATTGCTGAGTCCCCGTGACTCACAGATTACTTCCAAAACCAGATGCAGGTGCCGATGATGCCATTACAAGGGATGCGACCGAACTCAAGTGGGAGTTCGACGAGGATTCAGGACGTTACTATGTCTCCTTTCCAGACGATCAGTAGTGGAGCCCAGTTGGGGCGATCGGGGACCTATGCATTTGGGGTTGTCTTTATTTTGGTTCCGTAGTCGGACCTTGATTGTATTCTGGATGATGTAATGCTATATTTATGTATTGTGTGAAGTGGCGATTGTAAGCCAACTCTTTATCTCTTTCTGTTTTAGTACATGGGATGTGTAAAGATTACCCCTCTTGCGACATGCCTACTATGCGGCTATGCCTCTTAGTAGTGCTCCGACACGTGGGAGATATAGCCGCATCGTGGGTGTTACAAGTTGGTAATCAGAGCCTTCCCCGACTTAGTGCCCCCCTGCTTGTTCGAATCGCTGGTGTTGTTGAGTCTAGAAAAATGTTTTGAGTCTTATAGGATTACATATATCGGAGTGTAGGATTCTTTTTACTCCTTAGTCCCTTTGTCGCTCTGGTGAGGCCTCCTGACGTAAAGTTTTGACTCTTCTCTTCTCAAATTTCATGAATTTTTTTAGGATCACACGGGTATCTTGGAATCGTTCCGATGGTTTTGTGACGAGAACATTGTTCTTGGTGCCTCCTGACATTTAGGGGTTGTGGCTGTGTCCCGGGGAGTTGAGCTCCGAGGTGTTGTCGTCACAATTTTATCGTTGCAGTTCTAGAATACCTGAGTTTCGCCGACATCAAAAATCTCTTTTATGCAGTTGTTGGTGAGATAACCTCGATGCCACCCTATACAGGGGCGGGAGTTCGGGAGTATTGCCATAACTCGTATAACGGATGCTTTTCGAAGGTTGAGGTAAATGATTTCCGAAGGTTTCTTGGTTATGTGTTGAAGGATGGATACAACTAGATGTAGGATTTGCTAGTTTTGGGTGAGATATTATGCTTCCCCTGTATCCCCTACACCAGATTGCATAACCAGAAAGTTTCGGGAGTTTCATAGGTGGGAATTCTTGTAGCTCTAGTATTTCTTCCCGCAGATATTTGGTTTGTGGTTGGGTAATCCTTACCAATTATTTGTTCATATCCGTACCTTGTTGTTTTATTCATCTATCTCTATCTAAGTGGCTTCTCAATTTATGGAAGTGTGATCATTTACTTTGGAATTCATTGGTTCATTCTTGTTCAAATGTTAAGGCTATATGTTGCAATTTCGATCCATTGATTCAGCTTGAGTATATGTCTGTCAAGATGCTAACGGATGTCAACCTCTTCAGGATGGCTCCTCCAACGCGTCAGAATCCGGAACCTCCACCACCACCTCCACCTCCGGAGGCATGGCAAGCTGTCATGGCCACCACCAACGCCAACACGCAGATGCTTATGCAACTCTTGCAAGAGCGTAACCAAGGAAATCGAGGCCATGGCAACAATCAAGCTCAGTTTGCTACCCTCAACCAGTTCCTCGCAAACCAGCCGAAGTGTTTCAGTAACTGTGTCGAGGCCATAGACGCTGATGATTGGCTCGTGGATATCTGCAAACATTTTGAGTGTAGCAATGTCAGGCCTGAGGACTTTGTCAAGTTTGCTTCATTCCAACTGAAAGACCAAGTTTTTGAGTGGTATCAACAATACAAAGATTCCAGAGGAGGTCGTGTGATTACCTGGGATGATTTCCACCGAGACTTCAAAGCTCACCACATTCCTCAAAGTGTTGTTGAGAGTAAGCGCAAGGAGTTCCGCAATCTGAAGCAAGGCAGCTTGTCTGTTTACCAATACAACATCCTATTCCAGAGGCTCGCTCGCTTCGCCAAACAAGACGTCCCTGACGAGAAGAGCATGATTTATCAATTCAGAGGTGGCCTTAGAGAAGATCTGCAACTATCTCTTATGCTTTTTGAGCCAAAAAAGTATAATGAGTTCTACAACATGGCACTAAAGCAAGAGGCCGCTCAGCTCAAGTGCGATGCTTCCAAGAAGAGAGTCAGGGATGCAACTCCTTCTTCTTCTTCAACTCAAGTGGCAGCTAAGCAGCAAAAGTTCTGGTTGCCTCCTCCTCCGTTCCGTCAGCCTTATCAGCAGAAGAGTAAAGGTGGCAATGGATCTTCCCACCCACCCAACCCATGCTATCAGAACAAAGCTTCATCTTATGCTCCAAGGTCAAGTGCTCCGTATCACCGTCCGCTCTCAGAGGTTACGTGCAACAAGTGTCAGCAGAAAGGGCACTATGCGAACAAATGCTTCAACCAGAGGCGTCTTCCGCCTCCTCCTCCTATGAGATCTGCCAGCAATGCAGTGGTCAAGCATAATCCCAAGTCTGCAAAGGTCAACATGATGAGCGCAACTCAGGCAGAGGACTCTTCATAAGTGACCATGGGTAATCTTCCTGTTAATGATATTCCTGCAAAAGTCCTTTTCGGTACTGGTGCATCGCATTGTTTCATTTCAAGACCATTTGCATCTAAGCACGAGTTGCTTGTCCAAGATTTTCCTAGGCAGTTATCAGTTGTCTCTCCGGGTAAATTCATGAACGCAAGCTCTATGGTTCCGGATGTTTCTATCAAGATGGGCGACTATAAGTTCCTGTCCTCTCCAATTATTCTTGGTAACTCGGATATTGATCTAATTCTCGGCATGGATTGGCTTTCTAAGCACAAGGCTCAGCTTGATTGTGCTGCCAGGCAGATTCAATTAACGCACTCGTCTGAGGATGTGATCATCTATGCCGCTCGTGATGATACCATTCGACTGTTTTCTCTCAATGAGAAGGGCGAGTTGAATGCCATCTCTCAGATTCCAGTCGTTTGTGAATATCAAGATGTCTTTCCAGAAGAGCTTCCAGGAATGCCTCCTCACCGGCCCGTTGAATTCGTCATTGATCTTGAGCCTGGCACGGAACCTGTTTGCAAACGTCCTTACAAGCTTGGACCAGAAGAGTTGAAGGAGCTGAAGAAACAACTCGATATACAAGAGCACATGGGTCTCATCCGACCAAGTTCTTCTCATTGGGATTGTGGTGTTCTTTTTTGTCAAGAAGAAGGATGGAACGGGTCGACTTTGTGTCGACTACCGTCCATTGAACAAGAAGACCATAACGAACAAGTACCCACTTCCCAACATCAATGAGCTATTCAAACAACTCAAAGGTGCTCAAGTATTCTCCAAGCTTGACCTCCGTATGGGCTATCATCATATTCGAATTCGTGAACAAGATATCCCCAAGACAACATTCAGAACAAGCTATGGTTCCTATGAATACACTGTCATGTCTTTCGGCCTTGTCAATGCTCCTCCAACGTTCTCTCGCATGATGAACTTCATCTTCAACCCTTACACAAATGACTTCGTCTTGGTATATCTCGATGACATTTTGGTCTTTTCCAAGGACAAGGAGGATCATGCCAAGCATTTGAGATTGGTACTGGACAAACTCAGAGAACATCAGTTCTATGCGAAGTTTTCAAAGTGCGAGTTTTGGCTCGATGAGGTTCTCTACCTTGGGCATATCATCTCCGCCAAGGGCATAACTGTTAATCATGAGAAGGTGTCTGCAATTGTGAATTGGGAACCACCTCAGAATGTGAAGCAGCTCCGCAGTTTCCTCGGGCTTGCAAGCTATTGTCGAAGATTCATTGAGAATTTCTCTAAGATCGCGAAGCCTCTTTCCAACCTCCTCCAGAAGCATGTGAAGTATGTCTGGACGCCTGAATGTGACATCGCTTTCAACACCCTCAAAGAGAAGTTAGTCACAGCTCCAGTTCTGACTCCTCCTGATGAATCCAAACCATTCGAAGTTTTCTATGATGCTTCCCTTCAAGGTCTCGGTGCTGTGTTAATGCAAGAGAAGAAAGTTGTGGCTTTACCTCCCGCCAGTTGAAGCCTAACGAAAAGAACTACCCCACCCATGACCTCGAGTTGGCGGCAGTTGTCCATGCTCTTTTAACATGGAGACATCTCTTGTTGGGAAGAAAAGTTGACATCTTCAGTGATCATAAGAGCCTCAAGTACATCTTCACTCAACCCAACCTCAACCTCAGGCAGACTCGTTGGGTCGAGATGATTCAAGAGTATAATCCGAGTATCGAATATACTCCAGGCAAGGCCAATGTCATTGCTGACGCTTTGAGCAGGAAGGCTTACTACAACAGTTTGATTCTCAAGCCCTTCCAACCGGATCTTTGTGAAGCTTTCCGCAAACTTAATCTCCAAGTTGTTCCTCAAGGATTTCTTGCCAACCTCCAAGTCTCTCCTACTTTGGAAGATCAAATTCGTGAGGCTCAACTTCTTGATGCAATGGTGAAAAAGGTGAAGATTGGTATTGCCAAGAGCCAACCCAAGTACAAGTGCTATCGCCTTGATGACAAAGATACTCTATTCTTCAAGGATCGAATTGTTGTTCCTAAGGGTGACCTTCGTAAAGTCATTATGAATGAGGCTCACAATTCACTCCTATCTATTCATCCTGGAAGTACAAAGATGTACCATGACCTCAAGCAGTCGTATTGGTGGACTCGAATGAAGCGAGAAATTGCTAAGTTCGTGAATGAATGTGATGTGTGCAGAAGAGTGAAAGCAGAACACCAACGGCCAGCTGGTCTCCTCCAACCTCTTGCCATTCTAGAATGGAAGTTTGACCATATTGAGATGGACTTCGTGACTGGATTTCCCAAGTCCAAACGTGGAAATGATTCTATCTTCGTCGTCATCGACAAGCTTACAAAAGTGGCTCATTTTCTTCCTATCAAAGAATCTATCACAGCAGCTCAGTTGGCAGAGCTATATACCTCCAGGATTGTCTCTTTGCACAACATTCCACAGTTGATATCTTCAGATCGTGGAAGCATCTTTACTTCTAAGTTCTGGGATTCCTTCCAGAAGGCCATGGGCACCAACATTCGCTTCAACACAGCCTTTCATCCTCAAACTAGTGGACAAGTTGAGCGAGTAAATCAAATTCTTGAAGATATGCTTAGGGCTTGTGTCATTTCCTTTGGTATGAAGTGGGAAGATTGTCTTCCATATGCCGAGTTCTCCTACAAAAACAGCTTCCAAGTGAGTTCAGGCAAGGCCCCATTCGAGATTCTCTATGGCAGAAAGTGTCATACTCCTATTAATTGGTCAGAGACTGGTGAACGCCAACTTCTTGGCAATGACTTGATCACAGCGGCTGAAGAAATGTGCAAAGTCATTCATGAAAATCTCAAAGGCGCACAATCGCGCTAGAAGAGTTACTATGATAGCAAGCATCATGACTTGGCTTTTGAGATAGGAGACCATGTCTACCTCCGCGTCTCTCCAATGAAAGGTACTCGTCGCTTCGGTATAAAAGGGAAGCTTGCCCCTAGATACATGGGCCCTTTCAAGATCATTGGCAAAAGAGGCGATCTCGCCTATGAACTTGAGCTTCCATCCAACTTTGCAAACGTGCACGACGTGTTTCACGTGTCTCAACTTCGCAAGTGTTTCAAGACTCCTGACCGCACCATCAACTTCGAAGAGATTGACCTCCAATAAGACCTGTCTTATCATGAGCATCCCGTTGCTATTCTTGAAGAAACCAAGCGCAAGACTCGCAACAAGTCTATCAAATTCCTGAAAGTGAAGTGGTCACACCATTCCGACCGAGAGGCCACCTGGGAATGCGAGGACCACCTCCGTTACGAATATCCAGAGTTCTTTCAGTCCTAGATCTGGAGACGAGATCCTTTCATAGTGGTGGAGTGTTGTAACACCCCGGATGTAACTTACCATATTTGTACTCTAACTCTTGCCATTTTCGGCTCTAAGTTATGATATTCCCTCGTGGTTGGGTTTTTGTCTTTGTTTTTGCATTTTCTTCATGTCATGCATCTCATATCATGTCATCATGTGCATCGCATTTGCATACGTGTTCGTCTCATGTATCCGAGCATTTTCCCCGTTGGCTGTTTTGCGATCCGGCACTCCTATGTCCCCCGGCGCCCCCTTTTGCCTTTTTACGTGTGCGGGTGTTAAAATTTCTCGGAATGGTCCGAGATTTTCCAAGCGGCCTTGGTACACCATCGCTAGACCGCCTATCAAGTTTCGTGCCATTTGGAGTCCGTTTGATACTCCAACGGTTAACCGAGGAAACGTAAAGGCCTCGTGTGTGTTGCAGCCCAACACCCCTTCAAAGTGGCCCGAAACCCATCCAAACCCCCTCCATCCTCTCGGCCATTCGTCCATGATCGCGTGGCCGAAAACCGCACCTCATTTGGTGTGGCACCCCGGCTCAGAGCGACCGGTTTACCATACATTGCCAGCCTAGAGGCCATGTCTTCTGGCAACACACAACATCTTGGTACAGAATAACAACCGCTTTATTGATGCTAGCGGAACAGAGTTACATTACAACAGCTGTCGAGGCCAAGCGGCACACTCGGTGCGGCTGAACAATATGTACATTATGTAGTGAACATAAATGGGCCTCGATATGAACAACTATGTGGCAACGGAATAATGTTGTGGCGGAAGCTCCAAATCACAGGGACACCGATGTGGACATGATCTAGACTCGGACAACGCTCTTCTCCAATGATACTTTCCTGAAATCTGGCATGACACGCCAGGTCAGTACATTGAATGTACTTGCAAGCTCACAACAGGCATCATCATAATGATAAACAATATCATGATATTTAACCAATTATCAACACTATATGCCAACATGCTGTGCTCATGCTCAAACGTCCCTCGGGACAACTTACCAACCGTGATCATCTCTGGATCACAAACACACCACCAAAGTGGTTAGATCACAAAAACACCACCAAAGTGGTCAGAACACACCACCAAAGTGGTCTTTCTCAAGAACAACTCGTGATCCTTACGGCAATCACAACCACGACCATCATTTGGTCCCAAATGCCTCGATGGCCTTTCTGCCATCCATCAACAATGCAAAGTTCATCACTTATTGTGCAAATTTTATTAAACGTTGACTCATGGTGGGACCTACTACGAGGTGTCCGTAACCGTGGACTCGGCTATCGATAGATTACACACTCTGTAGAGGTAGCACACTGTACCCACACCACGGAACCCATGGCCTCGCACTCCCATTCGGGTGGACCAACGACATCCCGACAAAACCCCTCCATTGCCACAACACTCTCCCGGCCACTCCGACCCAAATCCTCCAACGGGCTGGTCCTAGGTGGCCCCGTGTCTACCAAAGAAACCCCGACCACCATCGTGGTCAAAACACTCCCACTCAGGGACTCGGTACCATAATCTCATCAATGAGCACACAAGATTATGTCTGCTCACCAGGCCAGGGCAAGCATGATATAACCTTCCCTAGATGGCGGCACCGACGAGAGGCCGTGTCAATGGACCGAATCAAGGCCTTCCCACAAAGGAAAATGTGGTTGCACTGGAAAGAAACTCGATTAAGCGGCACCATGACCCAGTCAACTGTATAGTCAAGTTGAGTTATATCCAGGTTTAACAAAATATGTCCGGTGTCATAGCATGCCATGAAATGCAAAATAACACATGCATCATATAATGATAAAAATGACCAATGTCATCCTTATACACACCAAGCATAACGTCAACAAATCAATTTACTCTACTTGCTCAAATGACTCACAACTTAACCAAAATATTTTGCCACAAGTTTATTAACTTCTTACGCAAGAAAGTAACTCTGATAAATTTCTCATATGCTTGTCAAAAAAAAGATTTCATTATCAACAACTCTTACTTTCTTTCTCACTAAGTTGGGTTCAAACATTGTGTAAGACAAATAACATGATTAAACAAGTATTTAACAGAACATTTTCTAACAACTTTTTATCAATCTAAGAGGGCAAAAACATAGCTTTAAATAATTTCTAACATACATAACAAAATTATTTCTAACATCACCTCAAATAAATCTTAACTTGCTTTATCCACTAAACTAGTTTCAACCATTATGTAACTCAAGCATAACAACTAACCAATATTTAACAAAATATAAATAACTCCATAATCATTTAAATGCATGGATTAATCCTTTCATTCATGTAAGAAAATCACAAATATTGAAATGGCACCATGAAAATGTTGCTGTGGCTTGCCTTAGTGCAGACGAGGTTCACAAGCCTCCTGGTGATCCTCAAGACAAGCTTTTCACCTTCTGAAAATGGTTTTAAACACAACAAGAAAATACCAAGAACACTTCTGAAAATCATGAGAAATTCTAGACAGCTTAGAAAAATCTCATCTTTGGTGATCTGCTAGATTTCTTATCAAAGAACAGAATGCAAAAAGAGTCAATTCATTTAGACTTATGGTTGAAGAGTTATGACTGTTTGAAGTGTTCTGTAAATTCAAATGAATTTGAAATAGACTGGGGGGGGTGACGTCGAAGGCGTAAAGCCCAGGGGCGCCACCACTTGTACCGCTTCGCTCGCGTACTGAGTGGCTGACTAGCGGGCCCCGCTAGTCAGGTGGGGAAAGAGGGGGATGGAAACATAGGGAACCGCGGCTTCGCCGGAGCTCTCGCCGGAGCTCTCGCCGGCGATGAGGGATCCTTGGCCCAAACGAGAGGGAGGGATGGCAGAAGGGGGTTGAGGCGCACTTGCCCGTACCCATAGCGTAGCTAGGGGCGGTTGGACGGCGTCGGAATCAACCTCGCAAGCAGAGGCAGAACATGGAGGTCACCGGAGTTGAGGAAGAGGGCGAGCATAGGCCACTCCAGGGGCTCCAAGCGGGCGGGACAGCCTCACCGGAGAGAGGCGGAGGCCCTGGAGGGGTCGCCCAGGCCTGGAAGGAGCTAGAGCTACCGTGGCGACCAGAGGGGATCGCCGGTGAGCTCGAGCTCGGGGACGGCGGCCCGAGGCCTGCCCGGCCGGGCTCCGGCTTCCTACTCGATCGTGGGGTGTGTGTGAGTGTTGGCTGGTGCTCGAGGAGGCTGGGGAGGGCTCTATATATAGGCGAGCGGCGAGGGTGCTTCGGGTTCTGCTGGTGGACACCTGTCCACGGCGCCTGGCGACGAGCGGCGTCAGTGAGAGGGGGAGAAGGCGACGGAGGTCGCGTGGCCACTTTGGGCGGGCGGAGACGAGCACAGGATCAAGAGGAGTCTCGAAATGGTCGAGAGGTAAATATTGATATATTGGAAGATGGTATTCGGACACCAGAATGGTTTCGAGTGGTTTGGGTATTTTTCCGAAGTACCGAGGGGTTACCGGAACCCCCCGGGGAAAGTCATGGGACTCATGGGCCACGGGAGAGAGAGGGGACAGCCCACAAGGGGTGGCCGCGCCCCCCATGGGAGTCCTAATTGGACTAGGGGAGGGGGCGGCACCCCCCTTTCCCTCTCCTACTCCCTCCCCCTTTCCCACTCCGGAAAAAGGAAAGGGGAATCCTACTAGGACTAGGAGTCCTAGTAGGACTCCCCCCATGGTGCGCCCCTCTAGGCCGGCCACCTCCTCCCCCTCGTACTTTATATACGGGGGCAGGGGGGCACCCCAAAGCACAACAATTGTTCTCTAAGCCGTGTGCGGTGCCCCCCCTCCACAGTTTAATCCTCCGGTCATAGGGTCGTAGTGCTTAGGCGAAGCCCTGCACGGATCGCATCACCATCACCGTCACCACGCCGTCGTGCTGATGAAACTCTCCCTCGACCCTATGCTAGATCAAGAGTTCGAGGGACATCATCAAGCTGAACGTGTGCAGAACTCGCAGGCGCCGTACGTTTGGTACTTGATCGGTTGAATCAAGAAGACGTTCGACTACATCAACCACGTTAAACTAACGCTTCCGATGTCGGTCTATGAGGGTACGTGGACACACTCTCCCCTTCTCGTTACTATGCATCTCCTAGATAGATCTTGCATGATCATAGAATTTTTTTTGAAATTGCATGCTACGTTCCCCAATAGTGGTATCAGAGCTAGGTCTATGCATAGATGATATGCACAAGTAGAACACAAAGAGTTGTGGGCGATAATAGCCATACTGCTTACCACCAACGTCTATTTTGATTCGGCGGTATTGTTGGATGAAGCGGCCCGGACCATGACCACGTTCATGAGACCTGTTCCACCGACAGACATGCAACTTGTTTTGCATAAAGGTGGCTGGCAGGTGTCTGTTTCTCGAACTTTAGTTGAATCGAGTTGGACTACGACCGGTCCTTGCTGAAGGTTAAAACATCACACTAGACAAAAAATCGTTGTGGTTTTGATGTGTAGGTAAGAACGGTTCTCGCTAGAAGCTCATAACAACCACATAAACCTTGCAACAACAAAGTAGATGACATCTAACTTGTTTTTGCAGGGCTTGTTGTGTTGTGATATGGTCAAGACATGATGTGATATAAGTTATTGCATGAGATGATCATGTTTTGTAAAAGTTATCGGCAATTGGCAGGAGTCTTATGGTTGTCGCTTTATTGTATGAAATGCAATCGCCATGTAATTGCTTTACTTTATCACTATGCGGTAGCGATAGTTGTAGAAGCAATAGTTGGTGAGACGACAACGACGCTACGATGGAGATCAAGGTGTCAAGACAGTGATGATGGAGATCATGACGGTGCTTTGGAGATGGAGATCAAAGGCACAAGATGATGATGGCCATATCATGTCACATATTTTGATTGCATGTGATGTTTATCTTTTATGTATCTTATTTTGCTTAGTACGACGGTAGCATTATAAGATGACCCCTCACTAAATTTGAAGGTATAAGTGTTCTCCCTGAGTATGCACCATTGTGACAGTTCGGCACGCCGAGACACCATGTGATGATCGGGTGTGATAAGCTCTATGTTCACATACAATGGGTGCAAGACAGTTTTGCACGTGCAGAATACTCGGGTTAAACTTGACGAGCCTAACATATGCAGATATGGCCTCGGAACGCTGAGACCGAAAGGTCGAACATGAATCATATAGTACATATGATCAACATGGAGATGTTCACCATTGAAAACTACTCCATCTCACGTGATGATCGGACATGGTTTAGTTGATTTGGATCACATGACCATTTAGATTACTAGAGGGATGTCTATCTAAGTGGGAGTTCTTAAGTAATATGATTAATTGAACTTAATTTATCATGAACTTAGTCCTGACAGTATTTGCATATCTATGTTATAGATCAATAGCTCGTGTATAGCTCCCCTATTTTATTTTTGATACGTTCCTAGAGAAAACTAAGTTGAAAGATGATAGTAGCAATGATGCGGACTGGGTTCGTGATCTGATGATTATCCTCATTGCTGCACAGAAGAATTATGTCCTTGATGCACCGCTAGGTGACAGACCTATTGCAGGAGCAGATGCAGACGTTATGAATGTTTGACAAGCTCGGTATGATGACTACTTGATAGTTTAGTGCACCATGCTTTACGGCTTAGAACCGGGACTTCAAAAATGTTTTGAATGCCATGGAGCATATGAGATGTTCCAAGAGCTGAAAATGATATTTCAAACCCATGCCTGTGTTAAGAGGTATGAGACCTCTAACAAGTACTTTGCCTACATGATGGAGGAGAATGGCTCAGCCAGTGAGCATGTACTCAGAATGTCTGGGTAGTACAATCGCTTGAATCAACTGGGAGTTAATCTTCCAGATAAAGATAGTGATTGATAGAGTTCTCTAGTCACTATCACCAAGCTACTAGAACTTCGTGATAAACCATAATATGCAAGGGATGACAAAAACGATTCCCGAGCTCTTCGCGATGCTGAAATCGGTGAAGGTAGAAATCAAGAAAAAGCATCAAGTGTTGATGGTCGACAAGACCATAGTTTCAAGAAAAAGGGCAAAGGTAAAGAAAGGGAACTTCAAGAAGAATGAAAAGCAAGTTGCCACTCCCATGAAGAAGCCTAAAGCTAGACCTAAGCCTGAAACTGAGTGCTTCTACTGCAAAGGGAATGGTCACTAGAAACAGAACTACCCCAAATACTTGGCGGATAAGAAGGATGGCAAAGTGAATAAAGGTATATTTGATATGCATGTTATTGATGTGTATTTTACTACTGTTCATAGTAACCCCAGGGTATTTGATACCGGTTCATTTGCTAAGATTAGTAACTCGAAACAGGAGTTACAGAATGAACAAAGACTAGTTAAGGGCGAGGTGACGATGTGTGTTGCAAGTGATTCCAAGGTTGATAAGATCACCATCACACACTCCCTCTACCTTCAGGATTAGTGTTGAACCTAAATAAATGTTATTTGGTGTTTTTGTTGAGCATGAATATGATTGGATCATGTTTATTGCAATACAGTTATTCATTTAAGTCAGAGAATAATTGTGGTTCTGTTTACATGAATAAAACCTTCTATGGTCATACACCCAATGTAAATGGTTTATTGAATCTCGATCGTAGTGATACACATATTCATAATATTGATACCAAAAGATGCAAATTTGATAATGATAGTGCAACATATTTGTGGCACTGCCGTTTAGGTCATATTGGTGTAAAGCGCATGAAGAAACTCCATGCAGATGGGCTTTTGAAATCACCTGATTATGAATCATTTGATACTTGCGAACCATGCCTCATGGGAAAGATGACTAAAACCCTGTTCTTCGGAACAATGGAGCGAGCCAATGTGATGTGAAGCATCCCACATTTATCCCCATGTACACTCCGACTACTCTCCAAGCCCCAAGAGGACATACGACGAGACCTCGAACATACGCCATCGTACACGAGGAACCAAGAGGAAGACCATGGACAAGACGACAAGGACACCAAGGGCAAGGAAGAAGAGAAGGAGCTTCCCGGAGGCTACAACCGCTAGATGACCAGTCCTTACCAGACGTGCGGCCCCCTCCAATGACCGGACGTCCGAACGTCTCCGGAAATCCAGAGCCTGAAGCCCGAGCCAAACGAGCAGACGTCCGACGCCACTGAACGACCGGCTACTTCCGGAAATCCGATGCCAGCTATCCCGAGCCAAAACACGGGATGTCCGACAAGTACCGGACCACCGGACCCTCGCGAGCCACCGAACGTCCGGTACCCGTCAGACGACCAGTGCCTGTCTATGCACAGAGTATCGGGCCAAGGCCCATTTATCCCCCACTTACCCCTTCGTGGACCTAGACTATATATACTCCTCCACCTCCTCCTAGTTAGGGTTAGCAAAGTAGTAGCTCATTTAGAGATAGAGCTTTGCTCATCCACATCGGATATACTCCTTGAGAGAGACCACGACCCCTCTTCGGAGAAGATCCATGTTGGATTCAAGACCTCCTCACGGAGAAGACCTCAAGACCTCCTTATAGATAAGAACCGGTTACCCTATGTATCGTCCTTTGTTGGATTCGGATCATGTATCTCTTTGTGTTTCGAGGATCTAGCACATGTGTGATCGTTCATGTTGGTTTGAGTGATTCTCTCATGTTTTCCCTCGTGTTTCCCCTTGTGTTTCCCCTCGTGTTCTTCGTGTTCTTTGTGGGATCCGCTCCTTTCGTGAAAGATCGGCCCCTAGGGTTTACACCCTACATCATCTTGGTATCATGAGCCACGTTGATCATGATTTTGGAGCCTCCCCTCTTCGTTTTCTAGCCTAATTTTGTTGTGTTCTTCCCTAAATTCGAAAATCCCCACCAAAAATAGCCCCAATTTTTTTTGTGATTTGTTGGTTTGAGTAAGTTTTGTTGGATTTGATCCATGGATTTGCTTGGTTTCAAGTGGATCTAGCATCTCCCCAAGTTTCCCCATCTTCCATCCATGAAATCTCATCAATTTTGACCCCCAAATCCCCATTTTCCGCCCAAAATCGCACCCCGGATCTCGCATTGACCCCGACCCACCGGACGACCGACATTTTACGGACGTCCGGAGCCCCAGGAACGACCGGACGTCCGTAACCTTCTGGATGACCAGAATCCCTAACCCGAGCTGAAATTAGCGGATTTCTGACCTGACTGGATGTCCGACAACCGGACATCCGTCCATTTACGGACGTCCGTAAGCTGTAGTTTCAGACTTTGGCTGATTCTTGTTTCGGCCACAACTAATTCCCGAACTCCAATTTTGACGTTCTTTAGCTTGTTTTGAAGCTCTTGACATCCCCCTTCCCACAAAAATACCACCAACATATTTTGACTCCATCAATTTTTGTGAACTTTGACATCTTTGCCTAGGGCTTCCACCACATCATCCGTTACACCACCACCGACTTCCGCAACATAACAAATTTTGTTCCCCTTAGCATTAGTGGTTGTTTGAGTTGTGATTTGAGTCTCCTAAGGTGTTTAGGCTACTTAGGGACGGTTGCTTCTTCATTAACCACCACCACCACTACCGCATTGGCTTACCCACCATACACTTCCGCCACCCCAACTTAACCCAATTTTGTTTGAGTTGTGAGTTGTGTATCCTAAGGTGTTTCGGCTACTTAGGGACGGTGACCTTCAACTCCGACTCACATAACCCCCATAACCTCCACTTACACATTGCCTACTCGCATAACCCATCATTGAATATCCGCAATCCCATTGAGCTTCCGCAAAACCACCACCGCATTCCGCTACCACCATTTGACATTTGTCATTTGAGATTTTGAGTTCGCGGTTTTTTTCCATTTCCTAAGGTGTTTCAGCTACTTAGGGACAAGTCTCCATCATCTTGGTATCTCCATCAAGATCACCGCCACTCATCATCACCAAGGACGGTAACGTCCATATCATCTTGGTATCGTGGTATCCCTCCATTATATATTCCCTTTCTATTGCATTGATAACCCCTAGCCTATTTTGCATTACTTGCCTATCGAGACTAGCCATTTGAGTATTGCCAGCAACGTTACTTGTGCACATTAGTGATCTACACCTTCCATTGCATACATACCATATCATATTGGTATCATATCATCCCTTGTGCCACAAGTTTGTTCCCGCATATACACAATTGTTATCTTGGTTTGCGCATTGTGCAAAAGTGGCCATACAAAAAAAGAATACGCTTTTAAGCAAAAGAGAAAGAGCAAAGATGCTTGTAAGCATGTGCCATAGCATCATACCATATTGCACATAAGATTGTTATATCCGATCATCTTGGATCATCTTGAAAGAAACACCGGGAACCATACATACATAGCATACTTGGGATAGAAAGTTGATACATCTTTGCATCTTATAGGTTGTGCACAAGTGTCGTATCCGCCTACTGAGCAATCGTGCTAGCGTCTCTCTTGAGTTGTGCAACACGAGCGTTTTCCATGGATTCCACATTTTGAGCTCATTCCTTGGTTGCACGACCCCATTTATCTATCTGTGTGTGCGTTTCCGTGTGCCATTCATTGCTATTGGTCTACGTGTTTCACTTGCAAATATGTGAATCTCTTTCAACATTATTGACTCTTGCTAACATTTTGCAACAAATTTTTTGTGCCACTATCCTCACCGAGCTCCACCGTAAGCCTTATTTGTGTAGGTGTGAGAAACCGACAAGAATTGGTACCAATTATGCTATTTCCTTGTTACATCATCGAGTGATCATTGATCCATCTTCAACTTTGGTCAAGTTACATTTGGTATAGTTCTTCTCCTTTCCCCACTCATATTTGCTCGAGTATTGTGATGGATAGGCAAGGCATTTCATCTCCGGTCTTCCACAACAATGACGGCGTGAACAACTACATCACCAAAGCGTCAATCTTCGATCTACAACGACAAATGCAAGGCACACAATCAAGATTGCGAGAGCGCATTGAGAACCTCTCCATCAACATTCATCACACTGAAGCAAGGAAATGGGACTACATCGACAGCAAGCTTTCCGCACAAAAGGAGGAGCAAGATGCAAGGATGGAGGAGATTCAGAGCTTGTTGATCAACCGTTCTTCCCCTTCATCATCCTCAAGGCGGCGACGTTCAAGTCACAAGTCTTCGGAGCACAAAAATGATGCAAGCGCAAGTTGTCCACGTCCACATCTCCATGGTGACCAACATCACGTTCGTGATCCACATCTTCATGAAGGGCAAGTAACCTCCAAGCATCATGTGCACGATGACGACGAACGGCATCAAGCTCAAGCACAACAACGACACCAACATCATGAAGATGCTCGCCAAGCGCAAATGCACAAGTCCCTACAAGCCCTACTTCACGCCAAGGCCAACCTTCATGAGCATAAGAGAAGACCACGAGACAACCACAACCAAGACGGCGCTACGTCTACAACAACCACTTCGGCATCTTCGCCAAGTGCTATCAAGGCATCTTCGCCTTTGGACGTATGGCATCTTCACCTACTTCCCAGGAGTTCGCCTACATCGACATCTTCAACTACAAGGCGACCACCTACGAGCGAGGGCGACACTTCCATCTTTGGAAGCCCCCCAAGTAAGATGGCCGAGCATGGGACATTCCCTTCGGTCATGGAGATGAGCTACAAGGTGCCACATCATATGGGCCTCCAACAACAAGACAACGACAAGAAGGTTGAGCAAGGGCCTTCCCCTTCGACCACGACGACGAGCATGAACCTCTTCAACAACATGAAGACGACGCCCATATTGGACTCATACTCCGAGTCAAGCTACGAGACCGCACATGAAACCTTATCTTTGGTCTTAGAGGAGAGTGATGATGTGCCATCTTTGGCCTTCATCCATGGCTACGACAACGACATGATTGAGCATGGAGAGATTTGCACCAACATCTCTCTGACACCCACATATCATGAGATGACCCAATTGCCATGTGAGGAGAGCCACCACCCCATGAGTGATATGAGTGACTCCACCATATATGACATTGAGTGCATTTCCTATGAGAGGATGAGTGTGACCATCACTAGCCCCACACTTGAGAGCATGCCACACATCTGATGTGAGGCTGAGATCCATTCGAGTGACTCCACCAACCATATGAGTGAGAGCCTCCAAGAGGGAGTGAGTGAGCCACAACACTTAGTGAGTGAGGTAGTTGAGACGACATGTGAGGCCACTATGATTTCTAACGACTTAACCTCTACACCAAGTGTGTTTTCTTCTTTGGTGCTAGGTCTCCTACATGACGACATGCCTACCCTCGACGAGTCCATACCTCCAACGACGACGATGGCCATGATGGATGATGATGCACCCCCACATGGTTCCATCAAGATGAAGATGAACACGACTTGGTCTTCGACACCTCACCTACAAAACATGAGCGATGCTCCAAAGGTAACATAGGTGATGGTGCTTCTCTTGTCCCGCTAGTGGACTATTTTACCAATGATTGCTTGCATGATGTTGAAACACCTATTCCCATGCTTCATGCTAGTGCGACTTCCTCATGTCATGACTTACCTATTTATGATGAATATGATGACGAGCATGTCGAGTTGCCTAGTTGTAATTTTATGCTCCATAGGATATCATGTGAAAATTCTATTGGTCACTTCATGCATTGAACTTGTTACCTTTGACAATCCATTGAACTTGTCATATGCTATGAGTGAGATCTCCCATAATGCATCATTTCAATCTCAACATAGTAGCTATGCGTGCCCCATTAAAATAAATCCCATTTGCACTTATGGCATAGATGACGAGATGATGATCATTGGCTTTTGTTTTTCATGTGATGATATTGCCATGCTTCCTTTACATGCTTTGCGCAATTCATATACTATGCCATGCCATGATCACATTGTTCCAAATATGCATTGTTTTGGATATTGTCAATATTCTGCACGTGATGTTTCTACAAATGCTCATGACGAGACCCCCATAGTTTCCTCTTACATATTAGGAAATTTTGATACACCCTATCCTTTGTATGCTTCCCATAATTGCTTGCACCATATGCATTCCATGAATAACAATGCTCTACATATTCCGTTACACAATTTGAGTCTCCATTATGCTATACATAACAACAAACCTATCATGATGGATGACATGTTTCTATATCACGCATCTCATTTATTTGAGAATTGGATATTTTGTGCTAACCAACACAAACACGTGCGCATCATGATGGATGATGTGTACCTATACCATGCACACACAATTTTCCCTTTGTCTTTGTTTTGTGTAGGTACTCACGTATGTCGGATTTCGGGTTCCGGCAGACCCTTGAGGTTCGAACACTGGGGTGCACGCGGAGCTTTCGTCTCCTACCTACCTGCACCCCTCCGCCTTGCTAGGATCTAAACTAAGGAAAGAACAACACAAGAGACACAGGGTTTATACTAGTTCGGGCCACCGTTGTGGTGTAATACCCTACTCCAGTGTATGGTGTGGTGGATTGCCTCTTGGGATGATGATGATGAACAATACAAGGAAGAACAGCCTCGCGAGGGTCTGTTCTTCGCTGGGGCGATGAACTGCTGGGAGGAGCTCAGTCGCCCTTCTCTCTCTCTCTCTCTCTCTATCTCTCTCTTTCTTTTTGCCCTCGGTCCTCTCTCTTCTGTCTAGCGGGTGGCCGGTCCTATTTATAGGGGCCCTGGTCCTCTTCCCAAATATCGAGCGGGAAGGGAGCCAACAATGGCGGGCTAATTTGAAGGGGGACAGCTAGTACTAGCTATCCTGACAAAAGTAGTCTTCGCCTGCGCAAAGCTCTGGTGATGACGCCGTCTTGGGCTCCACGGTGACCTCCATCTCGTAGTCCTCCTGGTCTTGGTCTCGTTGCACCGAAATGGCAACCTTTGCCTGATGCCTCGGTACTCCGCGGCTGCGCTTGCCCCCTTTGCACCAAAGAGGAAAGGAGGACACTGCGCGGGTTGGCACCCGCCTGGCGCTCTCGGTCGTCATGGCTTGCGTCACGGGCACCTTGTGAGGTACCCCGCCTTGATCTCTCCGCCTCCTCGTGAGCCAGCCTGACGAGGCCGTGCCTGAGGAAGCTCCGCGTCATCCGCCCCGCGAGGCTTGGCCCCTTGCGAGGGTCTTGGGTTTGTGTTGGTGAAGATGGGCCGCGCTGGGCCCCCTTTTGAACCACGCCGCAGGCCACAGGCAGGCAAGTATGGGGACCCCCGTTCCCAGAACACCGACAGTAGCCCCCGGGCCCAAGGCGCGCCCGGACTTGGCCGTGCAGGGAGGCGGAAGGGCAAGAGCGAAGCGCCGCGGGCCCTAACAGTCTGCGGCCTTGGGAGCAGCGTGGCGGTTGATTGGACGTGGGCGCCTCCACTTCCCCATGGCGCCTTGGCAACTGCACGGATTGGACAAGTCCGTACATGCAAAGTGGGTCATGATTACCTGCGATCGTGGAGGTAGGTGGTTGGCCTCCGCCGGCCATAAGTACAGAACATCGCGCGCCCTTCCAGTCCATCCCTCCTTGCTTCTCCTTCTTCCCGATCCTTGCTCCGTCTTGCTGCGATGGCTCCGATCCGCCGGTTCTCGACGGCAGAGAAGGGAAAGGCTCCCCGAGAGGAACCAGACCCACTCCCGCCGAAGAAACGGCTCGCCCCCCGGGGCTCGGACGAGGGGGCCCTTCAGGTGGTGTCGAGGCCTTTGTGCGAGCGGGCACCGCCGGGGTTCCCGCTTCCATTGTACACCCACGTTGAGGACCCTGAAGGAGCTGATGCTGACCGCCACGGACGGCGCCGCCGTTGGCGCCGGCGGGTCACGAAGGTGTGGGTCGTCCCCCCCGGGGTCCACACCGAGGGCTCCTCCCGAGAGTTCGTGCTTCACGTTGCCATTCCTCTTCAGTCTTGGATCCGCCTTCCTCCCTTCTTCGCCTCGATCATCCCGCAGGGGGAGCCCCTGGAGCTCTGGCTGCAGCACGCCGGCTGCAGCACCCTCGCGACCGAGGTAGAGGTCGCGGTCGTTGCCCCAGGCGAGGTCTACATGACTCGGGGCTGGAGAGAGATCGCCCGAGTTTGCATGGTAAGGGGCGTCTTCGCGGTCCACTTGGATTACGACGGTGCTTCGGTGATGCTCTTCAAGGTCTTTGATGCGAGCGGGTGCCGGCTGGAGTGCTGCCCCGGGGAAGGTGGCCAGGACCCTGCCGCGACGATGACTGGGCCCGCCAACCGCTCCCTTGGCGGCTCCTCAGGTGGTGGAGGCGTCGGAGGTTCCAGCGACTCCGGCGAGCTCTTCGCGACTCCGGAGACGAGCGATGATAGCTACGAGCCCCCGAGCCGGCACCGCTCCTGGAGCAGGGCGGGCTCATCAGGCCGCCGCCGACCCTGATCTGGATGGGGTTGGCGTCGGTGCTTGACGGCCCACTGTTGATGATGGCGTCTTTTGCTGGGACGTGCATAGTTTGTGTCCCTTTAGGATCTGTTCCCTGTGAGGAATCAAAAACGCGTCTCGTGGGGGCTTGTAAGGTGCCTGTGATCCTGTTTTGTTAATATAACCCCTGTCGTAGAATTGTGCGAGTTGCTCATTCCGTCTTAGCTCAGTCCTCCCTTTCGAACCTCACGAGGGCTTGGTGCTCTGCGCCGACAGGTCCCAGTCCCAAGGCGGCTTCAGCCGTCGCTGGTATGCCAGGTCGCGATGCCGTGGTCAAGGCCAGGAGGTGAGCGACCCGGAGTCCGGTAAGAGCCCCTGAGTCGCGATGCTCAGGAGGTCCCCTTTGGCGCCCAAGCAGCCGTCGTTTGGTGAGAAAGGAGAGTGGCGTCGCTAACACGGGATGACATTAGGTGCAGGGATGGTGCCACGGTAGCTGGCACTTCCGGGTGATGACTTATCTCGAGGATCAGGGGCCGCTCTCTGGTGTGTCGCCGGGTCCGTGCTTCAGCAGGCGCGAGGTTGCTCGGCGAGGTCCTCGCGTGTCTCTCCCCTCTCGCCTTTGTTCCCCTTTCTGCTCTACGTCCTCGGGTCCCGTCCCTCGAGCGGGTCTCAACCGTCGCTGGTATGCCAGGTCGCGATGCCGTGGTCAAGGCCAGAGGGTGAGGGCTGGAGAGCCGGTAGGAGCCCTGAGTCGCGATGCTCAGGCACCCCCCCTTTAACATGCAAGCGGTTCGCGCGGACGAGGGCGAAAGAGACACCGCAAGGGCCTTGCCTGACGCAGCTCCTTCAGGAGGTCCTGCAGGCCCACCATAGAAAAAACAAGGGGTTGCCATGACAATTGACAGTCAGCCGTTGGTTGCTTCCAAGGGGTAGTGAGGCACTGAAGGCTTGACGAGGTGACGCTGTGCAGGGCTGCCGTGGCCAGAGCTCAGCCATCCAGGTTTTTCGGCGTTGCAGGGACGGACCCATGCGCAAGCGTCGTGCCGTTTGGGAGCAGCTCCGTTAGTTGGCGTCAGCTGAGCAGGCAACTAGGTAAAACACATTAGCCGCGAAGGAGTGGATTCGTTCAAATAGATGCTGGGAATGCGGACATCACTGGGTCAGGCCCGAGCGACTTGGGGATCATGCAGCCTGAGGGGCACCCCCAACAAGGTAAGCTAACAACATGGAATAAAAAAGGGATACACGCCGCAGGGACGGACCCACGCGGCCTGGGAATAATGCAGCCCTGGGGGGGGCGCTCCCAGCTGGAAGTAAAACTAGAAAGGTGTTACCCGATGATGTTGAGGACGAAGGAGCGTTGATGTAGCAGGCTCGGTGGGCTGCGGGAGCCGATCCTCACGAGCCCCCAGGCCCAGGGGCCTCGGGAGGCTACGGAGGCGCTGGCGGCTCCTCGCGGGCCATCTCCATCCCTGCCAGGGCAGCGGAACGCCTGGCCTCTCGTGCCTCCGTGATGCCCCTCATGAGGCGCTGGTACGCGTCAGCCGCGCTCGGCAGGCCGTAAGGCATGCGAACGTAGCTGTGGGGTGGGCCTCCGCAGCGCCCCACTCGCGAGGGCCAGAGGCGCTCCAGAGAGGCGACTCGGTTGAGCCCTGGTATGTCGATGCAGACGCGCAGCCCACCATCCTCGCCTGGATGGGGAGCCACTGCTGGTAGGCGGCGGCCGCCTTTCATGACTCTTGACTCCTGTAGCTCCTGAATGACCTTGCTGATGAACTCCTGAGGGTCTGGATCTCCTTGCCTTGCTCCTTCTTGAGGGAGACGTGCTTCGAAACACGCCTCCATGTGGTGCCCAAGCGCCTCCCTCGTGACCCTAGCTAGGTCGGTGGCCCTCCAGGGGAGAGCCTCCGAGCCCTGCCTGAGGAGGGCGCTGGGCGCGCTTTCCTATGTGATGGAAGGAGGTTCCCCTGGGTAGGCGCGGGCCCAGAGGGGCCTGCCTCCTGAGTGGTCGGGCCAGACAATGTCTTCTTCTTCTTAGGGGCGGTCTCGGGAGGCCTCCTGCTTCCACGATCCGGGTCTTCCAGTGACGCGGCCTGAAAGGCTCGTTCCAGGGAACACACCGCGTCCTCTCTTCACAGGGTACCGTGATGACTCCGCCACTTCCTGGCATCTTGAGGGCGTTGTAGCCGTGGTGAGTTACGGCCATGAACTTGGCCAGCGCTGGGTACCCAAGGATGGCGTTGTACGGCAGGCGAATGTGAGCGACGTCGAAGTCGATGAGCTCGGTGTGGTAGTTGTCGCGTGCCCCAAAGGTGACAGGGAGGCGGACCTGCCCAATCGGGACCGTGGAGCCGTCGGTGATACCGGAGAAAGGCTTGGTTGGCTGAAGCTAGCTGTAGGGCACTTGGAGGTTGTTGAATGTTTCCACGGACAGGACATTGAGCCCTGCCCCGCCATCGATGAGGGTCTTGGTGACCACCACGTTGCTGATGATTGGGGAACAAAGCATCGGGAGGACTCCGGCTGTAGCTGCACACTTGAGCTGATCTGCCGAGCTGAACGTGATGGCGCACGCCGACCACCTGAGAGGGCGCGTGGCTTCGAGCCTGGGGAGGACTGCGTTCACTTCGCGGGCGAACTGCTTGAAGATGCGCTGAGAGGCTGGGGCTTGTGCCCCGCCCAAGATGCAGGCGATCGCGCGCTGCTCCTGGAAGCCCCCTCGTCCTGGTGGCGGTCTTCGTTTCTTCTTGGGTGCGGCGGCAGTGGTGGGAGTCCTGCGTTGCCTTGCGAGCGATCCTCGCGAGGTTGATCCCTCCAGTCCCCCTCGCGAGGCTGATCCCTCCAGCCTCCCTCGCGAGGCGGGTCTTGCCAGCGATCCTCGCGAGGTTGGTCGCGCCACCCTTGGCGTGGGCCACGGTCTTCCCAGCGTCCCGCGTTCCTTCCTCCTACTCGGCCGTAGCCCCGGTCACTGCGGTTAGGGCGACGGCCGATCCTTCCTTCTCGCACGGCTTGGAGCTCTTGACATTCGTTGGTGTTGTGGGTGTGGAGGTCGTGGTACACATAGTATCGGCCGCCCTTGGAAGGTTCGGGCTGATCTCTGCCTCGCTTGGTGTCTGGTTCTGCCGCGAGCACGGTAGCCCCCTTGCGCTTCACATCCTTGGTCTTGGGCTTCTTCTCTTCTGGGTCTGCGGCAGGCAGCTCGAGGAGGGAGAGACGCCCTTCCTCGGCCCTGGCGCACTTGGTTGCCAGGTTGAACAGCTCCAAGGAGGTGCACAAGTCTTCATGCATCGCCAGCTCCTCCTTCATCTTGACGTCGCGCACGCCGTCGGAGAAGGCCGAGATGATGGCCTCCTCGGTCACCTTGGGAATCTTGAGGCGCGCATTGTTGAAGCGTTGGATGTACTTCTGCAGGGTCTCCTCGGGCTGTTGCTTGATGCGGCGCATGTCGCTTACGGCGGGTGGCCGGTCGTGAGTGCCTTGGAAGTTGGCGATGAAGCGGGTGCGCATCTCGTCCCAGGAGGAGATTGTGCCTGGAGCCAGGTTCAGGAGCCAGGTGTGGGCCCCGTCCTTGAGTGCCATGGGGAACCAGTTCGCCATGACCTTCTCGTCTCCGTTGGCAGCTTCGATGCCCAGCTCGTAGAGCTGGAGGAACTCCGCAGGGTCAGCCGTGCCGTCGTAGCGAGGAGGCAAGTCTGGCTTGAACTTGCCGGGCCACGCGACGCTGCTTAGCTCGGCGGTGAAGGTGCAGCAGCCTGCTATGGCCACGGGAGGCCTTGGATGACGGGGAGCTTGGTCTTGCATGTCCCCACGTGCTGCAGCTGGGTGCAGCGCGGGGTCTTGATGCGCGGGAGCAGGAGCATGGTCGCGACGTGCTGGAGCAGGGAGCGCCCGAGCAGCTTCTTGCGGGCAAGGGACTTCTTGACAGCTCTGCTCTTGCTGCGCTGGCGCCTGCCGGAGCGGGTTCCTCCCAGGGGCCACGCGCCTTGGATCCATGGCGCCTTCCTGAGGAGGAGGCGGTCGGGGCGCCGCTGGAACTTCATTGCCCGCGCGGGGCGGGGTGCGGTGCAGCGGAACGGACGACGCAGGAGAGCCCCCTGCGGCGCGGACGAACTCGGCGACGCGGTCGAGCCATTCTTCATAGACGTCGTCGACGGGGCGGTAGCGTAGGAGCTCGTTCGCCGCGATGAGTGCAGCTCGAGCCTCCATGGGCGTGCGGAGCGCGCGGGATGAAGAACCAGCTGGGGTGAGCGAGGGAGTTGCGGTGCGGCCGTCTTGCCACACGGACGGATGCTGGGACGATGCTTGCCGCTCGTCCCCCGCCGGGCCGGTGGCGGCGTTGACGGGGAACAGCGAGGGCGCCCGCCGACAGGGGCCGTCTGGGCAACGCGGGAAGCAAGCGCGGCCCGGCGCTCGGCGCGGGCCCGACGAGCATCAGACATGGGCGTGATGGTCGGAGGAGAACGGGGTGGTGGAAGACGAATCCCAGCGCACCCCTACCTGGCGTGCCAAATGTCGGATTTCGGGTTCCAGCAGACCCTTGAGGTTCGAACACTGGGGTGCGCGCGGAGCTTTCGTCTCCTACCTACCTGCACTCCTCCGCCTTGCTAGGATCTAAACTAAGGAAAGAACAACACAAGAGACACATGGTTTATACTGGTTCGGGCCACCGTTGTGGTGTAATACCCTACTCCAGTGTGTGGTGTGGTGGATTGCCTCTTGGGCTGATGATGATGAACAATACAAGGAAGAACAGCCTCGCGAGGGTCTGTTCTTCGCTGGGGCGATGAACTGCTGGGAGGAGCTCAGTCGCCATTCTCTCTTCTGTCTAGCGGGTGGCCGGTCCTATTTATAGGGGCCCTGGTCCTCTTCCCAAATATCGAGCAGGAAGGGAGCCAACAATGGCGGGCTAATTTGAAGGGGGACAGCTAGTACTAGCTATCCTGACAAAAGTAGTCTTCGCCTGCGCATAGCTCTGGTGATGACGCCGTCTTGGGCTCCACGGTGACCTCCGTCTCGTAGTCCTCCTGGTCTTGGTCTCGTTGCACCGAAATGGCAACCTTTGCCTGATTCCTCGGTACTCCGCGGCTGCGCTTGCCCCCTTTGAACCAAAGAGGAAAGGAGGACACTGCGCGGGCTGGCACCCGCCTGGCGCCCTCAGTCGTCATGGCTTGCGTCACGGGCACCTCGTGAGGTACCCTGCCTTGATCTCTCCGCCTCCTCGTGATCCAGCCTGATGAGGCCGTGCCTGAGGAAGCTCCGCGTCGTCCGCCCCGCGAGGCTTGGCCCCTCGCGAGGGTCTTGGGTTTGTGTTGGTGAAGATGGGCCGCGCTGGGCCCCCTTTTGAGCCATGCCGCAGGCCGCAGGCATGCAAGTCTGGGAACCCCCGTTCCCAGGACGCCGACAACGTATACTCGTCAATCTCTCAATCCCAAGAGTTGACGAAACGAGCTCTTGAGAGCAAAGATGACTTGGGATCCTGTGGATTGTCCTTCCCACCATTCCCTTCGCGCAACGACTTCGCGCATTCCTTTTACTTGGCTCTCACACGGCTTTGGGCTATATATCACTTGTTACGTTATGCCCATTTCCTCGTGTTCACTTTGCATGCTATGCCTCTTTCTATGATTTTGCCATGCAATTGTGACCCTTGCTTGCATCTACCCATGATTCACCATTTTACTACTCATATGTGTATTTGCATGCTTGGTGGAGATCCTTGTTGCTATTGCCATGTTTACCATGTGCCTCATGCTATTGATGCTTGTTGTCTTGGGAGAGTCATGATGTCCCATTGCTATTTACATAGGACTTCTTGCCAACACCATGACCCTACTTTTCTCATATCTTGCTTCCATACTTGTGATATGTCATGTGCATTATGTATGCACACTATTTATACACATGACATGATTGCCATGATTACCTCTAGTACATTGCATCTTCGCACTACTAGCTTGCACCACTTGATCAATATGATTGCTTGCTTTGTCGCATCACCCATGTTCCATTCTTACTCGCTTTCTTGGGTTGATGACATATATGTTCATGCCTCTCACATGATCTATCTTGTTCATTGTCGCTTACCTCCAATTGTTGCATCTCTTGGAGACATGGACATATTACTTGTGATGCATTCTTGTTTGATTGAGCCTATTGTATTTGGTTGTTCTCGCATCATATGCCTCCATACTATGAAATGCTCCCTTGTTGTTTCTTATGATGAGCATGATGCGTACACTTGTTGGGTATTTTACCACACAAATGATAGGTTTTGCATTTCTGCTAACCTCATTTGTTTTTCCAAGTGTTTGTCATGTTCTTTCATTTTGAAGGATTCACAAGGCGATACCGTCATGAGACAATTTGGTCATGTGAAGGCATACATGATGTGCAACACCAACATTTGCGAGAATCTCCTAAAGGTGAACTCCTTCCCTTTGATCCATCCTCAATTACACATATTGGATGGGTCACTCTTTCATTGTTGTCTCCTTCTTGTTGTCTACATGATACATCTCGCGAACGGAGGAGAGACATGGGAGATTTGCTCTATGGACCTTCAAGTTGAGGAGCGCACAGACTTATTGGATGCACCTTCGAACCTCCACTCATGCCATGCCATCGAGCATTGGTACACCAACACCTCCATATTTGTTGATTGTGCTCACACATGTCATGCTCGATGGACATATAATACACATGACAAATTTGCATCTTATGCATGGATTGACTCACATTATGATTGCCTTGTTGCATCTTGTATCCCCATGTCATCCATGATATATGAGCTTGTGCATTTTCTTAGCAAATTTTCTGTGATCTACCTTGATGGCATATTCATACATCATGATCATATTGCCCATCATCAATTGCATGATCACATACTCATTTTGACCACCAATTACCATGTTCATGCTTTTGATAAACCATCCCATTATGACATCATTTTGCACTGTGGTTGCATTGATCATATTCACAATACATTTGTGTGCACAATGAATGCTTTTGCTCCCATGAATGCTTTGCATATCATTCTATATCATCTTCATAAGCTTCATGCGCTTTGTAACGAACAATCTTGCTGAACAGACTCATTCTTCTATGATGGACACTTTGTGTGCGCTAACCATTGCATTTCCAAGTGTACTTTGTGTTTGCTCATTTTGCATGTACCACATACCGGTGACACCTTGGAGTACATGGATTGCACCATGCCTTCAACTCCGTCCAACTACAAGTCCGTCCACGACAACCGTTTCCATGGTGATGAGGACCACGATCTGAGGTCGGATCTTTCCCAAGGGGGGGGGGAGATGATGCAGAGCATCCCACATTCATCCCCATGTACACTCTGACTACTCTCCAAGCCCCAAGAGGACATACGACGAGACCTCGAACATACGCCATCGGACACAAGGAACCAAGAGGAAGACCATGGACAAGACGGCGAGGACACCAAACGCGAGGAAGAAGAGAAGGAGCTGCCCGGAGGCTACAACCACCGGACGACCAGTCCTTACCGGACGTCCGACCCCCCTCCAACGACCGGACATCCGAACGTCTCTAGAAATCCAGAGCCTGAAGCCCGAGCCAAACGAGCGGACGTCCGACGCCACCAGACAAGCGGCCACTTCCGAAAATCCGGTGCTAGCTATCCCGAGCCAAAACACCAGACGTCCGACAAGTACCGGATGACCGGACCCTCGCAAGCCACCGTATGTCCAGTACCCGTCGGATGACTGGCGCCTGTCTGTGCGCACAGTATCGGGCCAAGGCCCATGTATCCCCCACTTACCCCTTAGTGGACCTAGACTATATATACTCCTCCACATCCTCCTAGTTAGGGTTAGCAAAGTAGTAGCTCATTTAGAGATAGAGCTTTGCTCATCCACATCGGATCTACTCCTTGAGAGAGACCGCGGCCCCTCTTCGGAGAAGATCCACATTGGATTCAAGACCTCCTCATGGAGAAGACCTCAAGACCTCCTTATGGAGAAGAACCGGTTACCCTATGTATCGTCCTTTGTTGGATTCGGATCATCTATCTCTTTGTGTTTCGAGGATCTAGCACATGTGCGATCGTTTGTGTTGGTTTGAGTGATTCTCTCATGTTTTCCCTCGTGTTTCCCCTCGTGTTCTTCGCGGGATCCACTCCTTTCGTGAATGATCGGCCCCTAGGATTGCCACCCTACATCACAATGACTTATTGGAAATAATACATACTGATGTATGCGGTCCAATGAGTGTTGAGGCTCGCAACGGGTATCATTATTTTCTAAACTTCATAGATGATTTGAGCAGATATGGGTATATCTACTTAATGAAACACAGGTCTGAAATAGTTGAAAAGTTCAAAGAATTTCAGAGTGAAGTGGAGAATTATCGTAACAAGAAAATAAAGTTTGTACAATCTGATCGCGGAGGCGAATATTTGAGTTACGAGTTTGGACTTCATTTAAAACAATGTGGAATAGTTTCACAACTCACGCCACCTGGAACACCACAGCGTAATGGTGCGTCCGAACGTCGTAACCGTACTTTATTAGATATGGTGTGATCTATGATGTCTCTTACCGATTTACCACTATCATTTTGGGGTTATGCATTAGAGACAACTGCATTCATGTTAAGTAGGGCACCATCTAAATCCGTTGAGATGACACCATATGAACTATGGTTTGGCAAGAAACCAAAGCTGTCATTTCTTAAAGTTTGGGGTTGCGATGCTTATGTGAAAAAGCTTCAGCCTGATAAGCTCGAACCCATATCGAAGAAACGTGTCTTCATAGGATACCCAAAAGAAACTGTTGGGTACACCTTCTATCACAGATCCGAAGGCAAGATATTTGTTGCTAAGAATGCATCCTTTCTAGAGAAGGAGTTTCTCTCGAAAGAAGTTAGTGGGAGGAAAGTAGAACTTGATGAGGTAGTTGTACCCTCTCTCGAATTGGAAAGTAGTTCATCACAGAAATCAGTTCCAGTGATGCCTACACCAATTAGTGAGGAAGCTAATGATGATCATGAAACTTTAGATCAAGTTACTACCGAACCTCGTAGGTCAACCAGAGTACGTTCTGCACTAGAGTGGTATGGTAATCCCATTCTGGAAGTCATGCTACTAGTCCATGACGAACCAACGAACTACGAGGAAGCGATGATGAGCCCAGATTCCGCGAAATGGCTTGAGGCCATGAAATCTAAGATGGGATCCATGTATGAGAACAAAGTATGGACTTTGGCTGACTTGTCTGATGATCGGAAAGCCATAGAGAATAAATGGATCTTCAAGAAGAAGACTAACGCTGATGGTAATGTTACTGTCTACAAAGCTCGACTTATTGCAAAAGGTTTTCAACAAGTTCAAGGAGTTGACTACGATGAGACCTTCTCACCCGTAGTGATGCTTAAGTCTGTCCGAATCATGTTAGCAATTGCCGCATTTTATGATTATGAAATTTGGTAGATGGATGTCAAAACTGCATTCCTTAATGGATTTTTTAAAGAAGAGTTGTATATGATGCAACCAGAAGGTTTTGTTGATCCTAAAGGTGCTAACAAAGTGTGCAAGCTCCAGCGATCCATTTATGGGCTGGTGCAAGCCTCTTGGAGTTGGAATATACACTTTGATAGTATGATCAAAGCATATGGTTTTATACAGACTTTTGGAGAAGCCTATATTTACAAGAAAGTGAGTGGGAGCTCTGTAGCATTTCTAATATTATATGTGGATGACATATTGTTGATTGGAAATAACACAAAATTTCTGGATAGCATAAAAGGATAACAGAATAAGAATTTTTCAATGAAAGACCTCGGTGAAGCTGCTTATATATTGGGCATCAAGATCTATAGAGATCGATCAAGATGCTTAATTGGACTTTCACAAAGCACATACCTTGATGAAGTTTTGAAGAAGCTCAAAATGGATCAGTCAAAGAAAGGGTTCTTGCATGCTTTACAAGGTGTGAAATTGAGTCAGACTGAATGCCCGACCACTGCAGAAGATAGAGAGAAAATCAAAGTCATTCCCTATGCCTCAGCCATAGGTTCTATCATGTATGCAATGCTATGTACCAGACCAAATGTGTGCCTTGCTATGAGTTTGGCAAGGGGGTACAACAGTGATCCATGAGTAGATCAATGTACAACGGTCAAAATTATCCTTAGAGGACTAAGGAAATATTTCTCAGTTATGGAGGTGATAAAGAGTTCGTCATAAAGAGTTACGTCGATGCAAGCTTTTACATTGATCCAGATGACTCTGAGTCTCAATCTTGACACATATTGAAAGTGGGAGCAATTAGCTAGAGTAGCTCCATGGAGAGCATTGTAGACATAGAAATTTGCAAAATACATATGAATTTGAATGTGGCAGACCCGTTGACTAAACTTCTCTCACAAGCAAAACATGATCACACCTTAGTACTCTTTGGGTGTTAATCACATAGCAATGTGAACTAGATTATTAACTCTAGTAAACCATTTGGGTATTGTTCACATGGCGATGTGAACTATGGGTGCTAATCACATAAAGATGAACTATTGGTGTTAATCACATGGCGATGTGAACTAGATTATTGACTCTAGTGCAAGTGGGAGACTGAAGGAAATATGCCCTACATGCAATAATAAAGTTGTTATTTATATTTCCTTATATCATGATAAATGTTTATTATTCATGCTATAATTGTATTAACTAGAAACTTGATACATCTGTGGATACATAGACAAAACAAAGTGTCCCTAGTAAGCCTCTACTAAACTAGCTCGTTAATCAAAGATGGTTACATTTCCTAACCATAGACATGTGTTGTCATTTGATGAATGGGATCACATCAGTAGGAGAATGATGTGATGGACAAGACCCATCCGTTAGCATAGCATAATGATCGTTAAGTTTTATTGGTATTGCTTTCTTCATGACTTATACATATTCCTTTGACTATGAGATTATGCAACTCCCGAATACCGAAGGAATACATTGTGTGCTATCAAACGTCACCACGCAACTTGGTGATTATAAAGATGCTCTACAGGTATCTCCAAAGGTGTTTGCTGGGTTGGCATAGATCGAGCTTAGGATTTGTCAGTCCGAGTATCGGAGAGGTATCTCTAGGCCCTCTCGGTAATGCACATCATGATAAGACTTGCAAGCAATGTGACTAATGAGTTAGTTGCGGGATGATGCATTACGTAACGAGTAAAGAGACTTGCCGGTAATGAGATTGAACTAGGTATGAGGATACAAATGATCAAATCTCGGACAAGTAACATACCGATGACAAAGGGAATGACGTATGTTGTCATTGCGGTTTGACTGATAAAGATCTTTGTAGAATATTGTAACGCCCACGATGCGGCTATAGCTCCCACGTTTCGAGGCACCACTTCGAGGCATAACCACATGGTGGTTTAATTGCAAGAAGGGTCATCTTCACAACATCCCATGTAATGAACAAGAAAGGGATTAAAAGAGTTGGCTTACACTCGCCACGTCACACAATATTCAAATAAGTTCATACATCATCAGAGTACACTCATAGTCCGACTACAGACATCCAAATGAAAAGAAGATAACCCAACTGCTAGATCCCCGATCGTCCCAACTGGGGTCCACTACTGATCATCAGGAAACGACACGTAGTAACGACCAAGGTCCTCGTCGAACTCCCACTTGAGTCCGGTAGCATCACCTGCACTGGTATCATTGGCACCTGCAACTGTTTGGAAGTATCCGTGAGTCACGAGGACTCAACAATCTCACACCCGCGAGATCAAGACTATTTAAGCTTATGGGTAGGACATGGTTATGAGGTGGTGTTGCAGCAAGCACTAAGCAAATATGGTGGCTAACATACGCATACAAGAGTAAGATGAGAAACTACGCAACGATCAATAAGCTAGAAGTGATCCTGAACTACTTACGTTCAAACATAACCCCACCGTGTTCACTCCCCGAGCCTCATCAGAAAGAGACCATCACGGTTACACACACGGTTGGTGTCTTTTAGTTAAGTCAAGTGCCAAGTTCTCTACAACCGGATATTAGCAAATTCCCATCTGCCACATAACCGCGGGCACGACTCTCGAAAGTTTAATCCCTGCAGGGGTATCCCAACTTAGCCCATGACAAGCTCACAATCCGCAGAGACAATCCTCCATCGTGGGACCCTCCGATCAGACTCGGAATCCTGACGCACAAGATATTTCGACAATGGTAAAACTAGTCCAGCAAGACCTCCCGATGCACCGACCTAGCCTGATAGGAGTGGCGCAATCTTGTTCTCAGGGTACACCAGATGAGCTAAGCGTACATGTATCAACATAACCCAAGTTGCCAAGGGATGGTCCCGCACGGCGCTCTAGTTTGGACCAACACTCATGTGGAGCGGAGGCCCGCATGGGGGGGGGGGTGGGTGATTAAGTCCATGAGGTTCGGAAAGTCCCTATGCAAGTTTTAGTTGTTATTAGGCAAATGGTGAAACCAAGGTTGGGCCTTGCTGGAGGAGTTTCATTCAAAGTGAACTATCAAGAGGGGCCCATAAACCCTCATCGTGTTAGGGACGCAAAATCAAGGAACATAACACCGGTATGATGGAAACTAAGGCAGCAAGAGTGGAACAAAACACCAAGCAAAAGGCCTAGCCTTCCACCCTTTAGCAACTATATAGATGCATTAATTAAATAAGAGATACTGTGATATCCCAACATATCCATGTTCCAACATGGAACAACCTGCAAGGCACCTGCAACTAGCAACGCTACAAGAGGGGCTAAGCAAAAGCCGTAACTTAGCCAAACAATGGTTTGCTAGGAAGGTGGGTTAGAGGCTTGACATGGCAACATGGGAGGAATGATAAACAAGTGGTAGGTAGCGCGACATAACGATAGAATGAACAACTAGCAAGCAAAGATAGAAGTGATATCGGGGGTAATGATCATCTTGCCTACAAAATCCTCAGAGTTGTCGAAAGCTTGCTCCTCGTTAGCATACTCAACAGGTTCCTCATTCACATACTCGTCTCCCGGCTCTACCGAAAGCAAGAACACAAGCAACGGAACAACAATCAATCACGGTGCAATGCACAAGCAACATGATGCAAGACATGTCATGGTATGCAAGGTATGATGTGCAATGCATATGGATACTCCGGAAGGGAAAAGAAGAATAAGGCATCAACTTGGCAAACCAAGTATGCTGCTGGAAAGCTGGGGTGATTTTGCTCGAAATCGATATAAGGATCACCGGAAACGGATGCACGGTTTGCAAATGACAAGCAAAACAAGAATGACGCATATCTGCGATTAACAACATCATAACACTTAGAACGCAACAAGAAACTATGCTACAACACTCAAACATAGCAACAAAGCACATGGACATAAAGTAAAGGTGAAGCTCTACAAATCATGAACACTGAGATCCTGCTATAACTCACTAGAACAAGCTCAAGATGGCATGGAAAAAATGCAAATGATATCAGCTTCACACACTTTGTGAAAATACTAGACATGTCAAAACAACATCATATAGCAATGTTTAGAGCTATCAAACAACATGCTACAGGAACTTATCATTGCAAACAAAGGCATGGCATGCTAGTACTAAAAGCATAGAACAAAACTCTCTTACTGAACTTTAACAAAAGATGCATAGAAAATGATGTGGCACCCATGCAAACATGGCATGTTATATGAATAGTTTCAGACTTAGAAGAAAAACAGAGCATGGCAGGAACAGATTCATGATAGCAACTTTGCAAGCTCAATTCACTCACCACAAGGCATTTCATGGCTAAACAAGATAATAAACAGTAAGTAGACATATATAAGAAGCTAAACATGGCAAGAACAAGTTCATAGGATACATGTATCACTAGCAAAACACATGGCAAAACTGATCATCATGTTAACAAACTGCCAGGAACAATATTTAGAAAAAGTAGAGCAAGGAAATGACATTCTAGTTTACTCCATAGTTGCAACCAGAGGCATTAATGGATATAGCAATACCACATATCCAAAACATGCTCACTTATCTATCTCAAAATGCGCATGGATCTGATGGTAGCAACAAGTTTACATAGCATCAAAATGTAACAAGAGAAGACTTAGCAAAATCACTGTCTGAAAACAGCAACATCATGAGGCCTACTTTGCATGCTCGTTATAGTCACCACATAGCTCACAAAAATACAAGACTTGCACCTCTGTAAATATGGCATGACGGAGCTCATAAAACATGTAGACATCATGATCATAGGATGCACACACAAAATGCAAAGAAAAAGACAAATCAACAAGTTCTGTTAAATTCCAGCTGACAACATCATATAGCACTTTCACAATGAAGATTAGGGCATCAATATGGACAGTAACATGCACGCAAATGACACTAACATGAAGAGCATCATGAGTGGAACATTTTTATATATCATGCATGCAAAACGGAGCTACAGTCATGAAGATATGGCATGTCGAAGTAGGGCACAAAATGCTAGGAATTTCGGAAACTTGGGGAAAATTATACCTCCTCACGAGATCTAGGGTTCGGGCATGGAAGCCGAGGCGCGGCGAGCTCGTCGCCGACGAGGGAGAGGAGACACCGGGGTCGAAGTCCGGCGAGACGGGGCCGGCGGAGGCGAGGTCCGACGACCGGAGCTGGGGCGGCGGCGGGGTGCGACACGGGTGGCAGAGGCCGGGCGGCACGGGCGCGGGAGGTCAAAAGGCGGCGGCGGGCAGGCGGCGAGGCGGCAATGGGCGACGCGGCGACGGCGGAAGGGCGGAGCGGCGACGTTGGCCGATTTGGGCCGGGAGGGCCCCGCCTGGGCCCCGGCGGGTCGGTGGCGGTGTGGCGTGGTGGGAGTGGGCGAAGGACACGTGGCAAGGTGCGGTTGGAGGAGAGCATCGGCTGGACGCGTCCGGCAGGCGCGGACGCGTCCGGCGGCGCGGTGGAGGCGATAGACTAGGGTTTCATCCGCAAATTTGGAGGGGGAGAGGCATATTTATAGGTAGAGGGAGCTAGGAGTGTCCAAATGAGGTGCGGTTTTCGCCCACACGATCATGATCCAATGATGGAGAGCATGGAGGGGGTTTAGATGGGTTAGTGGTATGTTTTGGAGGGGTGTTGGGCTGCAACAAGATAGGGGCTTTTGCGGTTACTCGGTTAATCGTTGGGACATCAAACGACCTCCAAATGGAATGAAATTTGACAGGCGGCCTACCGGTGATGTACCAAGGCCACTCGACAAATCTCGACCCATTCCGAGAACGATTTTCTCTCACTCACGAAACGAGGTTTGAGGGGGTGCAATGGGTGCATGTGGGAGTGTCGGATCGTGAAACGGACGACGGGAAAAAATACTGGATGCCTGACACGAACATGAATGCAAATGAGATGCACATGATGACATGATATGAAATGCATGACGTGAACAAAATGCAAAACAAAGACAAAAGCCCAACAACGAAGGAAAAATCATATCACATAGCCAGAAATGGCAAGAGTTGGAGTTACAACAATGGAAAGTTACATCCGGGGCGTTACAACACTCTACCGATACAAGAGGATCTCGTCCCGAGATCTAGGACTGAAAGAACTTCAGATATTCAGAACAGAGGTGATCCTCACTGTCAGGACCCCGACTCGATGCCACATAGGTCTAGCATGTAACACCTCATATCACTTTGCGGCCTCACACGGTATTCCCACGGGTGTCGCCTTACCTTTGCCCGGGACCGTTTGCGCCTTTTGGCACACGTATATGATAGTGTCGCTAGTACCCATATGATAAGGAGCCCGGGCTGACATGGCTAGTCGTAAACCCAAAGTGGCACGGACTTACAGGGACAGGCATCCATGACCCAGCAACGAACGTGTCGGTCATCAGCAAGTGGGTCCGGGCTGTAGCACTGGGCTAGCAGGACTCCGGTAAACCGGGCTGTAGCGGGCTAACAGGACTCCGGTACTCAATGCGTGACATTTCCCCGAAGGGACAGACACAGGAACGAAGAAGGACACATGCCGGCCAGCCTAAGTGTTCCAGAGCAGTAGCAAGCTACCATGGCTCAGTGGTAACACTAGGAGACATTTCCCGGTAAGAGAGGCTACTAAGGATAAACAACTAGATAGTCAGATCCCACACATACCAAGCATTTCAATCATACACACAATATGCTCGATATGTGCAAATACAACAAGGCATCACAACATGACTCTACGACACAAGTACTTTATTTAAGGCTCAGAGAGCCATACATAACATACACATAGGTACGGGTCACACGACCCAGCATTCAAGTCATACAGTCATACAAACCAGCAGCGGAAGTAACTTGTCTGAGTACAGACAACTAGTAAAATAAAAGAGGCTTGGAAAGCCTAGCTATAATACGTGGTCCTTCACAAGCTCAGGATCACCACCTGGGCCTTAGCCTACTCATTGATGTCAACGTCTACGAAGAACCCATCAGAAGGGGTTGCAGCGTCTTCTGTAAAATGTAAATTATAGCAACATGAGTACAAAGGTACTCAGCAAGACTTACATCAGATCCTACATACATGCACATTATCAAGAAGGGTTGGTGGAGTTATTGCAGCAAGCCAGCTTTGACTCTTGGCTAGACTATCCTACGAGACTCCAACTTGAAATGGTTTTGCGTACACGAGTCCACTACTCACCACTTCAATACACTACCGAGGATCCACCTCCGTCTTCCTACGGAAGAGCCATCCTCGGCACTCACACTTATCTTGAGGCTTTTAGTAGTTTCCATTTACTTATCTATGAACTGTATAGGCAACCAAGTAGTCCTTTACCGCGGACGCGGCTATTCGAATAGATCATGATAACCCTGCAGGGGTGTACTTCTTCATACACGCTCTCACCACTTACCGTCGTTTACACGACATGTACTCGGCAACCTTCAAGCGGAAGCCCAACGTGGGTGTCGGCCACGACCTACCTAATCACCTAAGTCTCTAGTCCAGGTTTATCGCCTATTCGGGTTCCATCCATGAGGAGATCCGGCCGAGGTTTCGCTCACAGCCCCAAACGATGTGAACAGGGTTCCCGAGATACCTAACGGGTATTCGGTACACCGTGCCACGTACCTACCGCATCACAGCCCACCCCTACGGTCAGCGCTGTCCATGGCCTCCAGTAGGCTACAAACACTAGAAACTACTTGCAACTCCTGGACAGAGAACTAGGGTGAATAAGAAGTCAAGAGGGTCCATTGGTTTCGGGCCCAATGCATGGTAGTAGCTGAATCTTAAATCACACATACAGATCTCAGTGCTTAAGGTCGGCTTCAATGAAACAACCCACCATGTACTCCTACATGGCCTCTCATCGATACCTTTAGCAAATCATGTTCACCACACCACTTTCATTACCGACATAATCATTTCACTCTAGTCCATCACCCAGATGAACCAGACCTGACACGACTCTAAGCATAGCAGGCATAGCAAGGTAGGAACAACACATACATATGGCTCAAACAACTCCTACACATGCTAGTGGGTTTCATCTAGTTACTGTGGCAATGACAGGTCATGCAGAGGAAATGGGTTCAACTACCGTAACACACAGCAGTTTGAAACGCGTTGTCTTAATGCAGTAAAAGAGAGCAGGAGCGAGAACATGGGATTGTATCGATATGATCAAATGGTTGGTTGCTTGCCTGATGATTCGATGCACTGATACGGTTCTTCGTTAGGGTAATCACGGTACTCCTCGGAGGCAGATCCTGCCGCAAAGAACACCGATACACAACCATCACCAAACAATGTGCAACAATATGATGCATGCATGAAACATGGCAATATGAGTGTGTTGGGCTAATGCAACTAAGACCAGAAGGGTTTGAACCAATTTGAATCAAAGATTCAAATTTCAAACTCAAACATGGTCCTTTAAAGTGTTTTTCCTTGTTCTGCATTAAACATCAAGTTAACTTGTTTAGTCATGCATGAAAATAGTACAGATGGATAGATTGGATTTTTCTGATCATTTTTCATATATAATTTGTCTGATTTGGAGTTACAGAATAAAAGTTATGAATTTTTGAAGTTTAAACTATATTCTGGAATTTCCTATATTAGATTAAATCCAGAAAATCAATTACTGCGTCAGCCTGACGTCAGTGTGACATCAGCAGGTCAACAGGACACGACCGGGTCAAACCTGACAGTGGGTCCCGCGTGTCAGTGTGATTAATTAAACTAAAATTAATTTAAACTAATCCTAATTAGTTAACAGGGCTGGGCCCCACCTGTCATTGACTCAGGGGAGTCAACCAGGGCCCACCCGTGGTCAAACCCGGGTCGGCTGCACCGGCGTTTAGCCGCCGGCGAGCCCGACGCGGCGGCGGAAGTGGTTTTGGCCGTTTCGGCCACCAAATGGGTCGCGGAGACCACCGGAGTGGAGCTGAGGACGAGCCGCAGCTCTTGGTGGAGTCCGTTGGGGTCGGGGTGGCCGGAGTTGGCGCCGGTGACGACTTTGGCGGCCACCGGAGTTCGGCCGAAGTCGAACTTGTCGCTAGGGGGGTCGGTGAGGTGCGGGGAGTAGCTAGTTAGGTGCTACGTGACGCGGTGAGCATGATGGACACCGTGGAGTGGTCGGAGGGTGACCGGGAGCACGTCGGCGACGAGCTCCACGGTGGTGGGTGCGGTTGAGCTCCGGGAGGTCGCTACACGGCTCAGGAGCAAGAAAAGAAGAGAGGGGAAGATGGCTAAGCTCACGGGGAGTTCGACGAAGCCCTTGGTGTGGCCGGGGACGGACCGGAGCGACGACGGCGTTGAAGGGGATCTCCGGCGACGGCGGTTCGGGCGAGGTCGTTGCGGTGGACTCGGGCGTTGCGAGCGCTCGGGGCTCGGCTTGCTCGATGAAGTGGACAGCGGCGGAGCTCCTGGACACGACGAGAGGACGCACGGGCGGCGGGGAGCGCGGCTACGACGTAGGCACGGCGGCGGTAGCGTCGGCCATGGCTGGGGGG
>NC_041382.1:377102316-377112036 GCF_002162155.2 Triticum dicoccoides
ACTACTCCTGGTCCATAGTTGGATTATTTCCAACATGAAACATTTTAGTTTGGAGATATTTGAGCATTTAAATATTTTATATAATTTTAAATGCCCAAATTCAAATATTTATGATTTAATTCACAAACCCTAAGATGGCCTAGGAAAATGTGCATCACTTTTGGCAGAGGTTCTGAACCAAGACAAAAATGATGGGCATTTTAGAAGGGCATTTCAGGTTCATTGAAAAAGTTTTTAGTAAACCCTAGTTGGTTTCAGAGGGGGCTGGGGGTTCTGTCATCCCCATTTCAGGTTTCTGATGAAAGAGTAAATATGATGCAACACTCTAATGCATGAACTAGCTAGGGTGTGACAACTCACCCCCACTCAAAAGAATCTCGTCCCGAGATTTGGGTTCTTCCGGAAAGAAGGCGGGGTACTCTAGTCGAAGACGATCCTCCCTTTCCCAAGTTGCTTCATCCTCAGAATGGTGCGACCATTGAACTTTGAGAAACTTGATATTATGACGTCGAGTGGTACGCTCGGCCTGATCGAGGATGCGAATGGGGTACTCTCGATACGTGAGATTATCTTGGAGATCAAGCGTTTCATGGTCCACTCCACGGATAGGATCCGAGAAGCAACGCCTGAGTTGAGAAATGTGGAAGACATCGTGGACTCTGGAGAGGTGCGGAGGTAGTTCCAACTGGTAGGCAACTTCTCCTCGTTTAGCGAGGATACGGAAAGGTCCAATGTAACTAGGAGCCAATTTGCCCTTGATACCGAAACGATGGGTTCCCTTCAGAGGAGTAACCCGAAGGTAAGCTTTCTCGTCAACCTCGAAAGTCATAGCCTTATGTTTTCGGTCATACTGACTCTTTTGATGAGATTGGGCTGTTTTCAACTTTTCACGAACGATGCGAACTTGCTCTTCTGCTTCCTGAATCATATCCGGGCCAAAGAATTGTCTTTCCCCGGTTTCTGACCAGTTAAGGGGTGTTCGACACCATCGTCCATAGAGAACTTCAAAAGGGGCTTTAGCCAAGCTAGATTGATAGCTGTTGTTATAAGCAAATTCAGCAAATGGAAGGCATTTCTCCCACTCCATTCCGAATGAGATAACAGAGGCTCGAAGCATGTCTTCTAGGATCTAGTTGACGCGTTCCACTTGACCACTTGATTGAGGGTGGAAGGCGGTGCTAAAAGAGAGACGGGTTCCCATAGCATTTTGGAAACTTTCCCAAAATCGAGAGGTGAAAAGACTTCCTCGATCCGAGTTAATTTCCAAAGGAACACCATGGAGAGACACTATTCGGGAGATGTATAAGTCTGCCAATTGACTAGCGGTTATACTCTCACGAACAGGTAAGAAATGGGCTACTTTGGAAAGACGATCGACAACGACAAAGATAGCATTATTCCCTCTCTTGGTACTGGGAAAACCAGTAATGAAATCCATACCAATTTTATCCCATTTCCATTCAGGAATAGCTAGGGGTTGAAGGGTGCCAGCAGGCCGTTGATGCTCTGCTTTTACACGACGGCAGACGTCGCAATTAGCAATATACTGAGCAATTTCTCTCTTCATTCTAGTCCACCAGAACCTCTGGCGTAGGTCCTGATACATCTTGGTACTACTGGGGTGAATGGTGAGAGGAGATTCATGAGCTTCCTTAAGGATCAATCGCCTCAGGTTTCGCACTTTGGGAACCACTAGTCGATTCCCAAAGTACACGACCCCTTGACCATCAATGGAGAAACAATTCGCAACTCCTTTCTTGATGTTTCTCCTGATGCGGGAAATTCCCGGATCTACCTTCTGTGCTTTGATGATCTGATCCGTAAGGGTAGGTTTCGCCACCAAGGTGGAAAGAAAACCTTGAGGAACAATGTGAAGGTTAAGCTTCCGAAATTCCTCATGGAGAAGCGGTTGACTTTGTTGTAACATCAGGTTGTTACAATAAGATTTACGACTTAGCGCATCAGCCATGACGTTGGCTTTCCCTGGGGTGTAAGTTATTCCTAAGTCGAAATCTGTGATCAACTCGACCCAACGTCTTTGCCTGAGATTCAAATCCGGTTGGGTGAAGATGTACTTCAGACTTTGGTGATCAGTGAATATTTCGCAGCGATTACCAAGGAGGTAATGTCGCCAGGTTTTAAGTGCATAGACTACGGCTGCAAGCTCTAGATCATGAGTAGGATAATTCTCCTCATGTGGGTGCAATTGCCGTGAAGCGTAAGCAATTACATGTTGATCTTGCATGAGAATGCAACCTAGTCCTTGTCGCGAGGCGTCGCAATAGATAACAAAGTCCTTAGAGAAGTCTGGCGGTACCAGTACGGGAGCAGAAGTCAGGCGTCTTTTCAGTTCCTGAAAGCTGTGCTCACATTGTGGAGTCCATTCGAACTTTTTATCTTTCTTGAGGAGTTCGGTTAGAGGTTTAGCAACTTTGGAGAAATTTTCGACAAAGCGACGGCAATAGCTCGCTAAGCCCAGAAAACTCCGAACTTGCTTGACCGATTCAGGTGGAGTCCAATTAAGGACGGCTTGAACTCGCTCAGGGTTAACAACAATACCTTTACCAGATATTACATGACCCAGATAGGTCACTTCTGACAACCAAAATTCACATTTAGAAAACTTGGCATAAAGGCGATGCTCTCGAAGTTTCTTCAACACTAGCCTTAGATGTTCGACATGTTCTTCCTCGTTCTTGGAGTAGATGAGTATATCATCAAGGTAAACCACGACGAATTTATCCAAATACTCCATGAAGATTGAATTCATCAATCGAGAAAAAGTGGCTGGAGCGTTGGTTAAACCGAAGGACATGACGGTGTACTCGTATTGGCCATAACGAGTAACAAAGGCCGTTTTAGGAATGTCCCCGTTCCTGATTTTGATTTGATGGTAGCCCAACCTCAAATCCATTTTGGAGAAGACTGAGGATCTAGCGAGCTGATCATACAGGTCGTTGATCCTGGGGAGCGGATATTTGTTCTTGATTGTGACCAAATTGACAGGTCGATAATCTACAACCATCCGGTCCGTACCATCCTTCTTCTTGACGAAGAGGACGGGGCAAGCCCACAGAGATGAACTAGGTCGGATGAAACCCTTTTCCAAGGACTCATCGAGTTGTTTCTTAAGCTCGGCTAGTTCTAGTGGTGCCATCTTATAGGGTCTTCTAGCAATCGGGACGGTTCCTGGAATAAGGTCTATTACGAACTCAACATCCCTGTCAGGTGGAACACCTGGCAATTCCTCTGGGAAGACATCCGGGAAGTCACGGACTACCGGGACGTCCTCAAGGTCTGGCAAAGGGCTGGCGTTAAGAGAATATAACTGTCGCTTGGCTATTCGGGTCAAGACATTGACTATCTTCCCCGAGGGATGGGTGAGTTGAACAGTCCTAGAGAAGCAATCAACTTGGGCATGATGAGCTGACATCCAGTCCATACCCAAGATGATATTAATATCCGAAGATTTAAGGGCTATCAAAGATGCGAGAAAAACAAGTCTGTCGACTTAGATTTCGTTTCCATGGCTTACTCTAGAAGTTTGCCATTTGGATCCCGGAGTTTGAATTACCATAGAGGATGGCATGTCACAGAATGCGGTGTTATGTAGACGAGCATAGCTCTCGGATATAAATGAATGAGATGCTCCTGTATCGAAAAGAACAGATGCCGGGTGGCAATTAACAAGGAGCGTACCGAGAACCACGTTGGGATCCTCTTGAGCTTCTTCGGCAGAGATACAGCTGACCTGGCCACGTGTAGCGGTGGCTGGCTTGGCGTGGAACACTTTTCCTGTCGGCTTGCCACGGCCAACAGTTTTAGCAGATTGGTTGGGGTTGGTCTGGGGACACTCGCGCATATAGTGGCCAGATTCCCCACACTTAAAGCAAGTCACAGAACTGGTACGTGGAGGAGCATTGTTGGTTGGACCACCATAGGGCTTGGCTGGTGCAGACTGTTGAACGGGGCGAGGCGCCTGGAAGGATGGCCTCAGTGTGAACCTGGGTGGCAGGGCAGTGTTGGGCACCCACACGCGGCGCTTCTGAGGACCAGCACCGGATGAGGAACCCACGTCACGGCCATGCTTGCGTGTTGCGTCATAATCAGTCTGACCAGTCTCAGCACTGATGGCCTTGTTAACAAGCTTCTGAAAAGATGTGCACTCATGCAGACGGAGGTCGCGGCGAAGCTCAGGACTAAGTCCCTTACGGAACCTTGCTTGCTTCTTAGCATCAGTAGAAACTTCCTCAGTTGCATATCGTGCGAGGTTACCAAACTCCCTGCTGTAAGCATCCACAGAGAGTCGGCCTTGGGTGAAACTGCAAAATTCCTCACGTTTACGGTCCATGAGACCCTCCGGAATGTGATGTTCACGGAAAGCCTCGCTGAATTCAGCCCAAGTAGTGACATGGCCCGCTGGGCGCATAGCTCCATAATTCTCCCACCATAGACTGGCGGGGCCTTCAAGATGATATGCAGCAAAGGTGACCTTGTCAGCCTCGGCTACTAGCGCGGAGCGCAGTTTGTGAGAAATACTGCGAAGCCAGTCATCAGCATCGAGAGGCTCGACGGAGTGGTGGAACGTGGGTGGATGTAACTTGATGAAATCACTGAGTGACACCACGTTAGTCCTCTGATGGTGTGCTGTGTTCTGTTCAATACGCTCTAACAAACGGTTGGTCTCCCGCTTGTTTCTTTCGGCTTCCATCATAACCTCGGCTAGGGAAGGAGGATGAGGCAGATTTGCGTTCCTGACTTCACTGCCTTCGGCCTGCTCTTGAGGAGCAGGGTTATTGCGCGTGTTGACCATCCTAGGTAAACAAGACAATGATTTAGTCAGAATGATAAGATTCCGACATAGAATACAGAATGTAAGGAGTAACTCGGAATGCAAGATGATCATCCGTATGACATGGTAGATACAGAAACTGCTTCTTTATTCCATCGTCATACACACCATACAAGGTTTAGTACAAGACCAAACAAGGTACTATTACGGTGAAAAGAGGATTACATCTCATCGGAGGCATCCCAAGCTCCTATACATTATTTTTCTACACCTCCGGAAGGCGGTACAAACTAGGTCATATCCCACGAGTCACGCAGGACGATAGACGACACAACTAGTACGAACTAGTGATACTACCACTAACTCAGACCGATCCGTAGTAGTCCTCGTAGAAGTCACCTCCATAGCCTGGAAGCTCAACATGATCATCCGGGAACAGACGATCCCGCGGAGCTTGAGGACCATAGGGGCTAGGATGAGGTCTTGGACCAACAGACGGTGGCCTGCGGGGACCGCGAGGTGGGGTGATGCCTCCTACATCACGCCAACCCATCACGTCTGGCAAAGCAGATCTCACAGGATAGAGATCGCGCATATCCGAATATCCAGCTTGCACCGCCGGTGCAAACCGAGTCAACGTGGCCCAATGGTCAGCACGGGTATTGAAGAGCTCTAGCCTCAAGGCCCGATTTTCACGGTCCTTATCCTCGAGCATCTCAGCAGTGGTGCGAGTCCGTGAATCCTCCTGAGTGGGGTCAGCATAGATAGCCTGAAGATACCCTTGTGCTCCCGGAAGTGATCCTGGCATATACCGGAAATCAGAGTCCCAAAATAGACCAGACCTGACTCGCATGATGGTCATCATAGAGTAGGCGGCGTCCTGCACAGCCATCTCAATAGTAACCCCGAGTCCATAGGAGCAGTGAAGGGGCTCGGTGGATTCAGGATAAGATGGAAATATCCTGACAGTGCAGAGATACTGGCTTTGATTAAAGTCTCGAAATTGCTCTTCGACCGTGTACTCGGGATACCAACGGTATCCAGCCTCAGTCATTACCCTGACCAACATGGTGGTATGGCCGGGTACATCTAGGCATCGAGTCAGGCGAACCACTTGATTGAGGTCGCGAGTGGCCATCTGAAAGCACAACCATAATGCAAAGGCATTAGAATTTCTAGCAAAATTTCGGCAGCATAACAGCTGTAAATGCTCAAGAAGGATTTTGAGACATTTGACAAGGGATTTCATACACACTCAACATCATCATATCAAAGTTCTGAGTCCATCCTAACAACATAATGTGGTAGTAGAACTGAACTAGACTTGTATCCATCAAACCTATAAGGTACTACTGATTAGTAACACGTGAACCTGATAGAGAGAATATATCCTAATTCCTTAACCCCCGGTGGAAGAATAGACTGACTCAGATCAGAATGTCATAAGATAAAGGAGTAAAAAGAGCCTTACGTTCCAACCCACAAACAATTCCCCTACATATAACTAAAGAATTTCTAGACTCAACATCGACCAGTTTGGCTTGGAGAACCTACAGGTAGTCCGGCTCTGATACCAACGCTGTCAGGACCCCGACTCGATGCCACATAGGTCTAGCATGTAACACCTCATATCACTTTGCGGCCTCACGCACGGTATTCCCACGGGTGTCGTCTTACCTTTGCCCGGGACCGTTTGCGCCTTTTGGCACACGTATATGATAGTGTCGCTAGTACCCATATGATAAGGAGCCCGGGCTGACATGGCTAGTCGTAAACCCAAAGTGGCACAGACTTACAGGGACAGGCATCCATGACCCAGCAACGAACGTGTCGGTCATCAGCAAGTGGGTCCGGGCTGTAGCACTGGGCTAGCAGGACTCCGATAAACCGGGCTGTAGCGGGCTAACAGGACTCCGGTACTCAATGCGTGACATTTCCCCGAAGGGACAGACACAGGAACGAAGAAGGACACATGCCGGCCAGCCTAAGTGTTCCAGAGTAGTAGCAAGCTACCATGGCTCAGTGGTAACACTAGGAGACATTTCCCGGTAAGAGAGGCTACTAGGGATAAACAACTAGATAGTCAGATCCCACACATACCAAGCATTTCAATCATACACACAATAGGCTCGATATGTGCAAATACAACAAGGCATCACAACATGACTCTATGACACAAGTACTTTATTTAAGGCTCAGAGAGCCATACATAACATACACAAAGGTACGGGTCACACGACCCAGCATTCAAGTCATACAGTCATACAAACCAGCAGCGGAAGTAACCTGTCTAAGTACAGACAACTAGTAAAATAAAAGAGGTTTGGAAAGCCTAGCTATAATACGTGGTCCTTCACAAGCTCAGGATCACCACCTGGGCCTTAGCCTACTCATTGATGTCAACGTCTACGAAGAACCCATCAGAAGGGGTTGCAGCGTCTTCTGTAAAATGTAAATTATAGCAACATGAGTACAAAGGTACTCAGCAAGACTTACATCAGATCCTACATACATGCACATTATCAAGAAGGGTTGGTGGAGTTATTGCAGCAAGCCAGCTTTGACTCTTGGCTAGACTATCCTACGAGACTCCAACTTGAAATGGTTTTGCGTACACGAGTCCACTACTCACCACTTCAATACACTACCGAGGATCCACCTCCGTCTTCCTACGGAAGAGCCATCCTCGGCACTCACACTTATCTTGAGGCTTTTAGTAGTTTCCATTTACTTGTCTATGAACTGTATAGGCAACCAAGTAGTCCTTTACCACGGACGCGGCTATTCGAATAGATCATGATAACCCTGCAGGGGTGTACTTCTTCATACATGTTTCCACCACTTAGCGTCTGCACACGACATGTGCTCGGCAGACTTCAAGCGAAAGCCGACGTGGGTGTAGACCACGACCTACCTAAACACTTAAGCCTCTAGTCCAGGTTTATCGCCTATTCAGGTTCCATCCGCAGGGAGTCCGGCCGAGGTTTCCCATACGGCCCCGAACGATGTGAACAGGGTTCCCGAGATACCTAACGGGTATTCGGTACACCCGGCCACGTACCTACCGCATCACAGCCCACCCCTACGGTCAGCGCTGTCCACGGCCTCCAGTAGGCTACAAACACCAGAAACTACTTGCAACTCCTGGACAGAGAGCTAGGGTGAATAAGAAGTCGAGCGGGGTCATATTTCAGGGCCCAATGCATGGTAGTAGCTGTATCTTAAATCACGCATACAGATCTCAGTGCTTAAGGTCGGCTTCAATGAAACAACCCACAATGTACTCCTACATGGCCTCTCATCGATACCTTTACCAAATCGTGTTCACCACACCACTCTCATTACCGACATAATCATTTCACTCTAGCCCATCACCCAGATGAACCAGACCTGACACGACTCTAAGCATAGCAGGCATAGCAAGGTAGGAACAACACATACATATGGCTCAATCAACTCCTACACATGCTAGTGGGTTTCATCTAGTTACTGTGGCAATGACAGGTCATGCAGAGGAAATGGGTTCAACTACCGTAGCACACAGCAGTTTGAAACGCGTTGTCTTAATGCAGTAAAAGAGAGCAGGAGCGAGAACATGGGATTGTATCGATATGATCAAATGGTTGGTTGCTTGCCTGATGGTTCGATGCACTAATACGGTTCTTCGTTAGGGTAATCACGGTACTCCTCGGAGGCAGAACCTGCCGCAAAGAACACCGATACACAACCATCACCAAACAATGTGCAACAATATGATGCATGCATGAAACATAGCAATATGAGTGTGTTGGGCTAATGCAACTAAGACCAGAAGGGTTTGAACCAATTTGAATCAAAGATTCAAATTTCAAACTCAAACATGGTCCTTTAAAGTGTTTTTCCTTGTTCTGCATTAAACATCAAGTTAACTTGTTTAGTCATGCATGAAAATAGTACAGATGGATAGATTGGATTTTTCTGATCATTTTTCATATATAATTTGTCTGATTTGGAGTTACAGAATAAAAGTTATGAATTTTTGAAGTTTAAACTATATTCTGGAATTTCCTATATTAGATTAAATCCAGAAAATCAATTACTGCGTCAGCCTGACGTCAGTGTGACATCAGCAGGTCAACAGGACACGTCCGGGTCAAACCTGACAGTGGGTCCCGCGTGTCAGTGTGATTAATTAAACTAAAATTAATTTAAACTAATCCTAATTAGTTAACAGGGCTGGGCCCCACCTGTCATTGACTCAGGGGAGTCAACCAGGGCCCACCCGTGGTCAAACCCGGGTCGGCTGCACCGGCGTTTAGCCGCCGGCGAGCCCGATGCGGCGGCGGAAGTGGTTTTGGCCGTTTCGGCCACCAAATGGGTCGCGGAGACCACCGGAGTGGAGCTGAGGACGAGCCGCAGCTCTTGGTGGAGTCCGTTGGGGTCGGGGTGGCCGGAGTTGGCGCCGGCGACGACTTTGGCGGCCACCGGAGTTCGGCCGAAGTCGAACTTGTCGCTAGGGGGGTCGGTGAGGTGCGGGGAGTAGCTAGTTAGGTGCTACGTGACGCGGTGAGCATGATGGACACCGTGGAGTGGTCGGAGGGTGACCGGGAGCACGTTGGCGACGAGCTCCACGGTGGTGTGTGCGGTTGAGCTCCGGGAGGTCGCTACACGGCTCAGGAGCAAGAAAAGAAGAGAGGGGAAGATGGCTAAGCTCACGGGGAGTTCGACGAAGCCCTTGGTGCGGCCGGGGACGGACCGGAGCGACGACGGTGTTGAAGGGGATCTCCGGCGACGGCGGTTCGGGCGAGGTCGTTGCGGTGGACTCGGGCGTTGCGAGCGCTCGGGGCTCGGCTTGCTCGATGAAGTGGACAGCGGCGGAGCTCCTGGACACGACGAGAGGACGCACGGGCGGCGGGGAGCGCGGCTACGACGTAGGCACGGCGGCGGTA
>NC_041382.1:377112268-377158652 GCF_002162155.2 Triticum dicoccoides
GGCACGAGGGGGAGGAGCTGGAGAGGAAAGGGGGTGTCTGGGGGTTTCGGGGGAGAGAGGGAGGGCGATCCACGATGTCACCGGGCGAGGGGAGCGGCGAGGCGGCGAGCAGGTGCATGGCGCGCGCTGCGGTCGCCGTCGGGCACCTGCCTGCCTGCCTGGCCGGCAAGCAGCTCGCTGGAGCGGCGCTGGGCTGGGCCGGCAGGTGGGCCGGGTGCTGGCGCCAGGTAAGTTTTTCTATTTTTCTCTGTTTTCTGTTTTTTTAATACTTCTGCAACTTTGTTGAATTAATAAAAATACTTAGGCAACTCCTAAAATCACCAAACTACTCCTGGTCCATAGTTGGATTATTTCCAACATGAAACATTTTAGTTTGGAGATATTTGAGCATTTAAATATTTTATATAATTTTAAATGCCCAAATTCAAATATTTATGATTTAATTCACAAACCCTAAGATGGCCTAGGAAAATGTGCATCACTTTTGGCAGAGGTTCTGAACCAAGACAAAAATGATGGGCATTTTAGAAGGGCATTTCAGGTTCATTGAAAAAGTTTTTAGTAAACCCTAGTTGGTTTCAGAGGGGGCTAGGGGTTCTGTCATCCCCATTTCAGGTTTCTGATGAAAGAGTAAATATGATGCAACACTCTAATGCATGAACTAGCTAGGGTGTGACACTCACGTTCCCAGGTGGCTTCACGGTCACAATGGTGTAACCATTTAACTTTCATGAATTTGATTGACTTGTTGCGAGTTTTGCGCTCGGTTTCTTCAGGAATGGCAACGGGATGCTCATGATAAGACAAATCTTTTTGGATATCAATCTCTTCGAAGTTGATAGTGTGCTCAGGCGTCTTGAAGCACTTGCAAAGCTGTGGCACGTGAAACACATCATGCACATTTGCAAAGTTGGATGGAAGCTCGAGTTAATAGGCGAGGTCACCTCTATTGACAATGTTCTTGAAAGGACCCACGTATCTCGGAGCAAGCTTCCCTTTGATACCGAAGCGTCGAGTACCTTTCATTGGAGAGACGTGGAGGTAGACATGGTCTGCGATCTCAAAAGCCAAGTCACGGTGCTTACTATCATAGTAACTCTTCTGTCACAATTGCGCGGCTTTGAGGTTTTCATGGATGACTTTACACATTTCATCAACTTCTGTGATCAAGTCGTTGTAAAGAAGTTGGCGTTCCCCAGTCTCAGACCAACTGAGAGGAGTACGACACTTTCTGCCATAAAGAATTTCGAATGGGGCCTTGCCCGAACTTGCTTGGAAGCTGTTGTTGTAGGAGAACTCGGCATATGGAAGACAATCTTCCCACTTCATACCGAAAGAGATGACATAAGCCCTGAGCATGTCTTCGAGGATTTGATTGACATGCTCGACTTGGCCACTTGTTTGAGGATGAAAGGCCGTGCCGAAGCGAATGTTGGTGCCCATGGCCTTCTGGAAGGAGTCCCATAACTTAGATGTGAAAATGCTTCTGCGGTCTGAAGATATCAATTGCGGAATGCCGTGCAACGAGACAATTCTGGAGGTGTATAGCTATGCCAACTCAGCTGCTATGATAGATTCTTTGATTGGAAGGAAATGAGCCACTTTTGTAAGCTTGTCAATGACCACAAAAATAGCATCATTCCCATGCTTGGACTTAGGAAATCAAGTAATGAAGTCCATTTCGATATGGTCAAACTTCCATTCTGGAATAGCAAGAGGATGGAGGAGACCAGCTGGTCGTTGGTGTTCTTCTTTCACCCTTCGGCAGCCATCACATTCATTCACGAATTGTGCAATCTCTCGCTTCATTCGAGTCCACCAATATGACTGCTTGAGGTCATGGTACATCTTCGAACTGCCCGGATGAATGGACAGAAGAGAATTGTGCGCTTCCTTCATTATGACCTTCCTTAGATCACCTTTAGGAACCACGATTTGGTCCTCGAAGAATAAAGTGTCTCTGTCATCAATGCGATAGCACTTGTATTTGGATAAGCCCTTGGCAATACCATGTTTCACCTTCTTCACCATGGTATCAAGGATTTGTGCCTCACGAATTTGATCTTCCAAAGTTGGAGTGACTTGAAGGCTGGCAAGAAAACCTTGAGGAACAACTTGGAGGTTGAGCTTGCGGAAAGCTTCACAAAGATCTGGTTGGAATGGCTTGAGAATTAAGCTTTTGCAATAAGCCTTTCTGCTCAAAGCATCTGCAATCACATTCGCCTTGCCTGGAGTATATTCAATACTTGGATTGCACTCTTGAATCATTTCGACCCAATGAGTTTGCCTGAGGTTAAGGTTGGGTTGAGTGAAGATATACTTGAGGCTCTTGTGATCGGTGAAAATGTCCACTTGCCTTCCCAACAAGAGATGTCTCCATGTTATTAATGCATGGACAACTGCCGCCAACTCAAGATCGTGAGTGGAGTAGTTCCTTTCGTTGGGCTTCAATTGACGAGAGGTATAGGCCACACCTTTCTTCTCTTTCATTAACACAGCGCCCGGACCTTGCAAAGAGGCATCACAGAATACTCCATATGGCTTGGATTCATCAGGAGGAGTTAAGACAGGAGCTGAGACTAGATTCTCTTTGAGAGTGTTGAAAGAAACCTCACACTCAGGTGTCCAGACATACTTGACATGCTTCTATAGGAGGTTGGAAAGAGGCTTTGCAATCTTTGAGAAATCCAAAACGAATCTTCGACAATACCTTGCAAGTCCAAGAAAACCGTGGAGCTGCTTGATGATACGTCTCCAATGTATCTATAATTTTTGATTGTTCCATGCTATTATATTATCTGTTTTGGATATTTAATGGGCTTTAATTTACCTTTTTATATTATTTTGGGACTAACCTACTAACCAAAGGCCGAATGCAAATTACTGTTTTTTTGCCTATTTCAGTGTTTCAAAGAAAAGGAATATCAAACGGAATCCAAACGGAATGAAACCTTCGAGAGAGTTATTTTTGGAACAAACGTGATCCAGGAGACTTGGAGTGGCCGTCAAGAAAGAAGCGGGGAGGCCACGAGGCAGGGGGCGCCCAGGGGGCAGGCGCGCCCCCACCCTAGTGGGCCCCTCACAGCTCCACCGATGTACTTCTTCCTCCTATATACACCCATATACCCCGAAAACATCCAGGAGCACCACGAAACCCTATTTCCACCGCCGCAACCTTCTGTACCCATGAGATCCCATCTTGGGGCCTTTTCCGGCACTCTGCCGGAGGGGGAATCGATCACGGAGGGTTTCTATATCAACACATAGCCTCTCCGATGATGTGTGAGTAGTTTACCACAGACCTTCGGGTCCATAGTTATTGGCTAGATGGCTTCTTCTCTCTCTTTGGATCTCAATACAGAGTTCTCCTCGATTCTCTTGGAGATCTATTCGATGTAATTCTTTTTGCGGTGTGTTTGTCGAGATCCAGTGAATTGTGGGTTTATGATCAAGATTATCTATGAACAATATTTGATTCTTCTCTAAAATCTTTTATGCATGATTTAAATATCTTCGCAAGTCTCTTCGAATTATCAGTTTGGTTTGGCCTACTAGATTGATCGTTCTTGCAATGGGAGAAGTGCTTAGCTTTGGGTTCAATCTTGCGGTGTCCTTTCCCAGTGACAGCAGGGGCAGCAAGGCACGTATTGTATTGTTGCCATCGAGGATAAAAAGATGGGGTTTATATCATATTGCTTGAGTTTATCCCTCTACATCATGTCATCTTGCCTAATGCGTTACTCTGTTCTTATGAACTTAATACTCTAGATGCATGCTGGATAGTAGTCGATGTGTGGAGTAATAGTAGTAGATGCAGAATCGTTTCGGTCTACTTGTCGCGGATGTGATGCCTATATACATGATCATGCCTAGATATTGTCATAACTATTCACTTTTCTATTGATTGCTCGACAATAATTTGTTCACCCACAGTAGAAATTTCTATCTTGAGAGAAGCCACTAGTGAAACCTATGGCCCTCGGGTCTATCTTCCATCATATTATTTTCCTATCAATTTTCTATTTCTATTTGCAAATTTTATTTTCCAATCTATACAACAAAAATACCAAAAATATTTATCTTATTATCTCTATCAGTTCTCACTCTCGTAAGTGACCGTGAAGGGATTGGCAACCCCTTTATCATGTTGGTTGCGAGGTTCTTATTTGTTTGTGTAGGTACTAGGTGACTTGTGTGCTATCTCCTACTGGATTGATACCTTGGTTCTCAAAACTGAGGGAAATACTTACGCTACTGTGTTGCATCGCCCTTTCCTCTTCAAGGGAAAACCAACGCAAGCTCAAGAGGTAGCAAGAAGGATTTTTGGCGCCGTTGCCGGGGAGGTTGCATCAAGTCAATACATACCAAGTACCCATCACAAACTCTTATCCCTCACATTACATTATTTGCCATTTGCCTCTCATTTTCCTCTCCCCCACTTCACTTTTGCCATTTTATTCGCCTTCTTCCCGTATATATCTTTGTTTGTGTTTCCATGTGCCTTCCATTTGCTTGCATCTTTGCTTGCTAAAAATCTATTGATATGGATCCACTTAAAGTGTTCTGCTTGGATCATCTTTGATCCTTATGCGCTCGTGCTGAAACCCCAACTAGCCTAGTTGATGGGAAATCTTTAGATGAGCATGCTCATTTTGTGCGTCACTGTTTTTCTGAAAAAGGGAGACTTTTATGGGATCAAATAAACATATTGCTGTGTTATGCTTGGAATCTTTGTGAAATTTATGATTTTACTTGTTGCTCTAAGAACCCTAAAAAATACCTCCCCTACGTATGTGAGTTTAATGATAATGAAATCTTATCTTCTTATGCAAAGGGTGTTTATAGTTACTACGATATCGAACAAATTGAAGAATTTGTTGCTTTTAAGGGTGCTTATGAAGTTGCTTCTTTGATTGAAAAGTATGATATTACTCTCTACGAATCTGAAAATTTTGACATACTTAAATATTGCTATGAAAACTATGCTCGTAATGTCTATGTCAAAGAATTTATTGAAAGAATGACCGATGTGCATGAATCTATAGATAATTATGATTCCGATGATTTGATTGAAATATCCCTTGATGAACATGATGCTTGCTATTCTTTTGGCCATGATGCCAATATTTATGAATATGAATTTGCTATAGTTCATTATGTTAAACATGATATCGTTGCTATTGCACCCATACTTGATAGTTCCTTCGATGAAAATCATGATTGCAATGATGTTACCATAAATTATATTCATGTAAATTGTGCTAATTATATGCAAAACCCTAAGCTTGGGGAAGCTAGTTTTGCTATGTCCTCTACTTGTTGCAATGATCATGATTGGGGTGATTCTTCTTATGATCTTGAAAATTTATTTAAGCCCCATGATGAATATGAGATTGATGATAATGTTTGCAATAATATTGAAAGTGGGTTTGGAAGAGTGTCAACTTTAGATCCCATATGTTTGGAGAATGTTCAATCTTATGAATTTTTTGATAAAAGTAGGTTTGGAGAGGTCATGACTTTAGTTAATGTTAATCCCACTATTTTGGAATAGTGTCAACTTTGCATGCATGTGGATCGTGTTGAAAATATTTTATGTGATATATATTTTGTTGAATTTTCTTATGATCCCACATGTAATTATTATGAGAGAGGAAAATATGGCTGTAGAAATTTTCATGTTACTAAATTACCTCTTGTTATGTTGAGATTTCTATTGTTTCTTTCCTCTTCCTTGCATATGCTAGTTTTTGCTTGCTATGATAATTTGTTTGCCTATAAGATGCCTATGCATAGGAAGTATGTTATACTTAGATGTGTTTGTCACGTGTTTCATGATGCTCTCTTTGCGCTTCAATTCTTGTCTTTCATGTGAGCATCATCAAAATTATTAATGCCTAGCTAGGGGTGTTAACCGACAGCGCTTGTTGGGAGGCAACCCAATTTTATTTTTGTTTCTTTTTTGTTCCTGTTTAGTAATAAATAATTCATCTAGCTTATGTTTATATGTGGTTTTATGCTTTTAATTAGTGTTTCTGCCAAGCAGAACCTTCGGGAAGACTTTGGGGAAGTTTATGTGATCTTGCTTTGAAAAAAACAGAAACTTTAGCGCTCACGAGATTTGCTGCCATTTTTCACTGGAGAGTGTGATTAGGTTGATTATTTTTGCAGATGATTAATAGACAAATTACTCACGTCCACCAGTTTATTTCATAATTTTTGGGGTTACAGAAGTATTCGAAACCTACAGATTACTACAGACTGTTCTGTTTTTGACAGATTCTGTTTTTCGCGTGTTGTTTGCTTGTTTTGATGAATCTATGGCTAGTATCGGGGGGTATGAACCATAGAGAAGTTGGAATACAGTAGTTTTAACACCAATATAAATACAGAATGAGTTCATTACAGTACCTTGAAGTGGTGGTTTGTTTTCTTATACTAACGGAGCTCATGAGATTTTATGTTGAAGTTTTGTGTTGTGAAGTTTTCAAGTTTTGGGTAAAGATTTGATGGATTTTGGAACAAGGAGTGGGAAGAGCCTAAGCTTGGGGATTCCCGAGGCACCCCAAGGTAAAATTCAAGGACATCCAAAAGCCTAAGCTTGGGGATACCCCGGAAGGCATCCCCTCTTTCGTCTTCGTCCATCGGTAACTTTACTTGAGGCTATATTTTTATTCACCACATGATATGCGTTTTGCTTGGAGTGTCTTGTATGATTTGAGTCTTTGCTTTTTAGTTTACCACAATCATCCTTGCTGTACACACCTTTTGGGAGAGACACACATGAATTGGAATTTATTAGAATACTCTATGTGCTTCACTTATATCTTTTGAGCTAGATAATTTTGCTCTAGTGCTTCACTTATATCTTTTTAGAGCACGGTGGTGGTTTTATTTTATAGAAATTATTGATATCTCATGCTTCACTTATATTATTTTGAGGGTCCTTCAGAACAGCATGGTAATTTGCTTTGGTTATAAATTAGTGCTAATATGATAGGCATCCAGGATGGGTATAATAAAAACTATCATAGAAAGTGCCTTGAATACTATGAGAAGTTTGATACTTGATGATTGTTTTGAGATATGAAGATGGTGATATTAGAGTCATGCTAGTTGAGTAGTTGTGAATTTTAGAAATACTTGTGTTAAAGTTTGTTATTTCCGTAGCATGCACGTATGGTGAACCGTTATGTGATGAAGTCGGAGCATGATTTATTTATTGACTTTATTCCTTATGAGTGGCGGTCGGGGACGAGCGATGGTCTTTTACTACCAATCTATCCCCCTAGGAGCATGCACGTAGTACTTTGTTTCGGTAACTAATAGATTTTTGCAATAAGTATGTGAGTTCTTTATGACTAATGTTGAGTCCATGGATTATACGCACTCTCACCCTTCCACCATTGCTAGCCTCTCTAGTACCGCGCAACTCTTGCTGATACCATAAACCCACCATATACTTTCCTCAGAACAGCCACCGTACCTACCTATTATGGCATTTCCATAGCCATTCTAAGATATATTGCCATGCAACCTACCATCGTTTCGTTTATTATGACATGCTTCATCATTGTCATATTGCTTTGCATGATCATGTAGCTGACATCGTATTTGTGGCAAAGCCACCTTCATAATTCTTTCATACATGTCACTCATGAGTCATTGCACATCTCGGTACACCGCCGGAGGCATTTACATAGAGTCATATTTTGTTCTAAGTATCTAGTTGTAATTCTTGAGTTGTAAGTAAATAAAAGTGTGATGATCATCATTATTAGAGCATTGTCCCAAGTGAGGAAAGGATGGTGGAGACTATGATTCCCCCACAAGTCGGGATGAGACTCCGGACGAAAAAAATAGACCATAAAAAATAAAAAGAGAAAAAGGCCCAAATAAAAAAATGAGAGAAAAAGAGAGAAGGGACAATGTTACTATCCTTTTTCCACACTTGTGCTTTAAAGTAGCACCATGATCTTCATGATAGAGAGTCTCCTATGTTGTCACTTTCATATACTAGTGGGGATTTCACATTATAGAACTTGGCTTGTATATTCCAATGATGGTGATGCGGAGCATCCCACGTTCATCCCCATGTACACTCCGACTACTCTCCAAGCCCCAAGAGGACATATGACGAGACCTCGCACATACGCCATTGGACACAAGGTGAACTCGCTCCTCTCCAAACTTTTGCTTTCTACATGTGAGACATGGCTTCTACCTCCAACGCGTGTGCTATGCCTGATCAGGTACTTAGAGGAAATCCTCGGAGCCACCACATCCAACGGACGAGCTAGCGAGGAAGCCAAGTACAAGGACCAAGAGAAGAAGCTGCCCAAAGTCTTCAACCACTGGACGACCGGGCAACGCCGGGCGTCCGACGCCTGGGCACTCATCCAGCAAGAAGGGCCAGCCAACGGAAGCTATAGCGGCCGGACGTCCGACAAGTACTGCACGTCCGACACACTCCAGCGACCGGATGCCCGACCGTCTCCGGAAATCCGGCGCCACCTCAACCGAGCCAAAACGCCGGACGTCCGACAAGTACCGGACGACCGGACCCTCGCATGCCACCGGACGCCCGATACCCGTCGGACGACCGGCGCCTGTCTGTGCATAGAGATCCGGCCCGAGGCCCATGTATCCCCCACTTACCCCTTCATGTCCCTAGACTATATATACTCCTCCACCTCCTCCTAGTTAGGGTTAGCGTTATGTTAGCTCAGATGTGAGGTAGAGCTTCGCTCATCCATACGGATCTACTCCTTGAGAGAGACCGCGACCCCTCTTCGGAGAAGATCCATGTTGGATTCAACACCTCGTCATGGAGAAGACACAAAGACCTCCTCACGGCGAAGAACCGGTTACCCTTTGTATCGTCCCTTATTGATCGTGGATCTTGTATCTCTCTTTGTGTTTCGAGGATCTAGCATATGTGTGACTTAATCTTGTTGGTTTTAGTGTTTCTCTTGTGTTTCCCCTCGTGATTCCCCTCGTGTTCTTCGTGTTCTTTGCAGAATCCACTGCTTTCGTGAAAGATCGGCCATTTAGGGTTCCACCCTACATCAGACGGGCTTCCTCAAAATGCCCTAGGTCTTCGTGAGAAAGCGAGTTGGATGCACACCCACTTAGTTTCGTTTGTTGAGCTTTCATACACTTATAGCTCTAGTGCATCCGTTGCATGGCAATCCCTACTCACTCACATTGATATCTATTAATGGGAATCTCCATAGCCAGTTGATACGCCTAGTTGATGTGAGACTATCTTCTCCTTTGTCTTCTCCACAACCACCATTCTATTCCACCTATAGTGATATATCCATGGCTCACGCTCATATATTGCGTGAAGATTGAATTTTTTTAGAACATCAAAAGTATGAAACAATTGCTTGGCTTGTCATCGGGGTTGTGCATGATTTAAATATTTTGTGTGGTGAAGATGGAGCATAGCCAGACTATATGATTTTGCAGGGATAACTTTCTTTGGCCTTGTTATTTTGAGAAGACATGATTGCTTTATTAGTATGCTTGAAGTATTATTATTTTTATGTCAACATTAAACTTTTGTCTTGAATCTTTTGGATCTGAACATTCATGCCACAATAAAGAAAATTACATTGAGAATTATGCTAGGTAGCATTCCACATCAAAAATTCTGTTTTTATCATTTACCTACTCGAGGACGAGCAGGAATTAACCTTGGGGATGCTTGATACGTCTCCAACGTATCTATAATTTTTGATTGTTCCATGCTATTATATTATCTGTTTTGGATGTTTAATGGGCTTTAATTTAATTTTTTATATTATTTTTGGGACTAACCTACTAACCAAAGGCCTAGTGCAAATTGCTGTTTTTTTGCCTATTTCAGTGTTTCACAGAAAAGGAATATCAAACGGAATCCAAACAGAATGAAACCTTTGGGAGAGTTATTTTTGGAACAAACGTGATCTAGGAGACTTGGAGTGGCCGTCAAGAAAGAAGCGAGGAGGCCATGAGGCAGGGGGGCGCACCCAGGGGGGCAGGCGCGCCCCCACCCTTGTGGGCCCCTCGCGGCTCCACCAACGTACTTCTTCCTCCTATATACCCATATACCCCAAAAACATCCAAGAGCACCACGAAACCCTATTTCCACTGCCGCAACCTTCTGTACCCGTGAGATCCCATCTTGGGGCCTTTTTCGGCGCTCCGCCGGAGGGGGAATCAATCACGGAGGGCTTCTACATCAACACCATACCCTCTCCGATGATGTGTGAGTAGTTTACCACAGACCTTCGAGTCCATAGTTATTAGCTAGACGGCTTCTTCTCTCTCTTTGGATCTCAATACAAAGTTATCCTCGATTCTCTTGGAGATCTATTCGATGTAGTTCTTTTTGCGGTGTGTTTGTCGAGATCTGATGAATTGTGGGTTTATGATCAAGATTATCTATGAACAATATTTGATTCTTCTCTGAAATCTTTTATGCATGATTTAAATATCTTTGCAAGTCTCTTTGAATTATCAGTTTGGTTTGGCCTACTAGATTGATCGCTCTTGTAATGGGAGAAGTGCTTAGCTTTGGGTTCAATCTTGCGGTGTCCTTTCCCAGTGACAGCAGGGGCAGCAAGGCACATATTGTATTGTTGCCATCGAGGATAAAAAGATGGGGTTTATATCATATTTCTTGAGTTTATCCCTCTACATCATGTCATCTTGCCTAATGCGTTACTCTGATCTTATGAACTTAATACTCTAGATACATGCTGGATAGCGGTTGATGTGTGGAGTAATAGTAGTAGATGCAGAATCGTTTCGGTCTACTTGTCACGAACGTGATGCCTATATACATGATCATGCCTAGATATTCTCATAAGTATTCGCTTTTCTATCAATTGCTCGACAGTAATTTGTTCACCCACAGTAGAAATTGCTATCTTGAGAGAAGCCACTAGTGAAACCTATGGCCCCCGGGTCTATCTTCCATCATATTATTGTCCTATCAATTTGCTATTTCTATTCTGCAATCTTTATTTTCCAATCTATACAACAAAAATACCAAAAATATTTATCTTATTATCTCTATCAGATCTCACTCTCGTAAGTGACCGTGAAGGGATTGACAACCCCTTTATTGCATTGGTTGAGAGGTTCTTGTTTGTTTGTGCAGGTACTAGGTGACTTGTGTGCTATCTCCTACTGGATTGATACCTTGGTTCTCAAAACTGAGGGAAATACTCATGCTACTGTGCTGCATCACCCTTTCCTCTTCAAGGGTAAACCAACGCTAGCTCAAGAGGTAGCATTTGACATTCTGAGGAGGATCCCGATTCACAATTGCTGAAACCTTCTCCGGATTAACAGCAATGCCCTTGGCGGAGATGATATGACCAAGGTAAAGAACTTCATCAAGCCAAAACTCACATTTGGAAAACTTCGCATAGAATTGATACTCTCTGAGCTTGTCGAGCACTGTCGGTGTCAAAACCGGCGGATCTCGGGTAGGGGGCCTCGAACTGTGCGTCTAGGCCGGATGGTAACAGGAGGCAGGGGACATGAAGTTTTACCCAGGTTCGGTCCCTCTTGATGGAGGTAAAACCCTACGTCCTGCTTGATTAATATTGATGATATGGGTAGTACAAGAGTAGATCTACCACGAGATCAGAGAGGCTAAACCCTAGAAGCTAGCCTATGGTATGATTGTTGTTGTGTATGTTGTCCTACGAACTAAAACCCTTCGGTTTATATAGACACCAGAGAGGGTTAGGGTTACACAAAGTCGGTTACAATGGTAGGGGATCTGCATATCCGTATCGCCAAGCTTGCCTTCCACGCCAAGGAAAGTCCCTTCCAGACACGGGACGAAGTCTTCAATCTTGTATCTTCATAGTCCAGGAGTCCGGCTGAAGGTATAGTCCAGCTATCCGAACACCCCCTAATCCAGGACTCCCTCAGTAGCCCCTGAACCAGGCTTCAATGACAATGAGTCCGGCGTGCAGATTGTCTTCGGCATTGCAAGGCGGGTTCTCCTCCAAATTCTGTGTACCTGTTGAATAAAGTCCGGTTTCTTGTAAATGTTGCGCTCCTTGGCTTCTACGCCCAATAATGGCCGTCTCCCACGTGTCAAACGAATATGAAAAGTTTGAGTTTTTTTTCATTCACACCCCTAGCCGCGTAAACGAGCTGCCCATTTAAGGGGACGAGGATTTAGATCCAAACCACATCTTCCCCCCTCTGTGAGTGTTCATCAGAGCGCGTCCGACAAAGGTCCATTCCACCATGGCCAGCCATCGCAACTCCTCCTCTCGCCCTTCCAGCCCTCAGCCTGGATATTGGGAGAGATGCTCCGTCCCGCATAGCGAGTTAGTGACGCTCCAGACCAAGGGATTTCTCCCCCGGCCTATATGGTCCCGGTTCGAGCCGGTCTTGCCATCTATAACGGCGGAAAGCAAGCGGAGAGTGCCCCTAACCCCTCCAAAGGAGAGCGGGTATGCCTTGTCCCTTATTTAATAAGAGGGCTCGGATTTCTAATCCATCCATTTCTCCGGGGGCTGCTGGAGTTCTACGGCCTCCAGCTACACAATCTCACGCCTGCCTCCGTATTGCATATAGCGGGCTTCGTAGCCCTTTGCGAGCTGTTTTTGGCTATTGAGGCTCATTTCGGGCTATGGAAAAGGTTATTCTACCTTGTGCCCCGCTCTAAGGAGGGGTCAATGTATCAAGCGGGCGGAGCCGAAGTGTGGCGCATCGCTGGGACCGGATATCTATCCGGAACCCCAAAGATGGCGTCCGAAGACTGGCCCTCGGAATGGTTTTACATAGAGGACGTCCCGCTGCCAGATCCTGTTCGGATCGGCCTCCCTGAGTTCGACAGTGCTCCCTTAAAGAAGCGCCTAAGCTGGCGTCCATGGAGCCCTCAGAGGGAAAGTGACAGGGACATCATTTACCTGATGGGCCGAATAAGATTGTTAGCCCATTCCGGACTGACCATGATTGGGGTTATGGCCGAATGCATCATGCGGGGGGTGCAGCCGCTTCAGTATAGAAGCCACCCCATGTGGGACTTCAACGGGGAGGACGACGCCACCCGCTACGGCCGTAAGGGGCCGGATTCAGTTGCCGCTCTACTAAAGATCTTGTCCACTTTGTATAAGGGAGAAGAGGAGGAATTTCTCCGCGTCAACCCACAGGGTGGATTCTCTATGCACAATCCCCCAAGTTGGGTAAGCGGTCACATTTACTTGCCCATTTGTTTTGTATTCCCATTGGTAAATATTTAGTCTAACGACTTCAACGCAGGAACTGCGCCGGGCTGTTAAGGAAATAAACAGCCCTCCTCCACAACCCGAGGACCCAGGAAGGTCCTTCGACCCGGCCTCTCAAGAGGATCCGGACATATCTATGGAGCTGATCGATGGAGTGTTCCATCAATTGAGCAAGGACAACGCCTTTGTGGCCATTACGGCCGATTACCCAGGGCTAATCCCGACCTTCCAGGTAGCTGTGATCGAAGTCCCAGTACCCCGAATAGGTGTCCGCCCTCTCGTGTTTTCAGTTTCCTGATTACAACCGAGCTTTGCAGGGGAGGTTTTTGAGACGGGAGGCCGAACCTGCGGCGGCAAGCCAATGAGGGGCCGCAGGGCCCCGTGGGCAGAAAAGAGGTGCAGTCCAGACCGAGGTATCAACGCAAAGGTATGGTGCGCCCCCTTATCCTAGGTGTTACACCTGCGAGGCATATTAACACTCGTGCTCTTTTCAGGACAAAGAGACCTCACCGGACTATACCCGGAGAGGCTGCCAACCGCGCCTCCACCAGCCAGGCTCCAAAGCCTGGTCCGGAGGCGGGGGCGAACACAAGGCGCGCACCGGACGCTCCTCTGATGGAGGATGTGTACAGGTTGTCTGCCACCAACTCTGAGGTGGAGAGTGCCATGAACCACAGGCGTCGCCGGATAATTCTTCGCGATGCTTGTTTCTCCCAAGAGGCATTAGATGCCTTTAATTCGGGAGATACATACCTTTGTGCCGCTCAAAATGGTTTAGCCAGAGCCACGGAGCAATATGTAAAAGACATACGGGTAAGAAAATTTTGGTAATTATATATATATACCAGTAGCCCCTGAGACTTGAAATAGTTAGAATAACTGATTTAAGGATCATTTGTTATTCAGGTTCTTACAGAAAAGAATTCCTTACTGTCCAAGGAGCTGGAAGAGTGCAAAGCCCAACTTGAGGCAGCACTAGCCGCGACAGGGGAGCCCAAAGAGACCCCCTCTGGTAATATACACTTCGAAAGATAAGTATTTTGCGGAGCGCGGCATGGGTGCGAATCTGACAAATGAAATTGCAGATGGCGCCGGATTGAATCTGGAACAGCAACACCTCCTACACCAGCTAAAGGCTGGTGAGAAGGTGCTGACAAAGGTGAGGCAGGAGAAGAACGATCTCCAAGATGCCAACACCAAGCTGGGCGTCGAGCTGAAAGATGTTCATGCCCAGCTGTCAGACTCCGTTAAGGAGAATCAGCGGCTTCGACGCGACATTTTTAGTAAGTGCTTGAATGGACCTTTGAAAGAAAGTTCGGCGGGGAAGTCGACTAACAGAGAAATGTCTGTAGGTGTGCTAACAGGTCGTCCTGCAGAGGAGATGCCCAGTTCTACGGGTGACCTTCTTCCCGAGCTCTCGCAACTGCTCGATCGAGTTCGGCAGGCGATGCGAGGCGTCGCCCAGGCCCTGTGGCCATCCATCTCCATGCCCGAGGGTCTTGGAGAGCTTGCGGAGAAGCTAAGGGGAGCACTGCAGCGCTTCCGATTGTGGAAGGTATCGGCATGCCGTCAAGGCGCTAGGGAGGCCTGGGCCATGGTGAAGACGCGGTACAGAAAGGTTGACCCCAATCATATGGCCGAGGTCGGTCCTGTGGGGCCCGATGGGAAGGAGATCCCTGTAAGCTTAGTGTACGGCCAAGTAGAATTGGACGCAAAGTATTCCCAGCAGGACTGTAAATTAGACAACCTGTTAGATGGTATTGAAGAGGAATACAATCAGTCAAAATGACTATGTAATGTAATTGACATTTAGAATGCCTTGTAGCCGGATTGTAGATCGTTTGTCATGGCCGACCTTTTCGCTTCAGCCTCGGGACCTGACGGTCCGGAGTGTCTTCGAATTCCCATGCGGTTATATAAGAACCGGGGAATGCATGGAGACCAGGCGTAGGGGTCATTAGTGCGTGAACAGACAAGTGCCCGACTAGTTATGTTATATTACATGGTTGGTAAGAAACATCTTCTAGGGAGAATAGTTCCATAGGGGTTCCTTTCCCTGGGAGGCATGCCCATTCCGCGAAAAAATACACGGAAAAAGCATCTGGGGGCACATAAATAAAAAGATAAATGAAAAGATCATCTTTTAGGTCACCGACCGAATATTCCCTTAAGAACGCTAGCTTTCGGCTTCACCCAGTCCGAGGTACACATCCGGCTTATCCGGCAGTAGCAATCGCAGAGGTGCTCCCTTTACCGCCTAGCCAAACAATCGGGAACGTAGGGGTAAGCACAGGAGCCATGCAACCCAGCTTGGCCAAAACTTAAGTCATATCGATGCATATAATGGTGAAATAAAAGGTACATGCGGAAGTGTAACACATGTGTTGGGCATGAAGCCCGTATAAATAAGCTTCTGTTAAAAGAAGCCCCCAGGTTTAATGAGTGCGAATAGCACGCCATTTGATGAGCCTTTAAGGGCTATGAGAGAAAGGAAAGGGAGAAGGAGAGAAATGTAAGACATACAGTATAAAAAATGGACAGAGGAAGGAGACGAACACAGAGTCCGGTGCTAGGCATATAATCTTCGGAGACGGGCTGCGTTCCATGGGTTCGGCTCGAGTCGGTTATCCGATGCGTCTCACAGGCGGTACGCTCCACCAGTCAGGACTTAGTCGATTATGAAGGGACCTTCCCACTTGGGCTTGAGTTTGTCCTTTTTCTTGTCCAGCAGGCGTAGAACTAATTCGCCGACGTTGTAGTTTTTGGCCCGTACTTCTCTTCTTTGGTATCTTCGGGCCTGCTGTTGATAGAATGCGGAACGGGCTTTTGCCACGTCACGCTCCTCCTCCAATGCGTCCAAACTGTCCTGCCGATCGAGCTCGGCTTATCTTTCTTCGTACATGCGCACTCGAGGTGAGTCATGAATTATGTCGCAAGGCAAAACTGCCTCTGCGCCGTACACCATAAAGAATGGTGTGTATCCGGTGGTGCGATTCGGCGTGGTCCGCAGCCCCCAGAGTACGGAGTCGAGCTCCTCTACCCAGTGCGTGTTAGATTCCTTGAGGGACCGCACTAATCTGGGTTTGATGCCGCTCATGATAAGACCATTTGCGCGTTCGACCTGGCCGTTAGTTTGTGGGTGATAGACGGAAGCATAATTGAGCTTGATGCCCATGTTTTTGCACCAGAGTTTTACCTCGTCGGCAGTAAAGTTCGTGCCGTTATCAGTGATGATGCTGTGGGGGATGCCGTAACGGTGTACAACCCTGGATATAAAGTCTATCACCGGTCCGGATTCGGCCGTCTTAACAGGCTTGGCTTCTATCCATTTGGTGAACTTATCCACCATGACCAGTAAGTATGTTTGCTTGTGGGTTCCTCCTTTAAGGGGTCCAACCATGTCAAGCCCCCAAACCGCGAAGGGCCAAGTGATGGGGATAGTTTGGAGGGCGGTGGGTGGCATATGGCTTTGGTTTGCAAAGAGATGGCAACCGGTGCATCGTTGGACTAAGTCCTGGGCGTCTGCCCGGGCCGTCGGCCAATAAAAGCCTGTACGGAAGGCCTTGCTTACAAGGGACCGAGCAGCCGCGTGATGACCGCTGAGTCCGGGATGAATTTCAGCCAGGAGGTTCCGCCCTTCCTCTTCGGAGATGCACCTTTGAAGGACTCCGGTCGTGCTTTTCTTATAAAGCTCTCCCTCGTGGACTTTGTAGGCTTTGGATCACCGCAGTATGCAGCGTGCCTCATTTTGGTCCTCAGGGAGTTCCTGCGTAGTAAGGTAGGTGAGGAATGGTTCCGTCCACGGGGCGATAACGGCCATTATTACGTGGGCTGAAGGGGTTATTTCATTGGCAGAGCCTCTGATTGTGTAATGTTAGGTATCGGGCAGTGCGGTTGGGTCCGGGCTGTTATTGTTCGGCTCCCTTTCCCATACCACGGATGGCTTGAACAGCCTTGCCAAGAAGATGTTGGGGGGGACTACATCGCGTTTTGCGCCGATGCGTGCCAGGACATCTGCCGCCTGATTATTTTCCTGGGCTACATGGTGGAATTCAAGCCCTTCGAACCGAGCTGACATTTTTAGGACGGCGTTGCGGTAGGCTGCCATTTTTGGATCCTTGGCATCGAAGTCTCCATTGATTTGGGATATTGCGAGGTTCGAGTCCCCGCGCACCTCTAGGCGTTGAATGCCCATGGATACTGCCATCCGGAGACCATGTAAAAGGGCCTCGTATTCGGCTGCATTGTTGGAGTCCGTGTACATAATCTGGAGTACGTATTGAACTGTGTCTCCTGTGGGGGACGTCAAAACAACGCCAGCCCCCAGTCCGGCCAACATCTTGGAGCCGTCGAAATGCATGATCCAATTTGAATATGTGCCGTACTCTTTAGGGAGTTCGGCCTCCGTCCATTCTATGACGAAGTCGGCCAAGACTTGCGACTTGATGGCTCGCCGTGGCTTGTAAGTTATGTCGAACGGGAGGAGCTCAATGGCCGATTTTGCAATCCGGCCCGTTGCGTCACGGTTGTTTATAATATCGTTAAGCGATACTTCCGAGGCTACTATTATTGAACACTCTTGAAAGTAGTGTCATAGCTTCCAGGATGCCATGAATACTGCGTACGCAATCTTTTGATAATGCGGGTACTATGATTTGCAGGGAGTGAGGACAGTGGACACATAATAGACCGGCTTTTGAAGGGGGAATTTGTGTCCGTCCGCTTCTCGTTCGACGACGAGCACTGCGCTTACAACCTGATGTGTTGCCGCAATGTATAATAGCATTGGTTTGCCAATGTTTGGCGCGGCCAGGACTGGGTTTATTGCCAATATGGCCTATATTTCGTCGAGTCCGGCCGTGGCTGCATCCGTCCAATCGAAGTGTTCGGTGCGCCGAAGGAGGCGGTAAAGGGGTAGGGCTTTTTCTCCCAAGTGGGAGATAAAGCGGCTTAGAGCCGCCACGCATCCGGTTACCTTTTGTATTTGTTTGAGGTCCTTTGGGATATCCAGTTGCGACAAAGCTCGGATCTTGGCTGGATTTGCTTCAATTCCTCTACCGGATACAATGAAGCCCAAGAGCATTCCGGCGGGAACGCCAAAAACGCATTTTTCTGGGTTGAGCTTCATGTCGTATGTTCGAAGGTTATCAAATGTGAGCCTCAAGTCGTCTACTAGAGATTCGACATGTCTTGTTTTGACGACCACATCATCTACATATGCCTCCACTGTTTTGCCGATCTGGGTTGCCAGACATGTTTGAATCATGCGCTGATATGTTGCGCCGGTGTTCTTCAGCCCAAAGGGCATTGTGTTGAAGCAGAATGGGCCATATGGTGTGATAAATGCCATTGCGGCTTGGTCTGATTCTGCCATCTTGATTTGATGGTAGCCGGAATATGCCTCGAGGAAACACAAGGAATCGTGTCCTACGGTGGCGTCGATAATTTGATCAATGCGGGGGAGGGGGAATGGATCCTTTGGGCAAGCCTTGTTAAGGTCTTTAAAATCAACGCACAGGCACCAGGATTTGTCCTTCTTTGGTACCATCACCAGGTTTGCTAGCCAGTCCAGATGTTTTATATCTCTGATGAATCCGGCCTCCAATAGCTTTGCTAGCTCCTCTCCTATGGCCTGTCTCTTAGGTTCGGAAAAACGCCGAAGAGCCTGTTTGACATGTTTGAATCCTGTTTGGATATTTAAGCTGTGGTCGGCCAGCCTGCGCGGGATTCCTGGCATGTCTGACGGGTGCCAGGCGAAAATGTCCCAGTTCTCACGTAGGAACTCTCGCAGTGCGGCGTCTACATCAGGGTTTAACTGTGCCCCGATGGAAGCTGTTTTATTGGGGTCCGTTGGATGGACTTGGAATTTGACTACTTCGTCCGCCAGTTTAAAGGAGGTGGACTTGGATCTCTTGTCGAGTACTACATCGTCCCTATTCATCATAGAGCGCAGTCAGTTCTTCAGTCGCTAGGGCTTCGGATAGTGCCTCAAGGGCCAGTGCAGTTGTTTTGTTTTCGGCGCGGAGTGCTATGTCCGGATCACTAGCGAGAGTGATGATCCCTTTAGGCCCGGGCATCTTGAGCTTCATGTACCCGTAATGGGGTATTGCTTGGAAGATTGTAAACGCTTCCCGCCCTAGCAGAGCATGATAACTGCTGCTGAACGGAGCCACATGGAACGTGACCTCTTCGGACCTGTAATTATCTGGCGTGTCGAACACCACATCTAGTGCGATTTTTCCTGTACAGCGCGCTTCCCGACTGGGGATTATTCCTCTAAAGGTTGTGCTGCTTCGCTTAATGCGGTTCCAGTCTATTTCCATTTTTTGAAGGGTTTCCTCATAAATGAGGTTCAATCCGCTGCCGCCATCCATGAGTACCTTGGTAAGACGAAAGCCATCCACTATTGGACTGAGGACCAATGCGGCTGGTGCTCGGGCTGTTCGGAACTTAGGTTCATCACTGGCGTTAAAGGTAATAGCCGTGTCACTCCATGGGTTTATTGTTTCTACTTGGTAGACTTCGGCAAGGCTGCGGAGTGTCCTTTTTCGCATATTATTTGATGCGAAAGTCTCGAAGACTGTTAATACCGTATTGGTGACTCTGGGGTGGCTTTCTGTGGCCTCCGGAATTAGGAGATCTTCGCCAATTTTGGCCACCTACCGGAGTATCCAACATGCTCTAAGGCTATGAGTTGGTGTGGCGTCCTCTGTACTGTGAATTTTATAGGGTCCATTAAGCCATCCTTCCAGTATGATTCCATGCCCTATAGAGGGTTTTTACTTTTTGGTGTTTGACCCGGGTGTCTGGCGATGATGCACCCTTTTATTTCGGACTGGGTTTTTATTCAGGGCCGGATCATCCCAAAATTTAATTTCGGTTTTCCAGGCGCTTTCCATCGCACAGTACTTTCGTACAATGGACGCCAAGTCAGCGAAGCATGTAATATCACGGCGACTTATGGCATTGAGAATTCCCTTGTCCGTGCAGTTATTGCAGAAGATTGAGATTGCGTCTTCCTCGCGGCAGTCCTTTACCCTGTTCTTGTCCAGGAGGAATCTGGCCCAGTAATGATGTACTGTTTCATCGGGCTCTTGCCTGATTTGGGATAGATCGCTTGTGTTCGGGTGGGTGGGCGGAATTAAATCCGAAGCCTCACCCCATCTGAGGCTCAGAGGCCGAGGTATTTCCGAACTTGGAAATTTGGATTCCTGGATGTTGTCCAATGAATCCAGCCCATCGCCTGACTCTAAGTTTAGGTCTTGAGTGATATCCTCCCCTCCGTGGGTATCCAGCTTGGAGGGATCGGGAATCCGGACGTAGCTAGTCCTTAAGATAGATGAAGGGTCGCTGCACTGTCCCTCTACCACGGCAACGTGATGGGTGACTTGGGGAGAGTTAATCTCTCTCAGATCGGGTTTAGGCCCAATCTGGTCGTAATCCGTAGTGACTCCCAGGGCGGCGATGTGATCCAAGAGCTCGTTTATGGAGGAGAGCTCCATTGGATCTAACTGCTCGGCGAGTTCCGAGCTGACATGAAGATTGTTCTCGATGGCTCGAGAGGTCATCGTCGGCGCAGAAGCCGAACAGGCGGTCATAAGAAAACCGCCTAGCCGGAGGGTTTGGCCGACAGCCAAAGCCCCCTTAGCAACGGTGCCGTCTTTAAAGACGGGGCGAGGCATCCTTCCTGATGGCGACGACACATAGGAACTCTCAATGAAAGCACCAATGTCGGTGTCAAAACCGGCGGATCTTGGGTAGGGGGTCCCGAACTGTGCGTCTAGGACGAATGGTAACAAGAGGCAGGGGACACGAAGTTTTACCCAGGTTCGGGCCCTCTCGATGGAGGTAAAACCCTACGTCCAGCTTGATTAATATTGATGATATGGGTAGTACAAGAGTAGATCTACCACGAGATCAGAGAGGCTAAACCCTAGAAGCTAGCATATGGTATGATTGTTGTTGTGTATGTTGTCCTACGGACTAAAACCCTTCGGTTTATATAGACACCGGAGAGGGTTAGGGTTACACAAAGTCGGTTACAATGGTAGGAGATTTGCATATCCGTATCGCCAAGCTTGCCTTCCATGCCAAGGAAAGGCCCTTCCGGACACGGGACGAAGTCTTCAATCTTGTATCTTCATAGTCCAGGAGTCCGGCTGAAGGTATAGTCCGGCTATCCGAACACCCCCTAATCCAGGACTCCCTCAAGCACCAATCTCAAATGGCTGGCATGATCCTTCTTATTCTTGGAGAAGACCAAAATATCATCGAGATACACCAGGACGAATTCATTTGTGTAGGGGTTGAGGATGAAGTTCATCATTTGAGGGAATGTTGGAGGAGCATTGACAAGGCCAAAAGACATGACAGTATATTCATAAGAACCAAAGCTTGTTCTGAATGCTGTCTTGGGAATATCTTGTTCACGAATGCGAATCTGATGATAACCCATACAGAGGTCAAGCTTGGAGAATACTTTAGCACCTTTAAGTTGCTCGAAAAGCTCATCGATATTGGAAAGCAGATACTTGTTCTTGATTGCCTTCTTGTTCAATGGATGGCAATCGACGCAAAGTTGGTCTGTGGCATCCTTCTTCTGGACAAATAGAACACCACAACCCCACGGAGATGAACTTGGTCTGATCAAACCTAGACGCTCTTGTTCATCGAGCTGTTTCTTCAATTCCTTCAGCTCCTTGGGTCCAAGCTTGTATGGATGCGTGCAAACGAGTTCAGTTCCAGGCTCAAGATCGATAACGAATTCAACTGGCCGGTGAGGAGGCATTCCCGGAAGCTCTTATGGAAAGACGTCTTTGTACTCACAAACGACTGGAATCTGAGAAATTGCATCCAACTCGCCCTTCTCACTAAGAGAAAACAGTCGAATGGTTTCATCACGAGTGGCATAGATGATCACATCCTCAGAAGAGTGTGTCAATTGAATCTCCCTGGCAGCACAATCAAGTTGAGCCTTGTGCTGAGAAAGCCAGTCCATGCCGAGAATTAGATCAATATCTATTGGTGTACAAAGTAGGGGCCTTCTATACCCCTTTACTTGTGCACGGGTAGTCACAACCACACCTGCGATCGCGCTTGGTAGGGCAAAAGAGGGAGCGAAGACATAAGGCTACCAGAGCTGCGCCCAAGCAAGAGGCGCAAGGAGAAAAGGGACAAGACGGGCTTCCCCCGGCAAGAGCCTTGCCGGGGCGGCCTACGTGGCCCCGACAAGAGCCTTGCCGGGGCAACTTCTCCAACGCTAGCAAGGTCGCCGCCCTTGAGCCTAGGAGTTCCGACACCATCAAAAACATTGGGACCAAGGCTCAGGCGGCACCTGCGTGGTGGCATGCAGATCTTCGTGATGAACAGAGGCCTTCAAGACTGGGTAAGAACCAGAAGAGGAAGGCCCCCGACAAGATCCTTGCCGGGGACGACCGCAGAAACCCGGTGAGACCCTTGCCGGGACCCCGGTAAGATCCTTGCCGGGGATATGTGCAGGGCCACAACCAGGCCCACACCTACCAAGGCTCCGCTGCTTCATGTCCGTTTTGACGAAGCAGCCAGCCTGCCAACTAGACGCACACCTATCTGGCAGCATGCAGCTTCTAGGCCAAGGAGGCAAGCACCTACATGGTGGCATGCAAATCTTCGTGAAGACCCTGCCATCGCACTAGTGCAGCAGCCAGCCAGCCAGTGTGGCGCTGCATGCCTCGTCAGCTTGGACGCGCGTCGAAGCGAGGCGAGGTGGCGACAGACAAGACGAGCTTCCTTGCCGTCCCCAATTAAGCAAGGGGGCACATCGGCAGTGCATTAAATTCATTTTGTCCCATGATGTCAGGGATAGACTTGTACACTGTAGACACTTTCCACCTCCTGTGTGCCGCTGTGGCAGCCCCTTTGACATATAAAAGGAGGCCCGAGGCATACTGAGGGAGGATTCAGACTTTTTGGACCCTGCACGCATTGTAGATGGTCCAAGAACACCAGATAAACACACCAAAGAAGGATTAGGGTATTATGCATCGCTTGCAGCCCGAACCTGGATAAAATTCCCTCGCATTGATCTTCAAAACCTGCTCTTTTTACAGCCCCGCGCCCCGGCAATCGTAGGAGGGATTCCCTGTGATCCCATAGGTGTCGGTCTTGAACCCCGACATCTTTGGCGCGCCAGGAAGGGGCGCAAGCTCTGAAAATACGGTTTTGAAGTTTGTGCATCGACTTCATTATCACCATGGTCCCCAAGAAGAAGGGGATCACAGCGACCGGGTCATCCAGAGCCGGCCTGTCCGCACCAGCGCGGGCGGGCGACTGGGTGGCCACGGACGGTGCCGGAAACATGGCCCGCGGGCACCCACAACACTCTGGTAATCGGAGCCAGGCGAGCGGCGTTGTTCGAGTCCAAGACGACGAGCCACATGCTGCTGGGCCCGGGGACGGGGTTGTGCTGCCCACGGGCGGCGCGGCGGCCTCTCGGACGCCCCAGCCGGCGTCCGTGCTGCGACCTTCCCAGGCCGCGCACGATGAGCAACACCACGACGTCGGCTCCCCTGAGCACCGCCACGGGAAGAGCCCTTTGCGTCACTCTCAGGACGCACCAGGCCAGCGTGCGCACCTGGCCGCTGGCGGGAGCGGCGTGCAACCGCGAGACCGTGAGAAAGCTCCTTCTAACATGGTTAGAAGTCAGAGTGCGTCATGGTCCATGAAGCTTTCGCCGCCGCCCACACGGGCAGAAGCCTTGGCGTGCGTGCAACTGCTCGTCGACTTCCCTCCCGCTGCGGAGAAGCTCGACGAGTGGAGGGCCACCATCCGAAGCCTCATCAGCTTCGCCAACAAAGACGAGCCGCTCCCTGCGGGACCCTCGTGCTGGCGTTCTGTCGAGCCAGCGCATGCCGGTGGTGGGAGGACCGCGGTCGCCGTGACCATGGTGCACTCCCCTCCCCCACGCCAGCAACAGCAGCCACCGGCTCGTCGAGCCGATGCCTGTGACAACGTTTCCACAGCGTCGTCCGACCCGCGAACCCGCTGCAACCAATGTCGAGTTCTCCGGGAGCAGGCTCAGGAAGATGCTCGAACCACCATCGAGCCACGGCGGGAAGCGCGTCATCAGTCAGATCGGCGTGCGGGGCCTACTATGGACCACCCAACGCCGTGGGGCTCCGGCGGCCTGCCTTACGAGGTGGGTTGTCTGGCCTTTACCCGATAGCCGCGACAATTCCAGTGGCCCTCCCACCGCATGTTCAAGCCCGATGTTGGGGAAAAGTACAATGGCAAGACTCACCCATCGGAGTTCCTTAGCATCTACACCATCGCGATGCAGGCCGCCGGGGCTCGCGACGACAAGGTGCTCGCCAATTACTTTCCGTTGGCACTTAAGCCCAACGTCATGTTGTGGTTGATGCACCTGCCAGTGGATTCCATCTCTTCCTGGTCGGATCTGTGCCACGAGTTTGTTGGCGCCTTTACTGGAGGCCACCAAGTTCCTGACCAGGCAAGTGACTTGCATGTCACCCCCCAGAAGGATGGCAAGTCCCTGCGCAAGTACATACAAAGATTCAGCCGTGTACAGTACACCATCCTAGATGTTCATTCTGCCGCTGTCATCAGTGCATTCCATCAGAATGTACGCAACCGCAAGATGCGTGAAGAGATGGCGATGAACAGGGTCAAGGATGTAGCCGAACTTTATATTCTGGCTGATAGATGTGCTCAGGCTGAGGAAGGAAGGAAGGAAGTACCCCGACGAAGACGCCGGCGTGGAAACTGACTCCATGGACGAAGACGCTGCCGCCTCGACGAAGAAGGGTCGACGCCGCAACAGGATGCGTAAGGGCAAGACCGTGCTTGCCGTTGAGGGATCCGGTGACCCCGACACCGCCAAGTAGGCCAAGGCAGACGACCCCGGCAAGGAGGTTGCTAGGTACGCCGCCTGCCGGGCCTTGGCGGCTGTCGACAAGCCAGGAAACTCCGACAAGAAGTACTGCAAGATCCATCGCACCAAGGGCCATGACTTCCAGAACTGCCGACAGGTTGAGCTGCTTGCGGAAAAGCAGAAAGCTGAATATGAAAGGCAGGACAAGGAGAAAGGTCAGGATGGTGCTGAGGGGTCCGACAAGAAGCATGGCGTCCAAGGGGGTCGCCGCGGCAAAGATGGTCAACAAGAGAGGCCCGCTCGGGGCTGCGACAAGAAGAAGGAAGATGATGATCATGACGAGGACGACGAGTTTGGCGAGCACGGGTTCCATAAAGCTACAGAGGCTATGTGCGTCGACGGTGGCGCCTCGTTGCACACCTCTCACCGCCAACTGAAGCAGTGGGTGCATGAGGTCACTGCAGCGGAGCCATCGTTCAATGCCCAAAAGCCCCTGAAGTGGTCCAGCACGCCTATCATTTTTGACACCGAGGATCACCCTGATCGCACAACTGCGGTTGGGTGTTTGTCGCTATTGGTTTCACCAACAATACGCAACCTCAAGGTGATGAAAGTGCTGGTTCATGGTGGGGCCGGTCTAAACTTGATCTCGCTCGCAGTGATCAAGAGGCTGTAGATTCCTAATGAAGATCTCGAGGAGACGAGCATGTCTCAAGGGGTCAACCTAGGAAGGAGTCAGCCAAAAGGTAAAATCACGCTGCCCGTTACGTTTGGGGGCGAGCTGAACTATAGGACGGAGATGATCGTTCTTGATGCCGGGGCCACTGACCATCATCACCGTCCCTTCTGACAAGAAAGACGCGCTCATCTGCGCCGACCAACTCTACCGAGAGGCAGTTGCAGCAACTGTCGTCAAGGTACTTGCTCCTGCCACTGAAGCACCGGGAAGGAAGAAAGATGGCAAGGCCTCTGCCGGCAAGACCCTGTCCGATGAGACCTCTTCCGTCAAGACCTCTTGCACCCACTCCAGCAAGCGCGCCTCTTCGGGGTGCCGCGCTCCCGTCGAGGACGTGCCAGAGAGCTCCACCAACAAGAGCAAGAAATCCAAGGCAGCACCACCAGAGACCAAGAAGGTGCCCGTCAAGGAGGACGGCATGGACGGGGCTTTTACTATAAGCTCCACCCTCGACAGCAAATAGGAAAGCACGCTCATCGCCTTCCCGCGGGCGAATGTCGATGTGTTTGCATGGCAAGCATCCGACATCCCCGGCATTCCTAGGGAGGTGATTGAGCACCATCTTGCTATCTGTCCTCATGCATGGCCCGTCAAGCAGAAGGTCAAGAAGCAAACTTTGGAGCGACAAGAGTTCATCATCGAAGAGATCAGGAATTTTGAGGTGGCAGGCTTGGTCAGAGGAGTTCTCCACCCCACGTGGTTGGCTAATCCAGTGGTAGTGCGTAAAGCAAATGGGAAGTGGATGCCGTGTATTGATTACACATATATCAATAAGGCCTATCCAAAGGATCCTTTTCCCTTGCCACGCATTGACCAGATAGTGGACTCCACTGCCGGGTGTGACCTGCTGTCATTCCTCGATGCCTACTCAGGGTACCACCAAATCTTCATGATGAAGGAAGATGAGGAAAAGACCACGTTCATCACCCCATGTGGTACGTACTATTTTGCACGGATGCCTTTCGGGTTGAAGAGCGCTGGTTCGACATTTGCCTGAGCAGTCCAAATTGGTTTTGAACCCAGCTCCATAGAAATATGGAAGATTATATGGATGACATAGTGGTCAAAACCAAGGACAAGGCCATGCTCGTGCAAGACCTAGAAGAGACATTTGCAAACCTGCACAAGATCAACCTCAAGCTCAACCGAGAGAAGTGCGTGTTCGCGTCCCATTCGGCAAGCTTCTTGGGTTCTTTGTGTCTCAACGTGGAATCGAAGCAAATCGTGAAAAGATCAAAGTGATCGTGCAGATTGAAGCGCCAAGACGGGTCAAAGATGTTCGTAGGCTCGCCGGCTGTGTTGCTGCCCTGAGTAGGTTCATCTCCAAATCTGCTGAGCGCGCTCTCCCCTTTTTCAGGCGGGTCCAATGAAATTGACTCCGGAGGCAGAGACAGCGCTGCGAGGCTTGAAGAGGTACCTCTCCTCCACGCCAATACTAGTCGCGCCAAAACCACAAGAGCCGTTGCTGTTATTCTTAGCGGCGAGGAATCAAGTGGTTAGTGCTGCGCTGGTGGCGCAGAGAGAACTTGAGGGAGAAGCAGCAGTAGCAGCAGAGCCATCGAATGACGGGCCGAGGCTCCCCCCGGCAAGGCATGACACCGGCAAGGCGGAACCCCCGGTAAGACAAAATCTATATAGATGGGTGAAGTTGGACAGAAGAAAAAGGTGGTGCAGCACCCGGCTTATTTTGTCAGTTCCCTCTTGAAGGGGGCTAGTTCAAGATATTCTGGTATGCAGAAGCTACTTTTCGGCCTCCTCATGGCCTCGAGAAAGCCGCGCCACTATTTCCAAGCACATGAGATCACCGTTGTCACCCGCCTCCCTTTGCAATGAATCTTGCACAACCCAGATGCGACTGGGAGGATCGTGGAGTGGGCATTGGAGCTGTCGAGCTTTGGCCTCAAGTTCGAAAGTACTTCAACGGTTAAGAGCCGAGCCTTGGCAGAGTTCATAGCATAATGGACATCAACACCCGACGAGGAGATTCAAGAGACCACCCTTCCCGGCAAGGAGACGCGCTGCGACTAAATTATGTACTTTGATGGGGCCTTCTCGCTGCAAGGTGCTAGTGCCGGCGTGCTACTCGTCACACCCACCAGAGAGCGCCTCAAGTATGTTGTCCAGATGCACTTTCCCCGAGAAAAATCAACAAACAACACAACGGAGTACAAGGGATTGCTTGCCGGTCTTAGGATCGTGGCAGACCTCGGAATCAGGAAGATCATCATTAGAGGTGATTCGTAGCTCGTCGTCAAGTAGATCAACAAGGATTACAAGAGCCCATTGATGGAGGCCTATGTGGATGAGGTGAGGAAGTTGGAGGAGCGTTTTGATGGTCTACAAGTAGAGCATGTTCCCCGAGCAGAGAACATCATCGCCGACGACCTGTCGAAGTGCGCTGCTCTGAAGTAGCCTATGGAACCAGATACCTTTGTGCTTCGATTAACTCAGCCATCCGTTGAAACATCAGCAGGATAGAACAAGCAAAGGAAGGTGGGCCCCGGCAAGTACTTTCCTACTAAGCTCCCAGGAGCCGCCAGCAAGGAAGTTGCTGGGAATCCCAGGCTTGCCGAGGAGCGACAACCTCTGGCAGGACCCCAGGCCCTGACCATAGAGGCGGCTGCCCCTACGACCAAAGATGAGCCTTTAGTCCTGGTTGTCGAGCCCCAGGCTCCGGCATGGGCACAACACATCGTCCGTTTCCTCCAAACAGGGGAGCTCCCGGAGGAACAGGAAGAGGCAGAGAAAGTAGTCCGTCGGTCCAGCATGTACCAGTTTGTGGATAATGCCCTATACGGAAGGAGACCGAACAGAGTGAAATTGACATGCGTTCCTCAGGAAGACGGACTAAGGCTGTTGACAGAGAGACATGGAGACATGTGTGGCTCCCACATAGGGTCAAAGGCCCTTGCCGGCAAAGCGTTCCAGCATGGTTTCTTCTGGCCCACTGCTCCCCAGGATGCAACTTCCCTAGTCACCAAGTGTGAAGCATGCCAGTTCCATTCAAAGAAGCTTCATCAACCAGCCCAAGCTCTTCAGACAATCCCTCTCTCCTAGACGTTTTTGGTCTGGGGAATCGACATAATGGGCCCCTTTCCCCATGTTAACAGGGGCTTTGAGTACTTGTACATCGCAATCAACAAGTTCACAAAGTGGCCGGAAGTGGAGCCAGTAAGAAAGGTGACAACACAATTAGCCGTCAAGTTCTTCAAGGGGCTAGTCTTCCGTTTCGGTGTGCCAAACGGAGTCATCACCGACAATGGCACACAATTCACGAGCCGCACCTTCATGCAATACATCCAAGACCTCAGCGACAAGGTTTGTTTTGCTTCTGTTGCTCATCCCAGAAGTAACGGCCAGGCCGAGAGGGCGAATGCAGAAGTATTGCGAGGCCTCAAGAACAAGACATTTGATAGGCTGCACAAGTGCGGAAGGCGCTGGATTGATGAGTTGCCAACAGTTCTTTGGTCAATCAGGACGACACCAAATCGACCCATTGACCAGACATCCTTTGCCCTGGTATACGGGGCAGAAGCAGTTCTCCCCATGGAACTCATATACGGGTCACCTCGAGTGCTTGCTTATGATGAGCTTGAGCAAGAGCAGTTGCGCCAAGATGATGCGACTCTCCTTGAGGAAGATCTTCTTCGGGCTGCTGTGCGAGATGCTCGCTACCAGCGAGCCTTGCGCTGCTACCATGGCCGCAAGGTTCATGCCCGAAGCCTCGAGGAAGGTGACCTTGTTCTTCGGCGAGTTCAGTCCGCCAAGAATTCCAACAAGTTGATGCCAAAGTAGGAAGGCCCTTATCGGGTAATACGAGTCACCCGACCCAGTGCAGTCCGCCTGGAGACCGAAGATGGAATTCCAGTGAGCAACTCCTGAAACATCGAACATCTTCGCAAGTTTTACCCATAAGGCGCGATTGCCGGGCCTCCTGGCAGACCACTTTTTGTACAAGCCTTGCGGACAAGGCATGTAACCCTTTATACGAAGCCAGGCGCTCATCGTGAGCAATAAATAAATAAATGAAGTGCTGGCGCCCTAGATTTAGCATGCATGTTAGGTTGAGTCTCTCTCCCTGTGTTAGGGTTGATAGTGCTTGATGGTAGCTAACCCCTAGCATAGAGGCCAAGTTCGTGTCTTCCTATCTCTTCCAGTCCGTTCTAGGTTCGTAGGCGACACATGCATTTTAGCAGAGCCATTTGAAGGGAAGAGAGCGGATCGGCACCCCCGACCCCGACAAACCAAGGTTGCCGGGGACTGCAAATTTAGATAAATTTCCTCTCCCCCGCTATGCGATTCTGTATGAAACTTGAATGTACGAATCTTTGTTCGTTCCTATGCCACCGTGCTCCCTCCTTCCTATGCCTGAAACCCCTTTCGGGCCAGAATCTGGTTGTAGTTGCGGTGGAAAGGAAACAAGCGAGGAGATCGATCCTACTTTACCCCTGCTGCCCGCCAAGGGCGCCAGTTTAGTCGTGGTATAAGGCAGGAGGACGACAAGGTTTGTCGCCGGGTGACTGTCGGCGTTCTGGGAACGGGGGTCCCCAGACTTGCCTGCCTGCGGCCTGCGGCGTGGCTCAAAAGGGGGCCCAGCACGGCCCATCTTCACCAACACAAACCCAAGACCCTCGCGAGGGGCCAAGCCTCGCGGGGCAGACGACACGGAGCTTCCTCAGGCACGGCCTCGTCAGGCTGGCTCACGAGGAGGTGGAGAGACCAAGGCGGAGTACCTCACGAGGTGCCCATGACGCAAGCCATGACGACCGAGGGCACCAGGCGGGTGCCAGCCCGTGCAGTGCCCTCCTTTCCTCTTTGGTGCAAGGGGGGCAAGTGCAGCCGCGGAGTACCGAGGCATCAGGCAAAGGTTGCCATTTCGGTGCAACGAGACCAAGACCAGGAGGACTACGAGATGGAGGTCACCGTGGAGCCCAATACGGCATCATCACCAGAGCTTTGCGCAGGCGAAGACTACTTTTGTCAGGATAGCTACTACTAGTTGTCCCCTTTCAAATTAGCCCGCCATTGTTGGCTCCCTTCCCGCTCGATATTTGGGAAGAGGACCAGGGCCTCTATAAATAGGACCAGCCACCCACATCGAAAGGGAGAAGACCACACGAACACAAGGAGAGAGAGAGAGAGAGAAGGGCGACTGAGCTCCTCCCAGCAGTCCATCGCCCCAGCCAAGAACAGACCCTCGCGAGGCTGTTCTCCCTTGTATTGTTCATCATCATCGGCCCAAGGGGCAATCCACCACACCACACACTGGAGTAGGGTATTACACCACAACGGTGGCCCGAACCAGTATAAACCCTGTGTCTCTTGTGTTGTTCTTTCCTTAGTTGAGATCCTAGCAAGGCAGAGGGGTGCAGGTAGGTAGGAGACGAAAGCTCCGCGCGCACCCCAGTGTTCGAACCTCAAGGGTCTGCCGGAACCCGAAATCCGACATTTGGCGCGCCAGGTAGGGGTGCGCCAGAGTCCATCTTCTACCGCTTCACGCCCCGCCGCGTCGTCATCACCATGTCCGGCGACCAGGCGGGCAACCCAGATCCGTGGGCGGCGTGGCCCGCCTGCGCAGAGCCGCTTGCCTCGGGCGACCCCGTGCCCCAGGCAGCTCGCGGTCCGCAGGGCGCTGCGGGCCACGGGCGACGCCGACAGGCTTCGACAGCTCTCATGCCGCGGCAGGCGTGGTCGGTAGCAAGGGCCTCCAATCACGCCGCGACCACGACGCGTACACTCGCAGGGAGCAGGCGAACTCGAGGGCCGCGCTCATAGTGGCCCGAGAGCTGCTTCAGTGTAGACTGCTGGAGGGCGGCCACGATGTGCTGCTGGAGCGAGTGGCAGAGCTCCTGGGCTTCGCCGCCTTGGGGGCTCACCCCTTCTCCACCCAGCTCCCATCTCAAGCCCAGGGCGACCCGCGCGGGGGCTCCGCGCGCGCCCGCGGGCTCCAAGGCTACTCCGACGCCCTCGGAAGCTGTCAGCGCTGGACCGGCGGTGGCGCTGCCCCCGCCCCTGGTCCGCGAAGAAGAAGGACTCAACGCGACCCGCGGCCCCAGTGGGCGGCCGCGCTGCCACCCCACGGTGGGCGCGTCAGGCAGGACCGCGTGGCATGCGGGACATTACGGCGTGGCATTCGGGATGACGGCGTCGGAGGAATACGTGCCCCTCATGATGGACCAAGGACAACCTCATGAGAACGGACAAGGCTCGCTCCTCAGCCCAAGCTAGGAGGACGAGGCACTAGAAGCTGAGCCTTTCCAGGAGCCTCGGGATGGTCCCACTGGCCACGCTGGAGGCAACGATTATCGGGTACCGCTAATTCTTCAGGAGCAGGTATACGCTAACCATGGGTCGCAAGAGGTGCAGGTCGCCACAGCGAGCAGCTGCCCCGCTCCCACAGTCTCCTACCCCTCGGGAGGAGGGCGCAGGGGGCTGCAGGAGAGGGGCCGAGATCCGACATCACCACCGCGGCGTCGAAGCAAGGTGTTCTTAGGAGGTAGGCCGTCTGCTGGGGAGGTGCCTCAGGGCCTGCCCCTGGCGGAGGAGCCGTGGTCGTCGGGGGAACCGCTGGCGACCGCTCTACCCCATCGGGCGGCGTCCTGGTTTCCGGTTGTTGCTGATGGCACTAGAGTGTGGCGCAAGGCGGGGCCCTCATCTGGCGATATGAAGCAAGGCCAGTACCTATGAAGAAGTCCCAGTGTCTGTGAAGCTCGCCACCCCGTGACACTCTCACGTAATAATGAGTGGGGCTGTACACGCCCCGGAGTCTCAGGGGTGCCGGCCTCAGGCCATGGGGCTCCCTCCCATGCCCAGTGGCAGCACTTACCTCCGCACTGGTGAGAAGACGTCCAAGACTAGATTAGGTGCCGAACGCGGCCTTTTGTCTGCTTTCGTTGCTTTCCCTTTGGTTGTCGTTTTCCCCCGCTGGATTCAAGTTGGATTCGAATTTGAGATTTGTGTGTGTTCAGGGAAGGGGTGCTTAGTCTTTTTCAAGCAGTTTCTCGCGTTTTGGTTACCACTTCGCCTCAGCTGCCTCCCCTCGCGAGCCCTCACGAGCCGGGACGGGCCTAGCTTGCGCGCAGCCCAGACTGCCGCAAACGTGATCTCTCAGGAGGGTGTTTTACTGTAGATCCTACGAACCCAGTCAGGGAGCACTCAAGACACCACAACCTCCCACAGGCTGCCTTAGGGCCAGCACGGGACAAAGGTAAACTAGCCGACCAGCGCGTCGCTTGGGCCAACCACTTGGCGCGGGCGCATGGGCAATGTCGCGCCTACTAATACGATGAACACAAGTTTTACATAAGGGGCTCCCCCTTCAAAATGCTCTCGCTGCAATCAGGCTGAAACCTGAGTTCTATTCATGCAGGGTAAGGAAGTAGGAGCGATGCACAATCCGTCGGATGAATCCCCCAATGCGTTCTCAGGAGCTCCACCCGAGCCGTTGCTGGCGTCGCTGAACCCGCCATTGCTGTCCGCGTCACCGTCAGCGGCGCCAGGGCCGTTCACCACGCCGCCCTCGATGGCCGCCACGATCGCGTCGTTGTTGTCTGAAGCGAAGGCCCTGACGAGAGCATCCACATTGTCTTCCACCCAGCGCACCAGGTCGCCTCGGACAGCCTGGGGGACGGGGGCGATGGCGGCGTCGAAATCGAAGTGGGGATCCATGTCCTGGAGATGGCTGAAGACGCGAGAAAAGGCACACCCGAGCAGGGCGCGGCTCCTCTCCTCCACCAACCTGTCAGCCCTGACCGACCGCGCCTCCAGCTGCGTCACCACGTCAGTGAAGAACTGAAGATTGCCGGTGTAGTTGACTGCATGCGGCTCGCCAATAGCCGCCTCGCAGATGTTGCCCAAGGCTGTGTTGGCTCTCTCCCGGAGCATGGTGAGCATGGGGCCGTGCTCATGCTCCAGAATCCGCCGCTGACGTATCTCATCCGCATTCTGGCGCGCGACGGCCTCAGCCTCCTCCACCCGCTGGCGAAGAAGGAGCACCTCGGCCTGGGAGGTGGTTAACTCACCTTGCGCCACCTCAAGGGCGGCCCGGAAAGCGTCGGCCCGCCGTGTCGCCTCCTCCAGCTTGGCCCTCAAGGCAGCAGTCATGCCTTCAGCTTCGGCCCGGATCAACCCCAGCTTCTCCTCGAACTCGTGCTCGAGGTTCAGATGCGCCATCGCCACTTGACGTCCGACCTCCTCCAGGACGCGGGCTTCCTGTGCAGCAACGTCATCCTCCGCCTGCATCACCAAGCGCTCCCTTGTCTCCAGGCGCTCGTACTCACGAGTACGTTCGGCGGCTTCCAGCGTCAGCGCCTCCTCACGCTTCTGGAGCTCTGCTGATTCGCTGGAGGCCACCTTCATCGATGCAAGGGCTGCCTTGCGCAGCTCCACCTGCTCCTCCAGCGAGTGGCACCAGGCCATGAGCTCCCGAGCTCACTCCTCCGTCGTCGTTCTCCGCCGGTCAGCCTCCCGAGCCTCCTCAGCGGCCCAAGATTGGGCCTCCCGAGAGGCCACCAGCGACGCCTTGGCCTCTGCGTCATCAAGATCGCGCTGACGGCGCGCAAGGGCGATGGCGTCCTCTAGCTCGCGCCTCTCTGCAGCTAGGCGCAGCCCCTCGGCCTCAAGGCGCGCGTCTTCATCGGCAAGCTCCTCTCCAAGCAGGCTTACCGCGTCAGCCGCCCTCCGAAGGAATCCTTGGCGAAGGGCGCGATGCTCCCGAGCACGCTCAAGCACGTCTTCCACACCATCATCTGCCCCGAGCAAGCGCTGGGGGCCGCGAGTCAGCGCTCCCCCTCTGGGCTGGGGGCTGGCACCCTCGCGACAGCCGGGCACGCCGCGTCAGAAGCCCGGCCAGGGACCAGCCCGTCCCCAGGGGAAGAACGCAAGGAGCTCCTCAGCCAATCACAGTCCATGACCAGGCGGGAAGCCCACGGCAGGCTGGTTATGCCATGAGAAGGCCTGCGAAGGATCGCGAGGTGCGCGAGGCCACAATACGCTTCAGGACGGCTCGCCTCGTCGATCGCCCTCACCACAAGGGCTCCACTATTTGGAGCGCTTGAGGACGGTGGAGGGGGCGAGGCCAAGGGGGACGGCTCCTTAGCCGTCTCCGCAAGTTCGGCTGGAAGGGGCCTGCGGAGCAATGGTCAGTAAAAGCAATAGAAGGATTGGGAGCTGGGAAAGGAGAAGGCTTACTCATCAGTGGCGAAGTACTTCCTGTGCTTTAGCATGCGACAAGGGTAATCATCGCCCAGGGCCTCCCTTCTCTTCCGGAGGGCCTCAAAGTCCACGCGGAAGCAGCCCAAGAGTTGGGCGCAGGGATCAACCTGTGACGAAGATGGAGCATCAAGGCGATCTGCGTCAGGGGCGCCTGCCTGATGTGCACTACCAATCGCCTCACTAAGGGAAGCAGCCGGAGCCTCAGGGGCCTCGGTCGCAAGTACTGAGAGCAGCTGCGGCACGTGCCCCGATAACTGCTTCCTCATGAGCCTCGCCCAGCGCTGTCACCCCGCCAGGAGCCAGCTCGGCCTCTGGCGCCTCGTGCCTCCCTGCTCCGCCACTTGAGGAAGAGCCGCCTTGGCCGACTGGAAGGGCAGTCACCACCACTGGGTTCTCGCGAGGCCCCTGAAGGTCGGCGGGGTGTGGCCCCCACTCATCGAAGATAGGCATCTGCCTCACGAAATCGCCCCCGCTCTGGCAGAGGTACAGCAAGGCCCCTCCCTGCTGGATACTGCCAGGGTTGGGGTCCCCCGTCAGGGTCAAGAGCGCCGTCCTTAGCACTTCAGGCGTCAGGTCCTCTTCCTGGAGCCTCATACCATCATCGCGCCCGCTGAAGGCCCACATCCGGCGGGAGTGACGCTGGAGAGGAGCGACGCGGCGTAGCAGGAACTCCTTCACCACCTTGGGCACTGTCGCGCCAAGCGACCTCAAGAACGTGAAGCGGTGCCAGACGAAGACGAGCCGGGGGCTCTCAAGCGTCTCCAGGCCCCAGCCCGAATTGGGGACAGCAGGTGAAGTTGGCTCTGACAGCAGGGGGCTGGGCACCCCAACATCCACATACAGCCACCGCTCGCGGAACCCAGCCGTGGGCGGAGGGAGCTTGAAGTCAATCCCAGAGGCCGCCATCTCAGGCGCTGCAACGAAGCTCACACACGCCCAACATTGGGTAGGGTCAACAAGGCGCAGCAAGAAGAAGTGGCGCAGCAAGGCAACTGAAGGAAGGATGCCCATCATAGCCTCATAAACAAAGGCGAAGATCGAAAGGAGAGTGATGGATTCAGGACCCAGATGCATCATGTGGATCTGATAATGGGAAAGCACGGCATTGAAGAAATCAGAAAAAGGAGGAACCAGACCCGCCCACAGGGCGTCGGCAAACTACGGGACCTCGGTGGCTATCCTATCGATGGAGAAGTGGGACACGGGCCAGGCCATCGTCCTCCCGCATTCATTGAAGATGGTGGCCAGGGCCAAGCTGACCTTGCCCAAGCCCTCGGCGGGGGCCGCCAACGGTGGCGGGCAAGGCGGAGACACGGATTTCTTCCCTCTTCCCTTCTTCGTCGGAGCCATGGCGATGGGAAGGGGGGGAGGAAGGTTCAAGATTGAGTTGAGAACAGAAACCGGAGTTCGAGCGGAGGAAGGACAGAGGCGCTCGAGCAACCAAAAAGGGGAACGACTGTGTACAACTACGGGTCCGCCTAGCATGGCGCAAAATAAGGAGGGCGTGGGGGAACAGTGCCGCCCACATCCAATCAACCGCCACGCGGCGCCCAAGGCCGCAGACTGTTAGGGCCCGCGGCGCTTCGCCCTTGCCCTTTCGGCTCACTACACGGCCAAGTCCGGGCGCGCCTTGGGCCCGGGGGCTACTGTCGGCGTTCTGGGAACGGGGGTCCCCAGACTTGCCTGCCTGCGGCGTGGCTCAAAAGGGGGCCCAGCACGGCCCATATTCACCAACACAAACCCAAGACCCTCGCGAGGGGCCAAGCCTCGCGGGGTGGACGACATGGAGCTTCCTCAGGCATGGCCTCGTCAGGCTGGCTCACGAGGAGGCGGAGAGACCAAGGCGGGGTACCTCACGAGGTGCCCGTGACGCAAGCCATGACGACCGAGGGCGCCAGGCGGGTGCTAGCCCGCGCAGTGCCCTCCTTTCCTCTTTGGTGCAAGGGGGGCAAGCGCAGTCGCGGAGTTCCGAGGCATCAGGCAAAGGTTGCCATTTCGGTGCAACGAGACCAAGACCAGGAGGACTAAGAGATGGAGGTCACCGTGGAGCCCAAGACGGCGTCATCACCAGAGCTTTGCGCAGGCAAAGACTACTTTTGTCAGGATAGCTAGTACTAGTTGTCCCCTTTCAAATTAGCCCGCCATTGTTGGCTCCCTTCCCGCTCGATATTTGGGAAGAGGACCAGGGCCTCTATAAATAGGACCAGCCACCCACATCGAAAGGGAGAAGACCACACGAACACAAGGAGAGAGAGAGAGAGAGAAGGGTGACTGAGCTCCTCCCAGCAGTCCATCGCCCCAGCCAAGAACAGACCCTCGCGAGGCTGTTCTCCCTTGTATTGTTCATCATCATCGGCCCAAGTGGCAATCCACCACACCACACACTGGAGTAGGGTATTACACCACAACGGTGGCCCGAACCAGTATAAACCCTGTGTCTCTTGTGTTGTTCTTTCCTTAGTTTAGATCCTAGCAAGGCGGAGGGGTGTAGGTAGGTAGGAGATGAAAGCTCCGCGCGCACCCCAGTGTTCGTACCTCAAGGGTCTGCCGGAACCCGAAATCCGACAGCGACGTTGTTTATTTAAGATAACAAGGACTCGCTCCTTGGTGTGGGCTTCACCCATGCACAAAAGAACCCGGCAAACACCCTTTTTCATTAATACGTTGATTAAATAAGTACAATTCATACGGAATGAGAACATGAGCAAGGGGTTACATAGTTTAAATTCGACAAGTGCCCGCAGGCTTAAAGTCTAAAAAAAGATAAGATCCCTGTAATCCCTTTCTTGTCCCTCTCCTCAAGAAGATATCAGGGGGGCAAAAAGGAGCACCTAGGCGAGGTATGAGCAGTAGAAGACACCAAGAGAACGTCCCGGCGGCCGCCCAGAAGAAGGCTGGTGATGACAGTGCCGGGGAAGAAGCCAAAAGATGAGGCAGCAGGCCGGCAATATGCGACGAAGGCGTCAATGCCATCGTACTCCAACTTGACAGCCCGCCACCCGCCTTCTTCGTCTTCTCCGACCCTCCACCACCAGCCGCCAGAAACGACGGCCCCGAGAAGTTCAAGGAGCTGGCTCGAGGAGCCACCGCCAAAAACTACCCCGCCCCGGCAGATCATCCTACTAGGGAGGAGGCCAGGTGCAGATGGTGCTGCTGCCGGTGCCGCCTAGGGACGGGGCGCCCGACGTCTAGTTGGACCCGTCCACGTCGTCATCCCCGCTGGTCCACGCCCCATCGCTGTCGCTCGAGGAGGAGCTCTCATCGTCGGTCGAGCTCTCCGCGCAACACCCTAGCCTATGTCCCGAGCGCCCGAAGACCTTGACGGAGACCAGGTCGCTCTCCACTAACTTGAAGAGGAGAACGTGCCCCTTCATCAAGAAGTGGGCGTGTGTGAAGGTTTTCCAACCCCGACGAAGAAGCATTACATGAGGAGCGGGGAACCTTGTGTTCACCCACATGTCGCCATTGCAACACCCCTTCATGTGAAGCCTCATCCTCGGCGGCTGGTCGATCTCCAGCACCCTCGTGAACGCCTCCGGAAGGCGGAGGCGGCTACGCGGCGGCTCGCGCAACTATAGGATGAACTCGAGCGCCGTGTCCCCAACATGACCGCTTGATGAAGCAGGAGGAGATGGTGGCGGAGATGGTGACGGAGATGGTGACGACACGGGTGTCCCCCTTCCGCGCCTGCCTCTGCCTCGATCGCCTCGCCGACCGCAGCCCAGTCCAACACCTCCGCCTCGAGTATGGCCTTCGCCTTGGGCATCTGGCTCTTCCTTGACCACCACGACTCTCTGGCGGGAGGAGGACCTGGTCGCCTCCGCAGAAGGACGACCGCGACCACGCCCTCTCGCCATGATGATGGGTGGAGAGTGGAGATGAAGGGGAGACGTGAGAGGATGCCTCTGCTCCTCCTCCTGAGCCCCTCTTTTATAACCGAGTGGAGAAGGCTAAAGATTGGCTCTACGCCTCTGAAAAACCCGTTCAAATCCGGCTCATTAAGTTGGCGACAAGCGAGGCCATCGACCGCCCTCCCGGCCCAATCAAAGGCGCATGAGCATCGGCCATAGCGTGCCTTCCCATATCCAACGCGTCTGTCACCTACCCCACGCCGTGCATGCGTTGTACATGGCGAAAGGGGCGGGCGTGGTGGGAAACGTGGAACGACGGTTCCAAGGCTGGGAGAGTAAATGAGCAGCGGCTGTGCAATTTTCCCTCTTTTTTTAGGGAAGACGCAAGCCGCCTCTTTACAATCCACCGTGAGATGACACAAGCATGATGCGGTCATCCCACACACGACCCCCACGTCATCCATTAAACGCGGGTCGTGGGGAAGCGCAACTGGCGAGGGAGTTATTGTGATAAAGCTCTGCCACGCATGCCCACACACTGTTCTGGGCCTGGCCCGATAACGCCCCGCTCTTATATGTGGCCCAGGCCCGGGGGCTCCTATCGGTGTACAAAGTAGGGGCCTTCTGTACCCTTTTACTTGTGCATGGGCAGTCGCAACCACACCTGTGGTCGCGCTTGGCAAGGTAGAAGAGGGAGCGAAGACACAAGGCTACCAGAGCAGCGCCCAAGCCAGAGGCGCAAGGAGCAAAGGGACAAGATGGGCTTCCCCCAGCAAGAGCCTTGCCGGGGCGGCCAACGTGGCCCCGGAAAGAGCCTTGCCAGGGAAACTTGCCCAACGCCAGCAAGGTCGCTGCCCTTGAGCCTAGGAGTTTCGACACCATCAACAACATTGGGACCAAGGCTCGGGAGGCACCTGCATGGTGGCATGCAGATCTTCGTGATGAACAGAGGCCTACAAGACTAGGTAAGAACCAGAAGACAAAGGCCCCCGGCAAGATTCTTGCCGGGGACGACCACAGAAACCCGGCGGGACCCTTGCCGGGAACCCTGCAAGATCCTTGCCGGGGATATCTGCAGGGCCACAGCCAGGCCCAAGCCTACCAAGGCTCCGCTGTCCCATGGCCATTCCGACGCAGTAGCCAACCTGCCAACTAGGTGCACACCTACATGGCAGCATGCAGCTTCTAGGCCAACCAGGCAAGCACCTGCGTGGTGCCATGCAGATCTTCGTGAAGACCCTGCCACCGTACCAGCGCAGCAGCCACCCAGTCAGCGTGGCGCTGCATGCCTCGTCAGCTTGGATGCGCATCAAAGCGAGGCGAGGCGGCGACAAACAAGACGAGCTTCCTTGTCGTCCCCAATTAAGCAAGGGGGCACGTCGGCAGTGCATTAAATGCGTTTTATCCCACGATGTCAGGGATAGACTTGTACACTGTAGACACTTTCCACCTCCTATGTGCCGCTGTGGCAGCCCCTTTGACATATAAAAGGAGGCCAGATGCATACTGAGGGAGGATTCGGAATTTTTGGACCCTGCACGCCTTGTAGCTGGTCCAAGAACACCAGATAAACAGACCAAAGCAGGATTAGGGTATTATGCATCGATTGCGGCCCGAACATAGATAAAATTCCCCCGCATTGATCTTCTAAACCCGCTCTTTTTACAGCCCCGCGCCCCGACAACCGTAGTAGGGATTCCGTGTGATCCCATAGGTATCATTCTTGAACCCCGACAATATTAGAGTCGCCAAGAACCATTGGGGAAGACAGAAATTTATAGTTGCCCAAGTCGATGGTAACATCAGGAATCATTGTGGTAGCCCTCATAGAAGAGCCCGGAGAAACAACTCCCATGGGTTTTCTCAACATCTCCGAAATGAAATCATGCTCAGCAACAAATGGTCATGACATGAAACAATGCGATGCACCAGTATCGAATAGAACTTTAGCCGGAATAGAGTTAACCGAGAGGTTACCCATGATCACATATGAAGAATCCTCTGCTTGAGCTGTGTTCAACATGTTCATCTTAGTATGCTTTGGGTTGTGCTTGACCACTGCATTGTTTGCCGACCTGACCGGAGGAGGAGGCGGAAGGCGCTTCTGGGTGCACTTGTTAGAGTAATGCCCTTTCAAACCACACCTGTGGCAAGTGACCTCTACAAGAAGACGATGATAAGGAGTAGGAGGACTTGACCTGGTGCTTGAGTCTAAGACTTGTTCTGATAGCCTGGGTTGGGGGGGGTGGGAAGATCCATGGCCACCTTTGTTCTTCTGCTGGTATGGCTGACGAAACGAAGGAGGCGGAGGAAGCCAAAACTTCTGTTGCTTAGCTGCCACTTGTGAGGAAGAAGAAGACTGAACTGCATCCCCGATTCTCTTCTTTGATGCCTCACACTTGAGCTGAGCACCTTCTTGCTTGAGGGCCATGTTATATAATTGATCAAACTTAGTCAGCTCAAAAAGCACGAGCACTAACTGCAGATCTTCTTTGGGGCCACCCCTGAAGTGATAGATCACACTCTGTTCATTAGAACATCATGCCTTACAAAGTGAGCAAGTTTCTGAAACTGGATGCTGTATTGGTACACGGATATGCTTCCTTGCTTGAGATTGTGGAATTCCTCACGCTTGCTCTCAACAACACTTGTTAGAATGTGGTGAGCTTTGAAATCCCGACAGAAATCATCCCAGGTAATCACTCAACCTCCTCTAGAATATTTGTATTGTTGATACCAATCAGCAGCTTGGTCCTTGAGCTGAAAAGAAGCGAACTTGACGTAGTCCTCATGCCTGACATTGCTACATTCAAAATGCTTGTTGATGTCCACGAGCCAATCAACGGCGTCCGTGGCATCGGCACAGTAGCTAAAGGACTTTGGTTGATTTGTAAGGAACCGGTTGAGGGTAGCAAACTGTGGCTGATTATTGAATTTCCCTTGACCTTGATTTCCTTGGTTGCCTTGGCCTTGGTTGCGATCTTGCAAGAGTTGCAAAAGCATCTGGGTGTTGGCGTTGGTGGCTGCCATGACAGCTTGCCATGCCTCTGGAGGCGGAGGTGGAGGTGGAGGGTTTGTCTGACTCCCATCATTGCGTTCTGGATTCAGACGCGTTGGAGGAGCCATCCTGAAGACGGTTACATCCGTTAGAACCATGATAGAGAGATAGACAAGCTGAATCAAAGGATAGAAATTTGCAACATATAGTCTTCACAATAAACATCCGAACAGAGTTGAGCGAATGAATTCCAAAGTTAACATCACACGTCCATTAAGTTGAGAAGCCACCTAGATAAAGGTTGATGAATGAAACAACAAGGTACGTTGGAACAAATAAGTGGTAAGGATTACCCAATCACAAACCAAATATCCGCGGGCATAAATACTAGAGCTACTAGAATGCCCACCTATAAACTCCCAAAACTTTCTGGTTATGCAATCTGGTGTTGGGGATACAGGGAGGCACAATATATCACACAACTAACAAGCCCTACGCTCCAACTATATCCATCCATCAACACATAACCAAGAAAACTCCGGAAATCATGTACCTCAACCTTCAAAAAGCATCCGTTATATGAGCTATGGAAATACTCCCAAACTCTGGCCCCAGTACTGGGTGGCGTCGAGGTTATCTTAACACTGGCTGCATAAAACTGATTTCCGATGTTGGTGAACTCAGGTATTCCAGAACTGCAATGATAAAATTGTGACGACAACACCTTGGAGCTCAACTCCCCGGGACACTTCCACAACCCCTAAATGTCAGGAGGCACCAAGAAAAATGTTCTCGTCACAAGAATATTGAAACGATCCCAAGATACCCGCGTGATCCTAATTTTTTTAGTGAAATTTGAGGAGAGGAAAGTCAAAACATCTACGTCAGGAGGCCTCACCAAAGCGACGAAGGGACTAAGGAGTAAAAAGAATCGTATTCTCTGATATATAATCCTAAAACTCAAAACAATTTTGTTTGAGACTCAACAACGTCAGTGATTCGATCAAGCAGGGGGATCTTATGTCGGGGATGGCTCTGATTACAATCTTGTAACACCCATGATGCGACTATAGCTCACACGTGTCGAGGCACGACTTAGAGGCATAACCGCATGGTGGTTTAGTCGCAAGCATGGCCATCTTCACAACATCCCGTGTAATTAATGAACAAGAAAGGGATAAATAGAGTTGGCTTACACTCGCCACGTCACACAATATTCAAATAAGTTCATACATCATCAGAGTACACTCATAATCCGACTACGGACAACCAAATGAAAAAGAAGATAACCCAACTGCTAGATCCCCGATCGTCCCAACTGGGCTCCACTACTGATCATTAGGAAATGGCACATAGTAATGACCAAGGTCCTCGTCGAACTCCCCTTGAGTTCGGTAGCTTCACCTGCACTGGTATCATCAGCACCTGTAACTGTTTTGGAAGTATCCGTGAGTCACGAGGACTCAGCAATCTCACACCCGTGAGATCAAGACTATTTAAGCTTATGGGTAGGATATGGTTATGATGTGGAGCTACATCAAGCACTAAGCAAATATGGTGGCTAACATACGCATACAAGAGTAATATGAGAAACTACAGAACGATCGATAAGCTAGAAGTGATCCTAAACTACTTATGTTCAAACATAACCCCACCATGTTCACTTCCCGAACATCATCGTAAAGAGACCATCACAGTTACACACACGGTTGGTGTCTTTTAATTAAGTCAAGTGTCAAGTTCTCTACAACCGGATATTAGCAAATTCCCATCTGCCACATAACTACGGGCACAACTCTCGAAAGTCTAAACCCTGCAGGGGTGTCCCAACTTAGCCCATGACAAGCTCACGATCCGCGGAGACAATCCTCCATCGCGGGACCCACCGATCAGACTCGGAATCCCGGTGCACAAGATATTTCGACAATGGTAAAACTAGTCCAGCAAGACCTCCCGATGCACCGACCTATCCTGATAGGAGTGGCGCGATCTTGTTCTCAGGGTACATCCGATGAGCTAAGCGTATAGGTACCAACATAACCGAAGTTTCCAAGGGATGGTCCCGCACGGTGCTCTAGTTTGGACCAACACTCAAGTGGAGCATTGGCCCGGGGGGGGGGGTTGATTAAGTCCACGGGGTCCGGAAAGTCCCTATGAAAGTATTAGTTGTTATTAGGCAAACGGTAAAACCAAGGTTGGACCTTGCTGGAGGAGTTTTATTCAAAGCAAACTATCAAGAGGGTCCCGTAAACCCTCATCGTGTTAGGGACTCAAAATGAAGGAACATAACACCGGTATAACGGAAATTAAGACGACAAGAGTGGAACAAAACACTAAGAAAAGGCCTAGCCTTCCACCCTTTACCAAGTATATAGATGCATCAATTAAATAAGAGATATTGTGATATCCCAACATATCCATGTTCGAACATGGAACAACCTGCAAGGCACCTGCAACTAGCAACGCTATAAGAGAGGCTGAGCAAAAGCGGTAACTTAGCCAAACAACAGTTTGCTAGGAAGGTGGGTTAGAGGCTTGACATGGCAACATGGGAGGCATGATAAACAAGTGGTAGGTAGCATGACATAACGATAGAATGAACAACTAGCAAGCAAAGATAGAAGTGATATCGGGGGTAATGATCATCTTGCCTGCAAAATCCTTAGAGTTGTTGAATGCTTGCTCCTCGTTAGCATACTCAACAAGTTTCTCGTTCATGTACTCGTCTCCTGGATCTACCCAAAGCAAGAACACAAGCAACGGAACAACATTCAATCATGGTGCAATGCACAAGCAACATGATGCAAGACATGTCATGGTATGCAAGGTATGATGTGCAATGCATATGGATACTCCAGAAGGGAAAAGATGAACAAGGCAGAAACTTGGCAAACCAAGTATGCCGCTGGAAAGATGGGGTGATTTCGGTCGAAATCGATATAAGGATCACCGGAAACGGATGCACGGTTTGCAAATGACAAGCAAAACAAGAATGACGCAAATCTGCGATTAACAACATCATATCACTTAGAACACAACAAGAAACTATGATAAAGCACTCCAACATAGCAACAAAGCACATGGCCGTAAAATATATGTGAAGCTCTACAAATCATGAACACTAAGGTCCTGCTAGAACTCACTAGAACAAGCTCAATATGGCATGGCAAAAATGCAAATGATATCAGCTTCACAGACTTGGTGAAAATACTAGACATGTCAAAACAACATCATATAGCAATGTTTAGAGCTAGCAAACAACATGCTACAGGAACTTATCATGGCAAACAAAGCATGTCATGCTAGTACTAAAAGCGTAGAACAGAACACCCTTACTGAAGTTTAACCAAAGATGCATAGAAAATGATGTGGCACCCATGCAAACATGGCAAGTTATATGAACAGTTTCAGACTTCGAAGAAAAATAGAGCATGACATTAACAGCTTCATGATAGCAACTTTGCAAGCTCAATTCATTCATCAGAGGGCATTTCATGGCATAACATGGTAATACACAGTAAGTATACATATATGTGAAGCTAAAAATGGCAAGAGCAAGTTCTTAGGGTACATGTATCACTAGCAAAATGCATGGCAAAATTGATCATCATGTTAACAAACTGCCAGGAACAATATTTACCAAAAGTAGAGCAAGGAAATGACATGCTAGTGTACTCCATAATTGCAACCAGAGGCATGAATGGATAGAACAATACCACGTCTTCAAAACATGCTTACTTAACTATCTCAAAATGTGCATGAATCGCATGATAGCAAGAAGTTTACATAGCATCAAAATGTAAGAGGAAAAGACAGCAAAATCACTAAGTGTCTGAAAACAGCAACATTATGAGGCCTACTTTGCATGGTCGTGCTAGTCACCACATAGCTCACAAAAATACAAGACTTGCACCTCTGTAAAGATGGCATGACGTAGCTCATAAAACATGTAGACATCATGCTCATAGGGTGGACACACAAAATGCAACGAAAAATGACAAATCAACAAGTTCTGTTAAATTCCTGCAGGCAACATCATATAGCACTTTTGCGACAAAGATTAGGGCACCGATATGGAGAGTAACATACATGAAAATGACACTAACATGAAGAGCATCACGAGTCAAACATTTTGATATATGATGCACGCAACACGAAGCTACGGTCATGGAGATATGGCATGTCGAAGTAGGGCATAAAATGTTAGGGATTTCAGGAACTTGGGGAAAATTATACCTCCTCACGAGATCTAGGGTTCGAGCACGGAAGCCGAGGGGCGTCAAGCTCATCTCCGGCGAGGGAGAGAAGACGCCGGGGTCGAAGTCTGGCGAGACGGGCCGGCAGAGGCGAGGTCCGGCGACCAGAGCTTCGGCGGCGGTGGGGCGCGGCACGGGCGGCGGAGGCCGGGCGACGCGGGCGTGGGAGGTCATGTGGCGGCGGCAGGGCGGTGATGCGCGGCGGCTGTGGGCA
>NC_041382.1:377159201-377176934 GCF_002162155.2 Triticum dicoccoides
GCAGGCGGCGAAGCAGCGATGGGCGGCGCGATGGCGGCGGAAGGCTGCAGCGGCGGTGGTCGATCCGGGCCGGGAGGGCCCCACCTGGGCCCCGGCGGGCCGGCGGCGGCGCGACGCGGTGTGAGCGGGCGGAGGACACGTGGCAATACGCAGTTGGAGGAGAGCGGCGGCTGGACGCGTCCGGCGGGCGCAGACGTATCCGGCGGGGCGGTGGAGGCGATAGACTAGGGTTTCGTCCGCAAATTTGGAGGGGGAGATGCATATTTATAGGTAGAGGGAGCTAGGAGTGTCCAAATGAGGTGCGGTTTTTGCCCACATGATCGCGATCCAACGACGGAGAGCATGGAGTGGGTTTAGATGGGTTAGTGGGCTGTTTTGGAGGGGTATTGGGCTGCAACAAGAGAGGGGCTTTTGCGGTTACCCGGTTAACCGCTAGGGCATCAAACAACCTCCAAATGGAACAAAATTTGATAGGCGGCCTAACGGTGATGTACCAAGGCCACTCGAAAAATCTCAACCCATTCCGAGAACGTTTTTCTCCCGCTCATGAAACGAGGTTTGAGGGGTGCAACGGGTGCATGTGGGAGTGTCAGATCGCGAAACAGACAACGGGGAAAAAGACCGGATGCATGAGACGAACACGAATGCAAATGAGATGCACATGATGACATGATATGAAATGCATGACATGACCAAAATGCAAAACAAAGACAAAAACCCAACCACGAAGGAAAAATCATATCACATAGATGGAAACAGCAAGAGTTGGAGTTACAATAATGGAAAGTTACATCCGGGGCGTTACAACACTCCACCACTACAAGAGGATCTCGTCCTGAGATCTAGGACTGAAAGAACTCCGGATATTCAGAACGGAGGTGATCCTCGCGTTCCCAGGTGGCTTCACGGTCGGAATGGTGTGACTATTTAACTTTCAGGAATTTGATTGACTTGCTGCGAGTTTTGCGCTCGGTTTATTCAAGAATGGCAACGAGATGCTCATGATAAGACAAATCTTTTTGGAGATCAATCTCTTGGAAGTTGATAGTGCGCTCAGGCGTCTTGAAGCACTTGCTAAGCTATGACACGTTAAACACATCATGCACATTTATGAAGTTGGACGGAAGCTCGAGTTGATAGGCGAGGTCGCCTCTTTTGCCAATGATCTTGAAAGGACCCACGTATCTCGGGGCAAGCTTCCCTTTGATACCGAACCATCGAGTACCTTTCATTGGAGAGACGCAGAGGTAGACATGGTCTCCGATCTCGAAAGCCAAGTCACGGTGCTTACTATCATAGTAACTCTTCTGGCGCGATTGCACGACTTTAAGGTTTTCATGGATGACTTTACACATTTCTTCAGCTTCTGTGATCAAGTCGTTGCGAAGAAGTTGGCGTTCACCAGTCTCTAACCAATTGAAAGGAGTACGACACTTTCTGCCCTAAAGAATTTTGAATGGGGCCTTGCCTGAACTTGCTTGGAAGCTGTTGTTGTAGGAGAACTCGACATATGGAAGACAATCTTCCCACTTCATACCGAAAGAGATGACACAAGCCCTGAGCATGTCTTCGAGGATTTGATTGACTCGCTCGACTTGGCCACTTGTTTGAGGATGAAAGGCCATGCTGAAGCGAATGTTGGTGCCCATGGCCTTCTGGAAGGATTCCCATAACTTAGAAGTGAAAATGCTTCTGCGGTCTGAAGATATCAATTGCAGAATGCCGTGCAACGAGACAATTCTAGAGGTGTATAGCTCTGCCAACTAAGCTGCTGTGATATATTCTTTGATTGGAAGGAAATGAGCCACTTTTGTAAGCTTGTCAATGACAACAAAAATAGCATCATTCCCATGCTTGGATTTAGGAAACTCAGTAATGAAGTCCATTTCGATAGGGTCAAACTTCCATTCTGGAATAGCAAGAGGTTGGAGGAGACCAGCTGGTCGTTGGTGTTCTGCTTTCACCCTTCGGCAGCCATCACATTCATTCATGAATTGCGCAATCTCTCGCTTCATTCGAGTCCACTAATACGACTGCTTGAGGTCATGGTACATCTTCGAACTGCTCGGATGAATGGACAGAAGAGAATTGTGTGCTTCCTTCATTATGACCTTCCTTAGATCACCTTTAGGAACCATAATCCGGTCCTCAAAGAATAAAGTGTCTCTGTCATCAATGCGATAGCACTTGTATTTGGATAAGCCCTTGGCAATACCGTGTTTCACCTTCTTCACCATGGTATCAAGGAGTTGTGCCTCACGAATTTGATCTTCCAAAGTTGGAGTGACTTGAAGGTTGGCGAGAAAACCTTGAGGAACAACTTGGAGGTTGACCTTGCGAAAAGCTTCACAAAGATCTTGTTAGAATGGCTTGAGAATTAAGCTGTTGCAATAAGCCTTTCTGCTCAAAGCATCTGCAATCGCATTCGCCTTGCCAGGAGTATATTCAATACTTGGATTGTACTCTTGAATCATTTCAACCCAATGAGTTTGCCTCAGGTTAAGGTCGGGTTGAGTGAAGATATGCTTGAGGCTCTTGTGATCGGTGAAAATGTCCACTTGCCTTCCCAACAAGAGATGTCTCCATGTTATTAATGCATGGACTACTACCGCCAACTCAAGATCATGAGTGGGGTAGTTCCTTTCATTGGGCTTCAATTGACGAGAGGTATAGGCCACAACTTTCTTCTCTTGCATTAACACAGCACCCAGACCTTGCAAAGAGGCATCACAGAAAACTTCATATGGCTTGGATTCATCAGGAGGAGTTAAGACATGAGCTGAGACTACCTTCTCTTTGAGAATGTTGAAATCAACGTCACACTCAGGTGTCTAGAAATACTTGACATGATTCTAGAGGAGGTTGGAAAGAGGCTTTGCAATCTTTGAGAAGTTCTCAATGAATCTTCGACAATAGCTTGCAAGTCCAAGAAAACTTCGGAGCTGCTTGACATTCTGAGGAGGCCCCCAATTCACAATTGCTGAAACCTTCTCCGGATTAACAGCAATGCCCTCGGCGGAGATGATACGACCAAGGTAAAGAACTTCATCAAGCCAAAACTCACATTTGGAAAACTTTGCATAGAATTGATACTCTCTGAGCTTGTCGAGCACCAATCTCAAATGCTTGGCATGATCCTTCCTATTCCTGGAGAAGACCAAGATATCACCGAGATACACCAGGATGAATTCATTTGTGTTGGGGTTGAAGATGAAGTTCATCATTCGATAGAATGTTGGAGGAGCATTGACAAGGCCGAAAGACATGACAGTATATTCATAAGAACCAAAGCTTGTTCTGAATGCTATCTTGGGAATATCTTGTTCACAAATGCGAATCTGATGATAACCCATACCGAGGTCAAGCTTGGAGAATACTTTAACACCTTTAAGTTGCTCGAAAAGTTCATTGATATTGGGATGCAGATACTTGTTCTTGATTGTCTTATTGTTCAATGGACGGTAATCGACGCAAAGTTGGTCCGTGCCATCCTTCTTCTGGACAAAAAGAACACCACAACCCCACAGAGATGAACTTGGTCCGATCAAACCTAGACTCTCTTGTTCATCGAGCAGTTTCTTCAATTCCTGCAGCTCCTTGGGTCCAAGCTTGTATGGACGCTTGCAAACAGGTTCAGTGCTAGGCTCAAGATCGATAACGAATTCAACTGGCCGGTGAGGAGGCATTCCTGGAAGCTCTTCTGGAAAGATGTCTTGGTACTCACAAACGACTGGAATATGAGAAATTGCATCCAACTCTCCCTTCTCGTTGAGAGAAAATAGTCGAATGGTTTCATCATGAGCGGCATAGATGATCACATCCTCAGAAGAGTGTGTCACTTGAATCTCCCTGGCAGCACAATCAAGTTGAGCCTTGTGCTGAGAAAGCCAGTCCATGCCGAGAGTTAGATCAATATCAGAGTCGCCAAGAACCATTGGGGAAGACAGAAATTTATAGTTGCCCAACTCAATGGTAACATCAGGAATCATCGTGGTAGCCCTCATAGAAGAGCCCAGAGAAACAACACCCATGGGTTTTTTCAACATCTCCGAAATGAAATCATACTTAGCAACAAATGGTCTTGACATGAAACAATGCGATGCACCAGTATCGAATAGAACTTTAGCCGGAATAGAGTTAACCGAGAGGTTACCCATGATCACATATGAAGAATCCTCTGCTTGAGCTGCGTTCAACATGTTCATCTTAGTATGCTTTGGGTTGTGCTTGACCACTGCATTGTTTGCTGACCTGACCGGAGGAGGAGGCGGAAGGCGCTTCTGGGTGCACTTGTTAGAGTAATGCCCTTTCAAACCACACCTGTGGCAAGTGACCTCTACAAGAAGACGATGATAAGGAGTAGGAGGACTTGACCTGGTGCTTGAGTCTAAGACTTGTTCTGATAGCCTGGGTTGGGGGGGGGGGTGGGAAGATCCATGGCCATCTTTGTTCTTCTGCTGGTATGGCCGACAAAACGGAGGAGGCGGAGGAAGCCAGAACTTCTATTGCTTAGCTGCCACTTGTGAGGAAGAAGAAGACTAAACTGCATCCCTGATTCTCTTCTTTGACGCCTCACACTTGAGCTGAGCACCTTCTTGCTTGAGGGCCATGTTATATAATTGATCAAACTTAGTTGGCTCAAAAAGCACGAGCGCTAACTGCAGATCTTCTTTGAGGGCACCCCTAAAGTGATAGATCATGCTCTTTTCATCAGGAGCATCCTGCCTTGCGAAGCAAGCAAGTTTCTGAAACTGGATGTTGTATTGGTACACGGACATGCTTCCTTGCTTGAGATTCCGGAATTCCTCACGCTTGCTCTCAACAACACTTGTTGGAATGTGGTGAGCTTTGAAATCCCGGCAGAAATCATACCAGCTAATCAATCGACCTCCTCTGGAATCTTTGTATTGTTGATACCAATCAACAGCTTGGTCCTTGAGCTGAAAAGAAGCGAACTTGATGTAGTCCTCAGGCCTGACATTGATACATTCGAAATGCTTGGTGATGTCCACGAGCCAATCACCTGCGTCCGTGGCCTCGGCACAGTAGCTGAAGGACTTTGGTTGATTAGCAAGGATCTGGTTAAGGGTAGCAAACTGCGGCTGATTGTTGAATTTCCCTTGACCTTGATTTCCTTGGTTGCGCTCTTGCAAGAGTTGCAAAAGCATCTGGGTGTTGGCGTTGGTGGCTGCCATGTCAGCTTGCCATGCCTCCGGAGGCGGAGGTGGAGGTGGAGGGTTCGCCTGACTCCCATCATTGTGTTCCGGATTCAGACGCGTTGGACGAGCCATCCTGAAGAGGGTGACATCCGTTAGAACCATGATAGACAGATAGACAAGCTGAATCAACGGATAGAAATTTGCAACATATAGTCTTCACAATAAACATCCGAACAGAGTTGAATGAATGAATTCCAAAGTTAACATCACACGTCCATTAAGTTGAGAAGCCACTTAGATAAATGTTGATGAATGAAACAACAAGGTACGACTGGAAAAAATAAGTGGTAAAGATTACCCAATCACAAACCAAATATCCGCGGGAAGAAATACTAGAGCTACTAGAATTCCCACCTATAAACTCCCGAAACTTTCTGGTTATGCAATATGGTGTTGGGGATACAGGGAGGCACAATATATCACACAACTAACAAGCCCTACGCTCCAACTGTATCCATCCGTCGACATATAACCAAGAAAACTCCGGAAATCGTGTACCTCAACCTTCGAAAAGCATCCATTATACGAGTTATGGCAATACTCCCGAACTCCTGCCCTAGTACTTGGTGGCGTCGAGGTTATCTTACCACTGGCGGCATAAAAGAGATTTTCGATGTCGGTGAACCCAGGTATTCCAGAACTGCAATGATAAAATTATGATGACAACACCATGGAGCTCAACTCCCCGAGACACTGCCACAACCCCTAAATGTCAGGAGGCACCAAGAACAATGTTCTCATCAAAGAATATTGGAACGATCCCAAGATACCCGCGTGATCCTAATTTTTTAGTGAAATTTAAGGAGAGGAAAGTTAAAACATCTACGTCAGGAGGCCTCACCAGAGCGACGAAGGGACCGAGGAGTAAAAAGAATCCCACTCTCCGATATATATATATTCCTAAGACTCAAAACATTTTTGTTGTAGACTCAACAACATCAACAATTCGATCAAGCAGGGGGCTCCTAAGTCAGGGATGGATCTGATTACCAACTTGTAACGCCCACGAAGCGGCTATAAATCCCATGTGTCCAGGCACGACTTAGAGGCATAACCACATGGTGGTTTAGTCGCAAGAAGGGTCATCTTCACAACATCCCATGTAATGAACAAGAAAGTGATAAATAGAGTTGACTTACACTCGCCACATCACACAATATTCAAATAAGTTCAGACATCATCAGAGTACACTCATAGTCCGACTATGGACAACCAAATGAAAAAGAAGATAACCCAACTACTAGATCCCCGATCATCCCAACTGGGCTCCACTACTGATCATCAGGAAACGACATGTAGTAACGACCAAGGTCCTCGTCGAACTGCCACTTGAGTTCGGTAGCATCACCTGCACTGGTATCATCGACACCTGTAACTGTTTTGGAAGTATCCGTGAGTCACGAGGACTCAGCAATCTCACACCCGCGAGATCAAGACTATTTAAGCTTATGGGTAGGATGGTTATGAGGTGGAGCTGCAGCAAGCACTAAGCAAATATGGTGGCTAACATACGCATACAAGAGTAAGATGAGAAACTACGGAACGATCAATAAGCTAGAAGTGATCCTAAACTACTTATGTTCAAACATAACCCCACCGTGTTCACTTCCCGAACCTCATCGTAAAGAGACCATCACGGTTACACACACGGTTGGTGTCTTTTACTTAGGTCAAGTGTCAAGTTCTCTACAACCGGATATTAGCAAATTCCAACCTACCACATAACCGTGGGCACGGCTCTCAAAAGTTTAAACCCTGCAGGGGTGTCCCAACTTAGCCCATGACAAGCTCACGATCCGCGGAGACAATCCTCCATCGCGGGACCCTCCGATCAAACTCGGAATCCCGGTGTAGAAGATATTTCGACAATGGTAAAACTAGTCCAGCAAGACCTCCCGATGCACCGACCTATCCTGATAGGAGTGGCGCGATCTCATTCTCAGGGTACATCAGATGAGCTAAGCGTATAGGTACCAACATAACCCAAGTTGCCAAGGGATGGTCCCGCATGGTGCTCTAGTTTGGACCAACACTCATGTGGAGCATTGGCCCGGGGGGGGGGGGTGTTGATTAAGTCCACGTGGTCCGGAAAGTCCCTATGCAAGTATTAGTTGTTATTAGGCAAACGGTAAAACCAAGGCTGGACCTTGCTGAAGGAGTTTTATTCAAAGCAAACTATCAAGAGGGGCCCATAAACCCTCATCGTGTTAGGGACGCAAAATGAAGGAACATAACACGGTATGATGGAAACTAAGGCGGCAAGAGTGGAACAAAACACCAAGAAAAGGCCAAGTCTTCCACCCTTTACCAAGTATATAGATGCATCGATTAAATAAGAGATATTGTGATATCCCAACATATCTATGTTCGAACATGGAACAACCTGCAAGGCACCTGCAACTAGCAACACTATAAGAGAGGCTGAGCAAAAGCGGTAACTTAGCCAAACAACGGTTTGCTAGGAAGGTCGATTAGAGGCTTGACATGGCAACATGAGAGGCATGATAAACAAGTGGTAGGTAGCGCGACATAACAATAGAACGGACAACTAGCAATCAAAGATAGAAGTGATATCGGGGGTAATGATCATCTTGCCTGCAAAACCTCAAAGTTGTCGAAAGCTTGCTCCTCGTTAGCGTACTTAACAGGTTCCTCGTTCACGTACTCATCTCCTGGATCTACCCAATGCAAGAACACAAGCAACGGAACAACAATCAATAATGGTGCAATGCACAAGCAACATGATGTAAGACATGGCATGGTATGCAAGGTATGATGTGCAATGCATATGGATACTCCCGAAGGGAAAAGATGAACAAGGCATCAACTTGGCAAACCAAGTATGTCGCTGGAAAGATGGGGTGATTTTGGTCGAAATCGATATAAGGATCACCGGAAACGGATGCACGGTTTGCAAATGACAAGCAAAACAAGAATGACACAAATTTGCGATTAATAGCACCATAACACTTAGAACGCAACAAGAAACTATGCTAAAGCACTCCAACATAGCAACAAAGCACATGGCCATAAAATACATGTGAAGCTAAATCATGAACACTGAGCTCCTGCTAGAACTCACTAGAACAAGCTCAAGATGGCATGGCAAAAATGCAAATGATATCAGCATCACAGACAGTGAAAATATTAGACATGTCAAAACAACATCATATAGCAATGTTTAGAGCTAGCAAACAATATGCTACATGAATTTATTATGGAAAACAAAGGCATGTCATGCTATTACTAAAAGCAAAGAATAGAACTCCCTTATTGAACTTTAACCAAAGATGCATAGAAAATGATGTGGCACCCATGCAAACATGGCAAGTTATATGAATGGTCATGGAGATATGGCATGTCGAAGTAGGGCACAAAATGTTAGGGATTTCGGGAACTTGGGGATAATTATACCTCCTCACGAGATCTAGGGTACGGACACAGAAGCCGAGGCACAGCGAGCTCGTCGCCGGCGAGGGAGAGAAGACGCCGGGGTCGAAGTCCGGCGAGACAGAGCCGGCGGAGGCGGGGTCTGGCGACCAGAGCTGCAACGGCGGTGGGGCGCGGCGCTGGCGGCGGAGGCCGAGCGGCGCGGCCGTGGGAGGTTGCGCGGTGGCGGCGGGCAGGCGGCGGGAGGGCGGAGCGGCGGCGGCCAATCCGGGCCGGGAAGGCCCGGCCTGGGCCCCGGCGAACTGGCGGTGGTGCCACCCGGTGAGAGCGGGCGGAGGGCACGTGGCAAGGCACGGTTGGAGGAGAGCGTCAGCTGGACGCGTCAGGCTGCGCAGTGGAAGCGATAGACTAGGGTTTCATCCGCAAATTTGGAGGGGGAGATGCATATTTATAGGTAGAGGGAGCTAGGAGTGTCCAAATGAGGTGCGGTTTTCGCCCACATGATCGCGATCCAACGACGGAGAGCATGGAGTGGGTTTAGATGGGTTAGTGGGCTGTTTTGGAGGGGTATTGGGCTGCAACAAGAGAGGGGCTTTTGCGGTTACCCGGTTAACCGCTAGGGCATCAAACGACCTCCAAATGGAACAAAATTTGATAGGAGGCCTAACGGTGATGTACCAAGGCCACTCGAAAAATCTCAACCCATTCCGAGAACGTTTTTCTCCCGCTCATGAAACGAGGTTTGAGGGGTGCAACGGGTGCATGTGGGATTGTCAGATCGCGAAACGGACAACGGGGAAAATGACTGGATGCATGAGACGAACACGAATGCAGCTGAGATGCACATGATGACATGATATGATATGCATGACATGAACAAAATGCAAAACGAAGATAAAAACCCAACCACGAAGGAAAAATCATATCACATAGCCGGAAATGGAAAGAGTTGGAGTTACGATAATGGAAAGTTACATCCGGGGCATTACAAATATGTAGGAACCAATATGAGTATCCAGGTTCCGCTATTGTTATTGACCGGAGATGTGTCTCGATCATGTCTACATAGTTCCCGAACCCATAGGGTCCGCACACTTAATGTTCGATGACAATTTGCATTATGAGTTATGTGTTTTGGTTACCGAAGATTGTTTGGAGTCCCGGATGAGATCATGGACATGACGAGTAGTCTTGAAATGGTCAAGAGGTAAATATTGATATATTGGAATATGGTATTCAGACACCGGAATGGTTTCGAGTGGTTCGGGTATTTTTCCGGTGTATCGAGGGGTTACCGGACCCTCCCGGGGAAGTCATGGGCCTCATGGGCCACGGGAGAGAGAGGGGACAGCCCACAAGGGGTGGACGGGCCCCCTCCATGGGAGTCCGAATTGGACTAGGGGAGGGGCCGGCGCCCCCTTTCCCTCTCCTACTTCCTCTTCCTTTCCCCCTTTCCCACTCCGGAAAAAGGAAAGGGGAATCCTACTAGGACTAGGAGTCCTAGTAGGACTCCCCCATGGCGCACCCCTCTAGGACGGCCACGTACTCCCCTCCTCCTTTATACACGAGGGCAGGAGGGTACCCCAAAGCACATCAATTGTTCTCTAAGCCGTGTGCGGTGCCCCCTCCACAGTTTACTCCTCCGGTCATAGCGTCGTAGTGCTTAGGCGAAGCCCCGCGCGGATCACATCAGCATCACCGTCACCACGCTGTCGTGCTGACGAAACTCTCCCTCGACCCTCTGCTGGATCAAGAGTTCGAGGGACGTCATCGAGCTAAACGTGTGCAGAACTCGGAGGTGCCGTACATTCGGTACTTGATCAGTTGAATCAAGAAGACGTTCGACTACATCAACCGCGTTAAACTAACGCTTCCGCTTTCGGTCTACGACGGTACGTGGACACACTCTCCCCCTCCCGTTGATATGCATCTCCTAGATAGATCTTGCGTGATCGTAGGAATTTTTTTTAAAATTGCATGCTACGTTCCCCAACATGTGGCACATGGTAAACATGGCAATAGCAATAAGTATCTCCACCAAGCATGCAAATGCACATAGTAGTAAAATGGTGGATCATGGGTAAATGCACATAAGGGTCACAATTGCATGGCAAAGACATAGAAATAGGCATAACATGCAAAGTGAACACGATATAATGGGCATAAGGTGACAAATGGTAAATAGCCCAAAGCCGTGTGAGAGCCAAGTAAAAGGAATGCGCGGAGTCGTTGCGCGAAGAGAACAGTGGTAAGAATAGTCCACGGCATGCCAAATTGTCATTGCTCTCAAGATCTCGTTTCGTCAACTCTTGGGATTGAGAGGTTGGTGAGTATACGTGAGTGAAAGTGCGTTATATCGACTAGAGGGGGGGTGAATAGGCGATTTTTATGAAAGTCTTCAGAACATGGGAGTTTTGAAGACAAACGATAAAATTAAACCTATTACCATGCAGCGGAAGCTAGACTACACTAGGCAAACCATAGTCAAGTATTCAATGAAGTGAAAGCACAAAGACTAATAGCAGCTAGGTAGTAAGGATCAGGTAGGAAGTTATTGTGAAGCCAAACAGAACATGCAGTCACTCAGTGAAGACAAATGATAGTGCAAACATACAATGACTTCACAATGAGTAACAGTAAGTAAAGTGAAGTGAACATGAAACCAGTGACTCGTTGAAGACAATGATTTTTTGGACCAGTTCCAGTTGCTGTGACAACTGTATGTCTGGTTGGAGCGGCTAGGTATTTAAACCTTAGGACACATAGTCCCGGACACCCAGTCCTGAACACGCAGCTCAGGACACCCAGTCCTCACCGTATTCTCCTTGAGCTAAGGTCACATAGACCTCGCCCAATCACTCTGGTAAGTCTTCAAGGTAGACTCCCAAACCTTCACAGACTTCGTTCACTGGCAATCCACAATGTCTCTTGGATGCTCAGAACGCGACGCCTAACCGGCTGGAGGATGCACAATCCTCAAGTGTAATAAGTCTTCAGATCACACAGACAAGAAGACTTAAGTGATGCCCAATTCTCTCTGGCTCTGGTGGTTAGGCCTTTATCCTCGCAAGGAATTCTCTCTCAAAGGCTTCGAGGTGGGTTGCTCTCAAACGACAAAAGCCGTACATTCAATCTGAGCAGCCAACCGTTTATGGTTGTAGGGGGTGGGCTATTTATAGCCACTTGGCAACCCGACCTGATTTGTCCGAAATGACCCTGGGTCACTAAGGAACTGACACATGTTCCAACGGTCAGATTTCAAACTCACACGACAACTTTACTTGGGCTACAAGCAAAGCTGACTTGTCCGACTCTGGACAAGACTCGCTCTCATAGTCTTCACTCGAAGACATAGGTTTTTGGTTTAGGCATCACTTTAGTCATTCTGACTGGTTCTCTTGGACCCCACTTAACAGTACGGTGGTTCCTATGACTCAACACAAAAGAAAAAGAACTACGAAAGATAAGTCTTCGAGCTCCATAGGCTTCATATAGTGTCTTCTCTTGTCATAGTCTTCAATGTGAATATCTTCATATACCACCTTTGACTTCAATGTCTTCATACATTTTTAGGGGTCATCTCTGGTAGTAAAACCGAATCAATGAGGGACTTCTACCTGTGTTATCCTGCAATTCTCACAAACACATTAGTCCATCAATTAGGTTTGTCGTCAGTACTCCAAAACCAACTAGGGGTGGCACTAGATGCACTTACAATCTCCCCCTTTTTGGTGATTGATGACAAACTAGTTGAAGTTTTCAACGGGGAATATAATCTGTGAAATTGTAAAGGATAAGGAATTGTCTTCATAAGTTGCAAGGGCTCCCCTTGAAGATGTGCATATAAGTTAATTTGCTTTTGGAATGCAAATGCACATGGCAGGTTGTACTTGTGGAGATCCACTTCAACTTATGATGACAATCCACTATGCATGTGGAAGTATATGAAGATAATGCCATGCATAATGGAAAATGGACGTCTGCAGAATGAGCTAAGTGCGGAATTTATCGTCGCACATGCGGAATTTATCTTCGCAAAACAAGGTGGCAAATAAGTAGCAGACGACCATCTAGTTTAAGTGTTACAACTCATAAGAACCAAATGTAGCAAAAACAAGAGTTGTAAGCACGAAGCAAAATATAAAGCACCCGCCCATATGGACCCGCTTGAAGACTATCAATCTCATATGCTTCTCCCCCTTTTGTCAGTAATGACCAAAAAGGTTTGAAGACATAGAGCCTCTACTCGTTCCATGAGGAGTAGGTGAAGTAGCAGGGTTGTTGGTGTTGTTTGGTGATGCAGAAGAGCTTGGAGGTGCTGAAGGAGGTGGCGGTGAAGTAGCATCGTCTTCTTCCTCAATAATCCTGGCAGTCACTGTGGCAGCAGAGGAAGAGAACTCAGAGTCTTCAAGGGATGGAGTTCCTAGAAGCACAGCCCTTCGAGGAGGTGTGGAGTCAAACTTGAATCTCTCAGAGAAGCCATCCTCTTGAAGATCAGCTTCAGAACACATCATCGTGAGCCCTTTCCATGTGCGGCGACATGTTTCATGGGCAACGAAAGCATTCTTGGTGGCAAGATTTCGAGTGCGATTAACATCCACCAAGAGGCTTTTCATCTGACGCTTCAGCCAGTCATGATGCCTATCCTATTTCTGATGTAGAGCCACAAGAAGCTCTCGGTCGTTGAGAACACAAGTGCGCTTCTTGGGTCTTGGAGCAGTGGCACTGTCAGTGGCTTCAGTGGAAGCAGGGTGTGGTGCACGTGTAGTGCCAGCCAAAGGATACACCCGAGAAACTGCTTCAACGCCTTCAACGTTCTGAGTAAAACTCTGATGGTCTGCATTCTGAAGACTTAGAGGTTGCTTGGCAGGCTCAGAATATATGGCTTCAGTAGACATGTCCACGTCAGGCAAGAAGATCCGATGATTGCGGGCTGAGGGCTGATACGAGATGGCGGAGTGTAGCTTGATCAGCCGCATGACCCAAGGGGCGTAGAACTTCAAACCAAACAGATCAATGCCTGATGCAGCAAGTTGGCGTATGAAGAAGTCCTATGCATTGAAGCATTTGCCATGAAGTATATAGAAGACCAAAGTCTTCATTGCACCCTGAAGCTTGGCATTTGGAGAGTGCCCTTTGATAGGCCAGAGAGTTTGCCGGATGATGTGATAGACGGTTCTGGGCAGGTACTCAAGGTCTTCAACGAAGAACTCTGTGGGATACGCATCATCTTGGGGCAATGGCTTCATCATGCTGAGCATTTGACTCATATTAGGTTCTGGCCGCTGAAAGATGCTCTCAATAGCTTCAGCATGCAGCTGACATCCTTGCTCGAAGAGATCGCCAGGAGTGGGCAAGCTAGTGAGCTCAATGATGTCAAATGCATTGGCTTCGTGATGAACGTTGCCAGTCATCCACTCCAGGACCCAAGTCTTCGGATCTCTGCTGTACCCTTTGATGTGAAGTGTGGCATAGAATTGTAGCAGCAGCTCTTCATTCCAATGCTCTTCATCAGTAACAAACCGCAGCAGACCCACTTGCTTGAAGCAATCCAACGCTTCTTCTAGACAGGGCAGACCAGCTATAGCTTCAACGTCAAGGCGCTTGTGTGGGAAGATTCGACCTTGGTTGTAAAGAATGCAAGAGTAATAGCTTCGCTGAGGATAGCTCTAGAACCGATCAGATGATATCCTTTCCCTTGAGTAGGGGTTCCTGGAGCTATTGAAGAACGTGTTGTCTGCCCTGAAGCCATTGATGTTGAAGGAGCCAGGTGCTGATGCAGGACCTGGAAATCTTGGTAGTCTTGGAATTGGCTTCTGGACCTGAGGTCTGTGCTCAACATGATAGTTGAATTGGGGACCGGCAGCAGACTCAGGAACAGAAGTGGCGGGATCAGTGGCTTCGCTGTCTTCTAAAGCTTTTGCTGGGGAGGGCTCCACATTAGCTTCATTGGTGGTTGTGGCAGCCTCACAATTTTCATCCTCCACTTGACTAGCTGGAGGGTCGGTCACAAGCACATTCTCCTGGAGAACTGCTTCTTGGTGGAACAGGGGAGTGGGATCTTGTGGTACTTCTTCTTCTGCGGCTGTTGCAGCCAGAATGTCTTCAGCAGAGACTTGAGGCCTTGGACCTTTGCGAAGCCTGCGGAGCGCAGACGACGCCTGTGGAGTTGGAGTGGGCCGGGCCTCATAGTCTTCTTCCTCTTGTGGGCGATCCGCCCATGAAGCATCTTGTGCAATTGGCGTCAGTGGACGACCAATGCTGATGAGTTCGCTGTTTTCAAACTGAGGAAGGACTGCATCATCTTCTACATTGTCATGATGACCAATGTCTTCAGCAGCAATGGGATCAGCTGCTGGAATGTCTTCAGCTTCAGGAGCCTCTGTGGAAGCAGGCTCTTGAACTGTCAGTTGACGTTCTGCGTCAGGATGAACCATAGAAATGGGTTCAACTATCAAGGGCTCTGTGGAAGCAGCCCGAGCTTTCTTGGTCTTCCTCTTATTCTTGGAGGGGGCAGTAGGAGAGGCTTCAGAGTGTTTCCTCTTCCTGGTTTCAGCCTCAGCAGTTCTTGTGTTCTTAAGCTCTGAAGCTGTTGACCGGCTTTTTGGCTTCGAGCCAGTCAGTCTAGTTGGGAAGACAATCGGAACTGCTTCTTGCCTTGGTGCATCAGGTTCAGCCGTAGCAGGTTTCTTCTTCTTCTTTGCGGCCATCCTGGGGTCGATGCCAGGACGCCCAAGTGCCTTGCGCTTCTCAGCCTCATTATAGGCTTGCACACATCTGTCAACCAGAGTCTTCATGCGCTCACGCGAACCCTGAGCTTCTGCACGCTTCTTCACAAAGGCTTCCTTGAGCTCGTGCATCATTGTCTTGAAGCTCTTCACTTCTTGCATGCTGAGCTTGGCCATATGCTTCTTGAACTGAGCCTTTTCATAGTCAATCTTCTGCTTCAGTTCAACAATGAGCTGGGCAATAGCAAGTTCTGAAGCAATGGCACCTTGGAAGGCGACACTGAGGCCAATGGGTAGCTGCAGGTCTTCAAAGCTGATGTTGGGCGTGTCAAACCACTCGTCAATTAAGTTGTGGATGATGGTGACATCAAAGAGAGGGAGATCATTGAAGATTTCTGCTTCTTCTTTGCTCTTGATGAGTTGCTCAAGAGCGTCATCTGCAAGATCTTCATCACTTGACAGATCAATGTCGTCGTTGCGCATAATGGCAACAGCTGTTAGCTCTTTGCCAGTGTGTGACAGAGGCATCTTGGCCTTCTGGGGCTTGGAGACACGTGATAAGTCTTCAGACTGCACACTGTCTTCAGGAGGTGCAGTTGCCAATGGCTTCGCCCTTAAGATTTTTGGTGAAGGGGCCGGCTTTGAAGCTTTTGTCTTCTTCAACTACTTTGGCTTCGGCACTGCAGGCGCGTCATCAGACTCAGTGTCAGCTGCAGGCTCATTCACTGCAGTCCCTTGAACCAAGATGTAGGTGATGAGGCCTTCAAGGTTGGCGAAAGGACCGATGACATTGGGTTCTGCATGTCATGTGCCATCTGCCCTTGGAGACGAGGGACCAGGGTTGAAGTCTAACCCAAAAGTCTTCTTGTTCTGCTTCGCGGAGTTTTGAGCAAACTGGAAGTTGCGCTTGAACAGATTGTCGTCACGACACCATAGCAGTGACGACGAGTGTGCATCAGCAGGCTGTGGTCCACGGACCATGCATGGATAGAAGCCTTGAGCAATGGCTTCATCTCTGGACCTGGGTAGAAGATTCTTGAATAGGATGTCTCCCCACGATCTCTTGATGGCGTTTTTCTCAGCATACTCCTGGGTCACAAATCTGTATTTGAACCATTGTTCTGCCCAATATCTTCGAATCCATTGAATTCGGGTCTTGCGCTGACTATAGTCCTCTTCAGGATCTATCTTGTACATTTCTGAGAGTTCATCTGGCAGATCTCTGGAGGTTTCACCACGACACTTTCTACCACCCTTCCTTGCTGCTTTCTCTGAAGCCATAAACTTTAACCTGAAAGGCTTCAAGACGTTCAAAGGCTTCAAAGGTTTTCGTTTGCTGGACCAACAGGAACTGGCTTTGAGAGAATTTATGCGATGCTGTAAGAATTCTGCAAATGAATGTAGACTATGAGAACCAAAGGATTCTCCCACTGACATGTACCTGTGACAGCATTAAGGTGCGAGGGAAGGGGAAGAGGTCATATGCATTCTCAGAAGATTTTGAAGATAAATCTGTTTAGAAGACATTGACCTCATCGTGCGAAGACATTCACTCATAGATAAGAAGTTGGTTCCAGATTTGTACGAATCCACAAATTAGTACAAGTGAGGAATCTAACTACTTTGTGAAGCACAAGTGAATATACTAGGCATGTTATGAGATGCAGTATGAGAGAGATCTAGCTTGCGTGAACAGAAACTGCTTGTGGTAGAAAGTGACAAATCCATAGGATCAATGGTGCTGTAAAAGAGGAAGTTTTATTTACCACACTAAGAACTGCTAGACGGAGTGTAAGATGAGGCCGAGTAGTTCGATCTTCCGTGCCCTAACTTGGCGACGGAGGACACCTACAGCGACGGCGGAGAGGACGATGTCCGTGGTCGGTGTGAAGACGGCGTCGGAGAGGTTGCGGCAACGAAGCTCTTCGTCGCCGGCGTCGTCGAGGGCTAGCGGTGGCGCTAGGGTTCGTGCGAGGGTAGAAGAAGAGATAATGACCGCTGTGAGTGTGTATTTATAGGCACAGGGGCGGCACTGTGCTATTACACAGGTGCCCCTGGCGATTCGCATGTGAGGAACACGTGGCCATTATGTGGAATTTTGGGGTTTGTTCCATGTCCCACGCACGCCTGGATTGTCGGGTGGTCGTTCCTACTTCTCCGAATTTCATGTGGAGGAATGAGCATTGAAAACGGATTTAATGGTTGTCTCTGTATCTTCTGCTGACAAGGACGCAGAGAAGACATTCGACAGTTTCAATAGAATGCATATGACTTGGGGAGATAGAGTTTGAGATAGAAAGCATAGAGAGGTTAGGGTCCGATCACATTCACTTAGTTCAAAAGATTCAACACGAAGACATAGCTATAAGTGAATGCTGTAGAGGACAGAACACTAG
>NC_041382.1:377177402-377279511 GCF_002162155.2 Triticum dicoccoides
TATATATATATATATATATATATATATATATATATATATATATATATATATATATATATATATATATATATATATATATATATATATATAATCAACATAGTGAAGATGATCATGAAAATATGTTGAGATCGAAGCCAAACCAAATGTGAAGACATTGCAAGGTAACGCCATGAGTGAAACACTTCAAAATAGAACGTTTGGTGGTGGCGTTACCCACTGTATAGGAAGTATTAGACCCAGACACGGCGCACAATTATTGTGGCGCTCCGAAGTCAAATTCCACATTAATGTATTCACACTTAGAATGTATGTCTTCATTGATTGAAGATATACTTTACTTTGTGTGTTGCACATCTAAGTCATCAATATGCATAAGGGTTAGGATGTGAGCCTGATCACAGGACATTTGAGGATTCGAGGATATTTAGCTCACACCGTAACTTGCAAAACCTCTTCTCATCCAAGGGCTTGGTGAAGATATCTGCCAATTGCTCTTCAGTGTTGACGTGTATGATATCAATGTCTTCCTTCACAACATGATCTCTGAGAAAGTGATGACGAATTTCAATGTGCTTTGTCTTCGAGTGCTGAACTGGGTTGTTGGCAATCTTGATGGCGCTTTCGTTGTTGCAGTAAAGTGGCCCTTGCTTCAGATGAATGCCATAGTCCTTGAGTGTTTGCTTCATCCACAGAAGCTGAGCGCAGCAAGATCCAGCAGCAATGTATTCAGATTCGGCAGTGGAGAGAGATACACAGTTCTGCTTCTTTGAAGACCAACATACAAGTGATCGTCCCAGAAAGTGACATGTGCCTGATGTAGACTTGCGATCAACTTTGTCACCAGCATAATCAACATCCGAGAATCCAACCAGATCAAACTCTGAGCCCTTTGGATACCATAATCCTAGAGTTGGGGTGTGAGCCAAATATCGAAGAATTCGCTTCACAGCTAAGTGATGCGACTCCTTTGGTGCCGCTTGAAATCGAGCACACATGCAAACACTAAGCATAATATCTAGCCTAGATGCACATAGATAAAGTAAAGAACAAATCATGGAGCGGTATACCTTTTGATCGAACTCTTTACCATTGTCGTCAGGACCCAGATGATGTTTGGCTGGCATTGGTGTTGTGAAGCCTTTGTAGTCTTGCATACCGAACTTCTTCAGGCAATCTTTGAGATACTTCTCTTGAGATATGAAGATGCCATTGCGTTGTTGTCGTATTTGAAGACCGAGGAAGAACTTTAGCTCTCCCATCATAGACATCTGATATTAGTTTGCATCATATATCCAAACTCTTCACTGTACTTCTGATTGGTGCAGCCGAAGATAATGTCATCTACATATATTTGGCACACAAACAGTTCACCATCATATGTCTTCGTGAAAAGAGTGGGGTCTAGGGAACCAGGTATGAAGCCTTTGCTCTTCAGGAAGTATTTGAGTGTGTCATACCAGGCCCGAGGGGCTTGTTTGAGGCCATACAGTGCCTTGTTGAGCTTGTATACCATGTCAGGATGTTTTGGATCTTCAAAGCCAGGCGGTTGTGCAACATACACTTCTTCTTCAATCTTGCCATTGAGAAAGGCACTCTTCACATCCATTTGATATAGAAGTATGTTATGATGATTTGCATAGGCCAGCAGTATGCGTATGGCTTCAAGTCTAGCCACAGGAGCAAATGTTTCATCGAAGTCAATGCCTTCCACTTGAGTATATCCTTGAGCAACGAGACGAGCTTTGTTTCTGACAACTTGACCATGCTCATCTTGCTTGTTGCGGTATATCCATTTGGTGCCTATTATATTGTGCTTCCGTGGATCAGGACGCTTAACCAGTTCCCATACATTATTCAGCTCAAACTGTTGAAGCTCTCCGTGCATAGCTTTAATCCATTCAGGTTCCATGAAGGCTTCTTCAACTTTCTTGGGTTCTGATATTGAGACGAATGCGAAGTGCCCACAGAAATTTGCTAGCTGAGTTGCCCTTGAACGAGTGAGTGGACTAGGTGCATTGATGCTATCAATTATTCTTTCAATCTGCACTTCATTGGCAACGCGAGGATGTACAGGGCAAAGACTTTGCTCTTGCTGTTCATTGTCGTTGTTGGAAGGAATGTCTTCAGGCTGAGCATTGTCTTCATGTTGATCAGGTGCTGAAATGATAAGTTCTTCTTCAGCATGAGCTTCAGAAGGTATAATTTCTCCAGTTCCCATTAGCTTGATTGATTCACTGGATGGAACTTCATCTAGCACATTTGGCAGCTGCTCTCTTTGTGAGCCGTTGGTCTCATCGAACCGCACATCCACTGTTTCAACCACTTTGTAATGAAAGAGATTGAAGACGCTGTAGGAGTGCGAATCCTTTCCATATCCAAGCATAAAACCCTCATGTGCTTTTGGTGCAAATTTTGAGGTGTGATGTGGGTCCTTGATCCAGCACCCTGCGCCAAATACTCTGATGTAACTGACATTAGGCTTCTTTCCAGTAAGGAGCTCATAAGATGTCTTGTTCAGTAGCTTGTGAAGATAAACACGATTGACTGTATGGCATGCAGTATCAATGGCTTCGGGCCAGAATTTTCTTGGGGTCTTGTATTCATCTAGCATCGTTCTGGCCATCTCAATTAGTGTTCTGTTCTTGCATTCAACGACGCCATTCTGCTGTGGCGTGTACGGGGCTGAGAATTCATGTGTGATGCCCAAGGTATCAAGATATGTATCAAGGCCAGTGTTCTTGAATTCAGTGCCATTGTCACTTCTGATGTGCTTTATCTTGGCGCCAAAATTGTTCATAGCTCGATTGGCGAAGCGTCTGAAGACATCCTGCACTTGAGTCTTGTAAAGAATTATGTGCACCCAGGTATATCTAGAATAATCATCAACAATAACGAAGCCATAGAGGCAAGCAGTAGTAGTTAGAGTTGAGTAATGAGTGGGACCGAAAAGATCCATGTGATTGTCTTCGAGGGATGTTTGGCCCTCGTCATCTTCCCTGCTTCATAGGCACCGCATAAGTGGTCTTTCTTGAACTTGACACCCTCGATGCCTATGACATGCTTATTGTTTGCAAGGGCGTGGAGGTTCCTCATGCCAGCATGTCCAAGCCTCCGATGCCAGAGCCAACATTCTGAAGCCTTTGCTAGAAGACATACTGCAAGCTGTGGCCCTGCTGAGGAATCTACCATGTACAAATCATCTTTTCGATACCCTTCAAACACTAGAGACTTGTCAAATTCCATTAGTACAAGGCAACGATATTTTCCAAACATTACGATCATGTTCAAATCGCAAAGCATTGAGATAGACATTAAGTTGAAGCCAAGGGATTCAACAAGCATGACTTTATCCATGTGTTGATCCCTTGAGATTGCAACTCTACCTAGACCCAATACCTTACTTTTACCAGTGTCAGCAAATGTGATGTGGCTCTTGTCGGATGGACGTAAGGTTGAGTCCATAAGAAGACTTCTTTTGCCAGTCATGTGATTTGTACACCCACTGTCAATAATCCATTCTGAAGACGCTGGTGTCGTACCCTACAGTGCAGTTAGGGGGATAGGCTTCACCAAGAGCATTGTGAAGCAAAAACATTTGACGAACCAGTGGGTTATGAAAGCTTAGATCCAGGTTAGGACTAATAGGGAGAGTAGCAAGCGATTCAGGTACGAAGTACATAGTAAGACCATTTGGGCATTTGATCTTGCGCCCTACAAGATGTTTAAGGTCCCCAGCAATAGCGTCAGACGATTTTGGTTTTCTGCTGGAGACCTTTCCCGGCAAAAGAGAGTTAAGCTTTCTTAGCCACCCACATCTTCACGGGTGGCTTAGAAGCAATAAGTCTAAGTGCATCATCTGAGAATTTTGGCTTTGAAGCACTAGCAAACAGTCTTGTAGGCGGACAATAGTACTCATAAGAATAAGCAGAATAGTTCTTGGTCTTATGAACATGGAGGTTTGATGAACCGCTCTTATATTCATATGCCTGAGTATGGTTTCCCTGCAAAACATTTGCGTTAGTGTGACTCAGGTGAGTCCTTTGTTTGTATGAAGCCTTTGGACCGTATGAAGCCTTTGGTCTGAGGTTTGTCTTCTTCACGTGAGGTGTCATGAAGACATTCACAGGAAGATTTTCCAGACACCTTTTCGGAACCCAGATCTTCTTCATAGGCAGTTCATTCCTGCAGTTAGTACCAATGTACCTGGCAAACACTTCACCATTCTGATTCTTAAACAGTATATAGTTTGCATCAAAGGATTCATCAATGATAATGGGGTTAGCACAAGTGAAGCCAGTTAGATTGGATGGATCTGCTGAAGGTTCCTTTGCAGCAACCCACATGGTTTTGGGGTACTGCTCAGGTTTCCAGTAAGAGCCATCTACATTCATTTTCCTTATGAACCCAACACCCTCTTTCCTAGGGTTTCGGTTCAGAATCTACTTTTTGAGGACATCACATAGTGTCTAATGCCCTTGAAGACTTTTGTACATCCCTGTTTCAAGCAGTGTCTTCAACCTAGCATTCTCATCAGCAATAGCGGTGGTATCCTCAGCAGAGGGGTTAGTTACCACATCAACAGTTGAAGATATTGCAACAGCAATAGCAGTAGAACATTCAGCAACAGAAGTAGCATTATCACGCTCAATGCATTTAAGACATGGTGGTTCAAATCCTTCCTGAGCGGGACTGATCTGTTTGGCGCGAAGTGACTCCTTTTCCGTTTGAAGATCTCCATGAACCACTCTCAATTTCTCAAGATCTTGCTTCCTTTGAAGATAATCATAGGAAAGCTTTTCCTGAGTTGTTGAGAGAGTTTCATGACGACTTTCAAGTTCCTGATACTTAACGTGAAGATTTTTTATGTCTTCAATTAAGGATTCAGATCGAGTCATTTCAGCACCTAACAGATCATCGCTTCTGTCTAACAGTTTTTGAATATGTTCCATAGCTTTCTGTTGTTCAGTTGCAATTTTAGCAAGTGTTTTGTAGCTAGGTTTTGAACCACAATCAGAGTCATCGTCACTAGATGTTTGATAGTGAGTAGTGCGTGTGTTTACCTTGGCACCGCGTGCCATGAAGCAGTAGGTAGAAGCGGAGTAGTCCTTGTCATTTGCATCAGTGTCGGTGATGAAGTCATTGTCTTCAGTGTTGAAGATGGACTTGGCAACGTATGTTGTAGCCAGACTTGCGACGCCTGAGTCGGATTCCTCCTCAGACTCCACCTCTGCCTCCTCAGAAGCAGACTCCTCCTCTGAATCCATTTCCTTGCCAACAAACGCACATGCCTTGCCAGATGAGCTCTTCTTGTGTGATGAAGACTTTGAGGAAGACTTGGAAGAAGACTTTGAGTATTTCTTCTTCTTCTTCTTCTTGTCGTCAGAGTCATATTCCTTGCTCTTCTTCTTCTTTTTGTTCTCATTGTCCCATTGTGGACACTCAGAGATGAAGTGGCCATGTTTCTTGCACTTGTGACATGTTTTCTTCTTGTAGTCATGAGCAGGAGCTTCATCATTCCTTGAACTTGATCGGGAAGACTTTCTGAAGCCTTTCTTCTTGGTAAATTTTTGGAACTTTTTGACAAGCATAGCAAGTTCCCTTCCAATGTCTTCAGGATCATCAGAACTGCTGTCAGATTCTTCTTCAGATGAGGAGACAGCTTTTGCCTTCAAGGCACGCGTTCGCCCATAGTTTGGACCGTAGATATCTCTTTTCTCCGAAAGCTGAAACTCATGTGTGTTGAGCCTCTCAAGTATGTCAGACGGATCGAGTGTCTTGAAATCAGGATGTTCTTGAATCATTAGGGCCAGGATGTCAAACGAACTATCAAGTGATCTCAGCAGCGTCTTGACGACTTCGTGTTTGGTAATCTCAGTGGCGCCGAGGGCTTGAAGCTCATTTGTGATGTCAGTGAGTCGGTCAAATGTGTGCTCGACATTCTCATTGTCATTTCGCTTGAAGCGGTTGAAGAGGTTGCGAAGGACACTGATTCTCTGATCTCTCTGGGTTGAGATGCCTTCATTGACCTTGGAGAGCCAGTCCCAGACCAGCTTGGATGTCTTCAAAGAACTCACACGGCCATACTGTCCTTTGGTCAGATGACCACAGATGATATTCTTGGCAGTAGAGTCTAGTTGAACGAATTTCTTGACATCAGCAGCAGTGACACCTTCTCCAGCCTTGGGAACGCCGTTCTCGACGACATACCATAGGTCGACGTCAATGGCTTCAAGATGCATGCACATCTTATTCTTCCAGTAGGGATATTCAGTTCCATCGAAGACGTGGCACGCAGCGGAGACTTTAATTATCCCTGCAGTCGACATAGCTAAAACTCCAGGTGGTTAAACCGAATCACACAGAACAAGGGAGCACCTTGCTCTGATACCAATTGAAAGTACGTTATATCGACTAGAGGGGGGTGAATAGGCGATTTTTATGAAAGTCTTCAGACCATGGGAGTTTTCAAGACAAACGATAAAATTAAACCTATTACCATGCAGCAGAAGCTAGACTACACTAGGCAAACCATAGTCAAGTATTCAATGAAGTGAAAGCACAAAGACTAATATCAGCTAGGTAGTAAGGATCAGGTAGGAAGTTATTGTGAAGCCAAACAAAACACCCAGTCACTCAGTGAAGACAAATGATAGTGCAAACATACAATGACTTCACAATAAGTAACAATAAGTAAAGCGAAGTGAAGATGAAACCAGTGACTCGTTGAAGACAATGATTTGTTGGACCAGTTCCAGTTGCTGTGACAACTGTACGTCTGGTTGGAGCGGCTAGGTATTTAAACCTTAGGACACATAGTCCCGGACACCCAGTCCTGAACACGCAGCTCAGGACACCCAGTCCTCACCATATTCTCCTTGAGCTAAGGTCACATAGACCTCGCCCAATCACTCTGGTAAGTCTTCAAGGTAGACTCCCAAACCTTCACAGACTTCGCTCACTGGCAATCCACAATGTCTCTTGGATGCTCAGAACGCGATGCCTAACCGGCTGGAGGATGCACAATCCTCAAGTGTAATAAGTCTTCAGATCACACAGACAAGAAGACTTAAGTGATGCCCAATTCTCTCTGGCTCTGGTGGTTAGGGCTTTATCCTCGCAAGGAATTCTCTCTCAAAGGCTTCGAGGTGGGTTGCTCTCAAACGACAAAAGCCGTACTTTCAATATGAGCAGCCAACCATTTATGGTTGTAGGGGGTGGGCTATTTATAGCCACTTGGCAACCCGACCTGATTTGTCCGAAATGACCCTGGGTCACTAAGGAACTGGCACGTGTTCCAACGGTCAGATTTCAAACTCACACGGCAACTTTACTTGGGCTACAAGCAAAGCTGACTTGTCTGACTCTGGACAAGATTCGCTCTCATAGTCTTCACTCGAAGACATAGGTTTTTGGTTTAGGCATCACTTTAGTCATTCTGACTGGTTCTCTTGGACCCCACTTAACAGTACGGTGGTTCCTATGACTCAACACAAAAGAAAAAGAACTACGAAAGATCTAAGTCTTCGAGCTCCATAGGCTTCATATAGTGTCTTCTCTTGTCATAGTCTTCAATGTGAATATCTTCATATACCACCTTTGACTTCAATGTCTTCATACATTTTTAGGGGTCATCTCTGGTAGTAAAACCGAATCAATGAGGGACTTCTACCTATGTTATCCTGCAATTCTCACAAACACATTAGTCCCTCAACTAGGTTTGTCGTCAATACTCCAAAACCAACTAGGGGTGGCACTAGATGCACTTACAGTGAGTACCTACACAAAACAAAGACAAAGGATAAATTGTGTGTGCGTAGTACATGTACACATCATCCATTTTGATGTGCACGTGCTTGTGTTGGTTAGCACAAAATATCCAATGCTCAAATATATGAGATGCGTGATACAGAAACATGTCATCCATCGTGAGAGGTTTGTTTTTATGTATAACACAAAGGAGACTCAAATTGTGTAATGCATCACGAGGGATATCTAGAGCATTGTTATTCATGGAATACATATGATGCAAGCAATTATGGGAAGCATGCAAAGGATAGAATGTATCAAAATATCCTAATATGTACGAGGAAACTATGGGGGTCTCCTCATGATCATTAGTGGAAGCATCACGTGGAGAATATTGACAACATCCAAAACAATGCATATTTGGAACAATGTGATCATGGCATGGCATAGTGGATGAATCGCGCAAATCTTGTAAAGGAAGCATGGCAATATCATCACATGAAAAACAAATGCCAATGACCATCATCTCGTCATCTATGCCATAAGTGCAAATGGGATTTATTTTAATGGGCATGCATAGTTACTATGTTGAGGTTGAAATGATGCAATATGGGAGATCTCACTCATAGCATATGACAAGTTGAAAGGATTATCAAACATGATGTGACCAATAGAATTTTCACAAGATATCCTATGGAGCATAGCATCACAATTAGGCAACTCAACATGCTCATCATCATATTCATCATAAATGGGTGGCATATCTAAGCATGTAGACAACATAGTATGTGGTGAATCTGTAAGGTGATCATAATCTGCAAGCAATCATTTGCAAGATAGTCCACTAGTGGGACAAGCGAAGTACCATCACCTAGGTTACCTTTGGAGCATCGCTCATGTGTTTTAGGTGAGGTGTCGAAGATCCACTCATTGTCATCTTCATCTTGATGGAACCATGTGGGGGGTGCATCTTTTTCCATCATGGCCATCATCGTGTCCATTATAGGTATGAACTCGTCGAGGATAGGCATGTCATCATGTAGGAGACCTAGCACCAAAGAAAACACACTTGGAGTAGAGGTTAAGTCATTAGAAATCATAGTGGCCTCACATGCCGTCTCAACTACCTCACTCACTAAGTGTTGTGGCTCACTCACTCCCGGTTAGATGCTCTCACTCATATGGTTGGTGGAGTCACTCAAATGGCTCTCAACCTCACATAGGATGTGTGGCATGCTCTCATGTGTGGGGCTAGTGATAGTCACACTCATCCTCTCATAGGAAATGCACTCAATGTCACATATGGTGGAGTCACTCATATCACTCATGGTGGGGTGGCTCTCCTCACATGGCAATTGGAGCATCTTGTCATATGTGGGTGTCAGAGAGATGTTGGTGCAAATGTCTCCATGCTCAACTCCTATCGCCTCCTTGGTTAAAGGGTTAGACCCATGCTCAACCTTCTCATCCATAACGCCTCCAAAGATGAATGGCGTAGGATGTGGCAAAACGTCACTCTCCTCCGAGACCAAAGAGAGGGTCTCATGTGCGGTCTCGTAGCTTGACTCGAAGTATGAGTACAATATCGGCATCGTCTTGATGTTGTTGAAGAGGTTCATGCTCATCACCGTAGTCGAAGTGGATGGCCCTAGCTCGACCTTCTTATTGTTGCAAGCCCATATGATGTGGCACCTTGTAGCTCATCTCCATGACCAAAGGGAAATTCTCATGCTCGGTCATTTTCCTTGAGGGGCTTCTGAAGATGGAAGTGTCGCCCTCGCTCGTAGGTGGTCGCCTTGGACTTGATGAAGTCAATTGTAACACCCCGGATGTAACTTACCTTATTTATATTCCAAATCTTGCCGTTTCCGGCACTAAGTTATTTTTATTTCCTCGTTGTCGGGTTTTTGTCTCTGTGTGTTTTGTCTTTGTCATGCATCTCATATCATGTCATCATGTGCCTTGCATCTGCATACGAGTTCGTCTCATGCATCCGAGCACTTTCCCCGTTGTTCGTTTTGCATTCCGCCGCTCCTATGTCATCTGGTGGTCCTTTCTACCTCTTTTCGTGTGCGGGTGTTAAACGTTTTCGAATTGGACCGAGACTTTTCATGCAACCTTGGTTTACTACCGGTAGACCGCCTGTCAAGTTTCGTGCCATTTGGACTTTGTTTGATACTCCAACGATTAACTGAGGGACCGAAAAGGCCTCATGTGTGTTGCATCCCAAAACCCTTCCAAAGTGGCCCATAACCCACCTAAACCTCCTCCATCATCTAGATCGTTTGATCACGATCGCGTGGCCAAAAACCGCACCTCATTTGGAGCTTCCTAGCTCCCTCTACCCCTATATAAAGACCCCCATTTGTAAATCCCGGATCTCCTCTTCCAAACCCTAGAAAAATCACCTCTCCAGCCGCCGGACAATGCCCGTTCCGGCCGGACATTTTGCCGCCGCCGCCCTCGTCCAATAAGGACGTGCCACGTCGCCTGGGGGAGAGCCCCACTTCGCCGCCGCCGCGCGGGCCCGCCAGGCCCGCACCAGGCCCCCGCAGCCCACTTGCTCCCCGCCGCCGCGGATCGGCGCCGCCCCGTCTCCTCCTCCGCGCCGGCGTAGCTCCGCCATCGGAGCCGCCCCGCTCTGGCAACTGTTCTCCGACGCCGCTGCCCCTGCAACGCCGGCTACCGGCCTCGCCCGCGCCGCCCGCGGCCTCTGCCGGCCACCGCCGCCATCAGCGCCGCCACCGCACCCGGCGACCCTGGCGAGCTCCTTCTCCAAGTCCGGCGACGTCCCATGACTATTCCGGCGAACAGGAACTCCGGCCATCCTCGAGGAGCGTGCGATCTGGATCTCAGATCCGAAATCTCGGGGTTGACTTCTTCGTCCCTAACCCTAATATTTTTGCATACTTTGACATGCCATCACTTCCTCATCGTAGCTCCGATTCATGCATGTAGCATATCAAAATGTTCGTCTCGACGAGTACACAATTTCATCTCATTGCATCATTTTCATTTGAGCTCATATTGATGCCCGAAATGCTGTTGGAAGAGGGCTATGTGATGATAGTTTCAGATCTGTTTCAGCAAATGCGCTTTTGTCATTTTTGCCATGATTAATGTGTGCATGCTATGATTCTGAGCTCTACATGTGTTTTGTAGAATGCCATCCAATCTTTACATGGGTGTATGCCATGTATTTTTGTGATCTTTGTGGTGACTAGCACAAGCATGCAAAGTAGCTTACTCAATGATGCTGATTTCAGGGACTTAGAATTTCACTAAGTCCTTGCCCTGTCATTATTTTTATGCCATATGTTCATGTTGTTTCCTAGTGATCCGTGCCTCTTTTGAGCATGATCAGTAAGGATGTTTTGTATATATTGTGGTGCTCTATCCATCCATGTGTTGTTTGAAATTATGGAGCACCCTAGCTTGAGTCAATCGAGCTCTACTTTTGCTATAAAATGTTCCTGGCAGATTGTTAACATGTTTTGCAATTTTGCCAAGCTTGTTGTTGTTGATACGTGCATGCTATGATGTTGTTCTTGCCATGTCTAGCTTCTATGCCAAGTCTATTTGCTGGGTGTATGCTTAGTTTGTCATGAAATGCCTCGTAGTGAGTGCACCGAGCTCGTAAACATGCCTAATCGTTATCTGTTTTGCCATGCTCCAGTTTTTCACTAAGTCTGAATCTGTTGATGTTTTTGCTATGTTCACATGGTTGCAATTGTATTTTCTGATCCCTTTTGGCTCATGGTCACTAAGGGACTTTTGTTATATGCTTTGAGTATCTTCATGCCATTCCTTGCTTTGCCATGATATGTTCCTGTAGCATGCAGTTATCGTGCTCCGAACATTGCTTCCTGATGATAAATTCCTGACATGTTGTTAATTTCATTAAGTCTGAAACCTGTTATCTTTTGCACTTTTGCCATGCTTGTTTGAACCTGCTATTGAGTGAATTAGCCGTATCTCAGTGTTCATGTTTTGTCAAGCATCATGAGTGGATCCCTGCCATGTATTTTTTTTGCCATGTTTGAGTGCAGTAGCTAATTTATCTTGATGCATTTAGAAGGTCACTTGCTGATTATCGCAGACCGGTGTCATATTTGTTTTGCTTGCCATTTCCAAACCGTGCATCCGATTTCGGTGATCTTTATATCGATTTCGACCGAAATCATCTCACCTTTCTAGTGGTACTATTGGATTTCCAAGTTGAGGCCAGGTTCAATCATTCCTTTCCAAATCATGCATTTGCATCACATATCTCTTCCCGCATATCATACCATGTTTGCATCATGTTGCTTGAGCATTGCACGTGGTTGATTGTGTTCCTTTTTTCTTGTTGTTCTTGCTTGGGTAGAGCTGGGAGACGAGTACGTGAATGAGGAGCCCGTTGAGTATGCTTACGAGGATCAAGGAAACTCTGAGAACTTTGCAGGCAAGATGACCATACCCTCGAAATCACTTCTATCTTTGCTTGCTAGATGCTCGCTCTTTTGCCATGCCTATGCTACGATACCTACCAATTTATTATCATGCCTCCCATATTGACATGTCAAACCTCTAACCCACCTTGTCCTAGCAAACCATTTTTTGGCTATGTTACCGCTTTGCTCAGCCCCTCTTATAGCGTTGCTAGTTGCAGGTGAAGATTGGAGATCGTTCCTTGTTGGAGCATGTTTATTGTTGGGATATCATCATATTATCTTGTTTATCTTAATGCACATATATACTTGGTAAAGGGTGGAAGGCTCGGCCTTATGCCTGGTGTTTTGTTCCACTCTTGCCGCCCTAGCTTCCGTCATATCAATGTTATGTTCTCGGATTTTGCGTTCCTTACACGGTTGGGTTATAATGGGAACCCCTTGACAGTTTGCCTTGAATAAAACTCCTCCAGCAATTCCCAACCTTGGTTTTACCATTCGCCACCTAGCCTCTTTTTCCCTTGGGTTTCCGGAGCCCGATGGTCATCTTTATTTAAACCCACCCGGGCCAGTGCTCCTCTGAGTGTTGGTCCGTAATGGGCAGCCTGCGGGGCCACCTCGGGGGAACTCGAGGGTTGGTTTTACTCGTAGCTTGACCTATATGAGTGTGCCCTGAGAACGATATATGTGCAGCTCCTATCGGGATTTGTCGGCACATTCGGGCGGTGTTGCTGGACTTGTTTTACCATTGTCGAGGATGTCTTGTAACCGAGATGCCGAGTCTGATCGGATTATCTTGGGAGAAGGAATATACTTCGTTGACCGTGAGAGCTTGTGATGGCCTAAGTTGGGACTCCCTGTAGGGATTTGCACTTTCGAAAGCCGTGCCCGCAGTTATGGGCAGATGGGAATTTGTTAATGTCCGGTTGTAGATTACCTGAAACTTAACTTAATTAAAATGCATCAACCGTGTGTGTAACCGTGATGGTCTCTTCTCGGCGGAGTCCCGGAAGTGAACACGGTGTTGGAGTAATGCTTGACATAGGTTGTTCTAGGATCACTTCTTGATCATAGTTGTTCGACCGTGCTTTTGCCTTCTCTTCTCGCTCTCGTTTGCGTATGTTAGCCACCATATATGCTAGTCACTTGCTGCAGCTCCACATCATACCTTTACCTTACCTATAAGCTTAAATAGTCTTGATCGCGAGGGTGTGAGATTGCCGAGTCCTCGTGACTCACAGATTACTTCCAAAACCAGATGCAGGGACCGATGATACCGCTCCAGATGATATGACCGAGCTCAAGTGGGAGTTTGATGAAGACTCTCGTCATTACTACGTGACTTTCCCAGATGATCAGTAGTGGTGCCCAGTTGGGGCGATCGGGGACTATGTTGCATTTGGGGTCTATCTTCATTTTGGTTCCGTAGTCGGACCTTGAGTGTATTTGGATGAATGTAATGTTATTTATGTTATTTGTGTGATGTGGCGAGTGTAAGCCAACTATGTACCTTTCCCCTTTATTTATTTACATGGGATGTTGTGAAGATTACCTCACTTGCGACATTGCTTTCAATGCAGTTATGCCTCTAAGTCGTGCTTCGACACGTGGGAGATATAGCCGCATCGAAGGCGTTACAAGTTGGTAATCAGAGCCTTCCCCGACCTTAGGAGCCCCCTGCTTGATCGAATCGCTGGCATTGTTGAGTCTAGAAAAATGTTTTGAGTCATTTAGGATTATATATATCGGAGAGTTAGGACTTCTTTTTACTCCTCAGTCCCTTTGTCGCTCTGGTGAGGCATCCTGACGTAGAGTTTTGACTCTTCTCTTCTCAAATTTCACTAATTTTTTTTCTAGGATCACGCAGGTATCTTGCAATCGTTCCGATGGTTTTGTGACGAGAACATTGTTCTTGGTGCCTCCTGACATTTAGGGGTTGTGGCAGTGTCCCGGGGAGTTGAGCTCTGAGGTGTTGTCATCACAATTTTATCGTTGAGATTCTGGAATACCTAAGTTTCACCGACATCAAAAATCTCTTTTATGCAGTTGTTGGTGAGATAAACTCGACGCCACCCAGTACTGAGGCAGGAGTTTGGGAGTATTGCCATAACTCGTATAACGGATGCTTTTCGAAGGTTGAGGTAAATGATTTCCGAAGGTTTCTTGGTTATGTGTTGAAGGATGGATACAGCTGGATGTAGGATTTTCTAGCTTTGGGTGAGATATTATGCTTCCCCTGTATCCCCAACACCTGATTGCATAAGCGGAAAGGTTCGGAAGTTTCATAGGTAGGAATTCTTGTAGCTCTAGTTCTTCTTCCACGGATATTTGGTTTGTGATTGGGTAATCCTTACCAAGTATTTGTTCTTGTCTGCACCTTGTTGTTTTATTCTTCTACCTCTATCTAAGTGGCTTCTCAATTTATGGAAATGTGACCATTTCTATTGGAATTCATTCACTCATGTTGTTCGGATGTGAAGACTATATGTTGCAATTTCTATCCGTTGGTTTCAACTTCAATATAGGTCTGTCAAGATGCTAACGGATGTCACCCTCTTCAGGATGGCTCCTGCAAAGGGTCAGAATCAGAATCAGGATCCGCCACCACCACCTCCCCCTCTGGAGGCATGGCAAGCCGTGATGGCCGCTACCAATGCAAACACGCAGCTGATCATGCAATTTCTGCAAAAGCGCAACCAAGGGAATCATGGCCATGGCAACAATCAAAATCAGTTTGCTACACTCAACCAGTTCCTCGCTAACCAGCCAAAGACCTTCAGCAACTGTGTCGAGGCCTCAGACACTGATGATTGGCTCGTGGATATATGCAAGCATTTCGAGTGCAGTAACATCAGGCCTGAGGACTTTGTCAAGTTTGCCTCCTTCCAACTCAAAGACCAAGCTGCAGAATGGTTTGGCAATACAAAGATTCCAGAGGAGGCCGTATGATTACCTAGGATGAATTCCGTCAAGACTTCAAAGCTCATCACATTCCTCAGAGTGTTGTTGAAAGCAAGCGTGAGGAATTCCGCAACCTGAAGCAAGGCAGCTTGTCTGTTTACCAGTATAACATTCTGTTCCAGAGGCTCGCTCGTTTCGCCAAGCAGGACATCCCTGACGAGAAGAGCATGATTTATCAGTTCAGGGGTGGCCTCAGAGAAGATCTCCAACTAGCTCTCGTCCTTTTCGAGCCGAAGAAGTACGATGAGTTCTACAACATGGCAATGAAGCAAGAGACTGCTCAACTCAAGTGCGATGCTTCCAAGAAGCGAGTGAGAGATGCGACTCCTTCTTCCTCAACTCAAGTGGCTTCTAAGCAGCAAAAGTATTGGCTGCCTCCTCCTCTGTTCCGTCAGCCTTATCAACAGAAGAGCAAAGGTGGCAATGGATCTTCCCACCCACCCAACCCAGGCTTTCAAAACAAGACTTCGTCTCAAGCTCCAAGATCAAGTGCTCCGTATTACCGTCCGCTCTCGGAGGTCACGTGCAACAAGTGCCAACAGAGGGGTCACTATGCCAACAAATGCTTCAATAGAGGCGTCTTCCTCCTCCTCCTGTGAGATCTGCCAGTACCACAGTGGTCAAGCATAACCCCAAGCATGCCAAGGTCAACTTGTTGAACGCAGCTCAGGAAGAGGACTCGCCAAATGTCATCATGGGTAACCTTCCTATTAACGATGTTCCTGCAAAAGTACTTTTTGATACTGGTGCATCGCATTGTTTCATGTCAAAGCCATTTTTTGCCAAGAATGAATTCGTGTATTCTCATTTGGGCAAACAAATGGATATCGTTTCTCCCGGCAAATGTTTGAGTGCCAGTTTGGAGGTTCCAGATGTTACTATCACGTTGGGCGACTATAAGTTTCTTTCTTCCCCGATGGTCCTTGGTAACTCGGATATCGATCTTATTCTTGGAATGGACTGTCTTCCTAATCACAAGGCTCATCTTGATTGTGCTGCCAGGCAGATTCAATTGACTCATTTGTCTGAGGATGTAATTTTCTTTGCCGCAAGGGATGATACCAGTCGACTATTTTCTCTCAATGAGAAGGGTGAGCTGGATGCCATCTCTCAAATTCCAGTCGTTTGCAAATATCATGACGTCTTTCCAGAAGAGCTTCCAGGAATGCCTCCGCATCGTCCAGTTGAATTTGTCATTGATCTTGAGCCTGGCACAGAACCGGTTTGCAAACGTCCTTACATGCTTGGACCTGAAGAGTTGAAGGAGCTGAAGAAGCAACTCGATATTCAAGAGCGTATGGGTCTCATCTGACCAATTTCTTCTCCTTGTGGTTGTGGAGTTCCTTTTCTGAAGAAGAAGGATGGAACGGACCGACTCTGTGTCGACTACCGACATTGAACAAGAAGACTATAAAGAACAAGTACCCACTTCCCAACATCAATGAGCTGTTTGAACAACTCAAAGGTGCTCAAGTTTTCTCAAAGCTTGATCTCCGTATGGGCTATCATCAGATTCGCATTCGTGAACAAGATATCCCCAAGACAGTATTCAGAACAAGCCATGGTTTATATGAATACACTATCATGTCTTTCGGCCTCGTCAACGCTCCTCCGACATTCTCTCGCATGATGAATTTCATCTTCAACGCCTACACAAATGACTTCGTCTTGGTCTACCTCGATGACATTTTGGTCTTTTCCAAGAACAAGGAGGATCATGCCAAGCACTTGCATTTGGTGTTGGATAAGCTTAGAGAACATCAGTTCTATGCCAAGTTTTCAAAGTGCGAGTTTTGGCTCGATGAGGTTCTCTACCTTGGGCATATCATTTCTGCCAAGGGCATAGCGGTGAATCCTGAGAAGGTGTCTGCAATTGTGAATTGGGAACCACCTCAGAACGTGAAGCAACTCCACAGCTTCCTTGGTCTCGCAAGCTATTGTCGAAGGTTCGTTGAGAACTTCTCAAATATCGTGAAGCCTCTTTCCAACCTTCTCCAGAAGCATGTGAAGTACGTTTGGTCTCCTAAATGTGACATCGCTTTCAACACCCTAAAAGAGAAGTTAGTCACTGTTCCAGTTCTGACTCCTCCTGATGAATCCAAACCGTTCGAGGTCTTCTACGATGCCTCTCTTCAAGGTCTTGGTGCAGTGTTGATGCAAGAGAAGAAAGTTGTGGCCTATACCTCTCGCCAGTTGAAGCCCAACGAAAAGAACTACCCCACTCACGACCTCGAGTTGGCGGCAGTTGTGCATGCTCTTTTAACTTGCAGACATCTCTTATTGGGAAGAAAAGTGGACACAATCTGTCAGGACCCCGACTCAATGCCACATTGATCTAGCATGTAACACCTCATATCACTTAGCGGCCTCACGCACGGTATTCCCACGGGTGTCACCTTACCTTTGCCCGGGACCGTTTGCGTCTTTTGGCACACGTATATGATAGTGTCGCTAGCATCCATATGGTAAGGAGCCCGGGCTGACATGGCTAGTCGTAAACCCAAAGTGGCACAAACTTACAGGGACAGGCATCCATGACCCAACATCGAACGTGTCGGTCATCAGCGAGTGAATCCAGGCTGTAGCACTGGGCTAGCAGGACTCCGGTGAACCGGGCTGTAGCGGGCTAACAGGACTCCGATATTCATCGCGTGACATTTCCCCGAAGGGACAGACACAGGAACGAAGAAGGACACATGCCGGCCAGCCTAAGTGTTCCGGAGCAGTAGCAAGCTACCATGGCTCGGTGGAAACACTAGGAGACATTTCCAGGTAAGAGAGGCTACCAAGGATAAACAACTAGGTTGTCAGATCCCACACATACCAAGCATTTCAATAACATACACACAATATGCTCGATATGTGCAAATACAACATGGCATCACAACATGACTCTACAACTCAAGTATTTTTATACAATAGGCTCCGAGGAGCGAGATATTACAATCATGGGTCTCATGAACCAACACTCAGAGCATACAAATCAAAGCACATGCGGAAGCTTAACATGTCTGAGTACAGACATCTAGAAATGAAAAAGGCTGAGAAGCCTGACTATCTACCAGATCCTGCCGAGGGCACAAGATCGTAGCTGAGGTAACAAGCTAAACATCGAAGTCCACACGGTACTACTAGCGAGACCGAAGTCTCTCTGCAAAACATAAAATAGGCAAACGTGAGTACAAATGTACCCAGCAAGACTTACATCAGATCTATCTACATATGCATCATTATCAACAAAGGGGGTGGTGGAGTTTGACTGCAGCAAGCCAGCTTTGACTCGGTGGCTAACCTCAACTACGACTGCAATGCAACTCTTTTGAGGTGGCGCACACGAGTCCACATATTCACCATATCAATACACCACTATGGCTCCGCTACCGTCTCCCTACGAGAACGCCATCCATAGCACTCACGCTTATCTTGCGTATTTTAGAGTATCCACTTTCACTTGTCTATGAACTATGCAAGGGGTCCAAGTTTCCATATCCGAGGAATCCGGCTATTCTAATAGATAATGATAACCCTGCAGGGGTGTACTTCTTCACACACGCTCCCGCCACTTACCGCCCTGTACACGTCATGTACCTCGGCAACCTTCAAGCGGAAGCCGGGCGAGGGAGTCGGCCACGACCTGACTAACCGAACAAGTCTCTAGTCCAGGTTTATCGCCTATTCGGGTTCCATCCGCAAGGAGATCCGGCCGGGGTGTCGCTCACGGCCCCAAACGATGTGAGCAGGGTTCCCAAGCCCACCATCCGGGTTCCACTTGGTACACCGTGCCACTGTGCCTAGTCTGTCCCAAGCCCACCTGTACCGGGTGCCACTTGGTAGACTACTAAAACTACCTACAAACACCAGAAACTAGTTGCAACTCCTGGACAGAGATCATGTTGATTAATAGGTCGAGAGGGGTCGAGTTACCGGAACCCAATGTGTGGTAGTAACTGGTCATGGATCACAAACACAGAACTCAGTTCCTGAGGACGGCTGCAATGAGACAACCCACCATGTACTCCTACATGGCCTCTCACCGCTACCTTTACCAAATCGTGTTCACACACTTAGCTCACACACAGTAGGACATGTTCACACGCCTCTGATTCATCCCCGATGAATCAGACCTGACTCAACTCTAAGCAGTAGCAGGCATGACAACAAACATGAATGAGTAGGCACAACAGGGCTCAAACAACTCCTACTCATGCTAGTGGGTTTCATCTATTTACTGTGGAATGACAGGCCATGCAACGGATAAAGGGGTTCAGCTACCGCAGCAAGTAACGGTTGTATCGTTGTTGTCCTAATGCAGTAATAGAGAGCAGGAGCGAGAGAGTAGGATTGTATCGGAATGAACAAGGGGGTTTTGCTTGCCTGGCACTTCTGAAGATAGTACAGTTCTTCATCGGTGTCATCGATCACATCGCCGGTACACGTCTATCGAGAGGGGACAATTACCGGCAAACAAGGAAGAACACAATCAATGCGATGCAACAATATGATGCATGATAATGACATGGCAATATGAATGTGTTTTGGGCTAATGCATCTAGCAACATGTTAAATGGGGCTGGTTTGAACACTAGGTTCAAATTCAAACTCCATATGTGATTATTTAAATGCCATTCACTTCATTTGTCCTAAACAGTAGTGATAAGTTGTTCTAACATGCATGGAAATGGTACAGATGGATTCCTTGAATTTTTCTGATAATTTTTCATATATAAATTATTTAATTTGGAGTTACGGTTGAATTTCTATGAATTTTAGAAGTTTATACAATTTTCTGGAATTTTCTGAATAAAAATAAATCCAGAAAACATTACTGCGTCATCCTGACGTCATGATGACGTCAGCAGGTCAACGTGGCACAGTCCGGTCAAACCCTGACCTGTGGGTCCCGAGTGTCAGTGTCTAACTAAACTAACCTAGCTTAGTTAATACTAACCTAACTTAATTAGCCGGGCGGGGCCCGCATGTCAGTGAGAGAGAGGGGGGTCAAACCGGGCAGTGGGGTCAACCCACGCCGGTCATCGGGTTAGCGGTCGCCGGCGTTTAGCCGCCGGCGAGTCCAGACGCGGCGGAGGGCTCGAAAACGAGCCACATGGCATCGTTTCGGCCGTGGTTTGTTGCATTCGAATGCGCGCAGTGGCGCGCATCTAGTGGTGGCGGTGATAGGTGCTGGGGTGGCCGGAAAAGTGGCCGGCGACGAGGTTTGGCGGCGGCAGCAGCTCAGGCAATCCTGGGGTGGCGCTATAGAGCACTAGAGGAGAGACCGAAGGGCGCTGCGGGCTCCTGGGAGGGCGGCGAACATGGTGACGCGCTCAGGTGCAAGCTAGGATGGCCCTGGCCATGGCGCCGCCATGGCCGGCGGCACGGAGCTCTCGGCTCCGGTGGTTTTCATGGATAGAGCGGGCAAAAGCGCGCAGGGAGAGAGGGGAATAGAAGAGAAGCTCACGGAGATTCAAACGGGGCGGACAATGAACTCGGGGAGGCGTCGGGGAGGGCACACGGTCGCCGGTGATCTCGGCGGCCGAAGCTTGAAGAAGAGGTCGGCGAAGCCGCTGCAGGGCGCGTCCGCTCGTGTGGCTTGGCGGGGACGGTGTATAGGTCAGTGGCGGAGCTTCTGGAACTGGCGGAGGGGCGAGGGAGGGCTGGTGGCTGCGGCTATGGCGAACGGCGGCGACGGCTGCGCTCGGGGATCACAGGGAAGAGAGGGAAAGAGAGAGCCAGAGGAGGGGGAGCGGTCCAGAGGGAGAGGGGAGAACGCGGGGAGGCTCTGGGTGTCTCCGTGGCGTCGCGAGGATGTCGGGGAGGCTGCCACGGCGAAGCAGGAGGTGTAGGCCCGGGCACGGGCGCGTCGACACGCCTCTGCCAGTAGGCAGAGGTTGAAGACAGCGGTGCCCCTGGTGGGCTGGGCCGCCAAGTGGACTGGCAGGGGGGGCTGGGCCAGCACAGGTGAGCGCCAGGTAGTTTTCCCTGCTCTGTTTTATTTTTTTCTTCTGTTTTGTTTTATTTAATTTCGTTTTGCCACTGTTTTGAATTTAAAAAAATAATTCAAACAATGCCAAAAACTCCTCTGAATATTTTTATTTTGCTAGATGGACTTTTCCAAAAGCTTATAAAATATTTCAGGGATATTTGAAATTATATTCTAATTATATGAATATAATTCAAATTCAAATAGCTAATGAATTAAATTCAAAGTCCCAAAAATAAATCCTTAAAAATGTTCAATATTTTTGTTGGGACCAGAACCCTTGCCAAAAATTATCAAACATTTAAGAAGAGCATTTTGGAACAATGAATGAGATTTTTAAGGGTTTTTGCCCTTCTTTTATTTAGGGTTTTGAGGCTTCCAATTTCCCTCAGTTCAGGTTTCAAAAATTTAAACATGATGCAAACACCAGGCAGCACCAGAAACTAGGGATGTGACAACTCACCCCCACTAAACAAGAATCTCGTCTCGAGATTCAAGCGTAGGGTAAGATGAAGGGGAAACGCAAACTAGTATAATCTTCACGATCCAGGTTGCACTTCGAATGAACGTTGATTCGATCACCATCATTGTCTCGAAGTCTTGCTCTGAGAAATCCTGCCAACATGACATGGAGAGAAGAAGGAGACTCTAGAAGGGTCGATCTTCTCGAAGATCGAACAACTCAGGATTAACTCATGGAATGAGACATAGCAACCTCTCTCGAGCTGAGACACTAAACATACATCCATGGGAATGGAGTGAAGCAGATGACGAAGGTTCACTAGGTAGACAACAATTTCACGCTTAAGAAGGTGGTAATTGATTGTCAACGTAGCGAGGAGTTGAGTTGCCATGATACCACAACGAGGCATCTTAGGGATGGTGACTCGTAGATATATCCCCTTAAGTGGCAAAAAGAATTACCTTTGATATAGAGATCATTGAGACTCTCTATATCAGCCTAAGGCAAATCACAGCAATCGATTGGCGGGGTCGGTAGAATGGCATACTCGGACTTGGATGATGTGGATTACCTTGTTGAAGACAACGTAATGGATGAATTTGCTTACCACCGGAAATGGAAGAGACCCATGGTAGAATGGCACATTGGCGGTGCAAGCTAGGAACAAAATGCAAATGCTGGAAATGATTCTGGTAACTGGGAAGAACCCAACAATAGAGAGTGAATTCACTGTTTGAAAAGGTCATAGCATTGCCGAGGAAACTGAGAGCACTATACAGTTAATGTCGACGATCAAACCTAGCACTTGCGCGTGCTCTCAAGAACTTGAGCATTTCCATAATCATCAAGATTTTACCAATATCCGTGTCAAGGATCCTGGCAACACAACTTACTACCATGATGAATACCGGTGGAAGATGCAGATGCAAAGGAAGATAACACTTTCTCAGATTTCACCCTTGGCGGGGCCAAGGAAATAAAATCTGGATAATCGACCGAGAGACATTTAGCACTCCGCTTCTAATGTTCTCCTTGATGTGCTAGTGTAACCTATTCATAGAAATGGTCTGGTATCTAGAACATCAAGTAAAAGGTCGGACTTCGGGAACACAACAAATCATAAGGCACAACTAGGGAGTAAATCCTATGAAGTCCTTATGGGAAGGTGGCCAGCTTCTTCAATCAAGATACTACAATAATAGGTCTTCCGGCTGGGTGTGTTGGCCACGACATCCACCTTACCGGTTATCGAGGGGCCAATATTATAGTTCTTGGGAAATGTTCCAACCATCATATCTGCCTGAGATTCAGATCTGGTTGGTGTCAGGATATTCCAGACTCATCGAGCCTAGGAAGAAAAATGAAAGTTTGCAACACAAATCGATGAGATGACGTTGCGAGATTCTCGGAAAATGAACTACGATAGCAAGCTCCAAAACATGAGCTGGTTCTGCTACACACATGTGAGCACGCTGTCCCAGACAAACATGATCACATGGTAGTCTTACAATAAAACACTACCGAGTTCCGGTGGGGAACCATCATCGAGGATGTCGAAGTCTTGTGCATGACCTAGGATTAGCCCATCAACTCCTTTTCCTTGAACAAATCAATCAGTGGCTTGGTGTGCTACGGAATACATATGGAGTGGAGGTAATTAATCTACCAAACCACAGTATACTTTGCACATGCATGACTGACTTGGGACGATTCCAAAGGAAGCAAAACTAACTTTCTCGAACCCACGGCGGCAACTTACATCAAATGCACGTGAATCAAAGAAAGTCACTTCTTTCATCTAGCATATACTTCATGAATGGGGCATGAAGAAAATGCCTATAAAAGTTTCCAGCACCAGGTTGATGTTCAACATGAATCATGGGGGAGACAAAATGTTGCTGATGGGCTCAACAACAACTCATCGGGATTTCCATATCACTGGACTTCCACCATCATGTGAACACGGTGATAGTATTGGTCAGACCAAAAGATGTAATGGTATATGCTCGAGGGATCAACCACGAGTAATACAACATTACGAGCATCGTTGGTACTGATTTGATTGACGATAGCCCACACTCAAATCAAAGGATTGATAAGACAATAGGTCCAGCAACTGATCACAGGGACCAATCGATGAAGATATCATATTTCTTCAACACACACTACACAAGAATATCCCTTTGGAACGAACTAAGTTAGGCAAGCTTTTATCTTCCAATTCTCCAAGTTGTTGTCTAGCTTAACCAACTAGCTCAGGGGTATCCAACACGGATTCTTGGAGAAATAGTGGTTTACAGGAATAAACCAACTTGATCACGAGATCAACATAGTGGTCAAGCAACAACCTGGTGATACTTCCGAGAAGAAATTCGGAATATCATGAACCACCGGTATGTTACTAAGCTCGAGAACAATCTTGCTTTTCAGGGCAAGATGATATGATCAAATGAGCGAGGACTTGACAAAATCCTAACTCATCAATCAAAGAGTGCACCAGGAAATAAGGACTAGGTAGCATGATCAACCTTAGAATGATGATTCAAAAACCAACACGCTAAGAATGGAATTATTGTCCATTAACTACCAAGCAACAAGGTTGCTAGAAGTATTGAATTCACACATCACGATTCACTTGTTGGCATTCCGGTTGTGACAACACGAAACCGAGGAATGAATAATGATGGCGAGAGTATCACTAAATCAAGAATTCATAGGATGGTGTGCCATTCCCATGATAATCTTAATATAAAGATGGTAACACTCCAGGGTGGGACAGAACAAAAACTGGATTAGTATTTGATCTGCGGAGTACAACTGCTTTGACCCAATCCTGAATATAGATGAGGTACTGGAGTTTGTTTCTCCTAGTCATCCTGAATGGAATGGCTTGACGGACCACAAGAATAATAGGCATCGATGACGAATGCACGCATACTCTTGACTATCAGTTGATAGACAAGGTCAGTAGACAACTAAAGAGGGACAACTCAAAGGAACATATAACTTTCTGAGTTGTGGATGCATAGATTAGTATGTCGAACCAAGTTCAACTTAATTCTTCCGGATAACCCATGCAGAGAGGTAGGACTGGCAGAGTCATGATTTATGAATGGAGAACTCCTCAAGAGTACTCTAATTGTGATCTTTTGATCCAATAAATATCTGCCATAAAGTGGTTCATAGTATTTGGAAGAAGGAAATACCACGAACTTCGAGGACTATCGCAAAGTTACTAATGTCCTAAAGGAACTAGCAAACACTATCAACGTGAAGTAAGTAGAGTGAATCTCGGTTCGAAAACCCAGGAATAGAATACCTACTACTAAGTAGCATCACGGAATGCTTTCGAGAATAAAGGACAGAATATTCACACTGGGAACACAAAACGTTGCTAGATACTAGGTGACTCCCTAAACACCTAGGGTCATAATGGTAACTCCAACATATATGTCGAGGCAATAAATTACCACAACGCACCGGTTAGTGTGCTTATTCTGACCATAAGGGACATCGGGAACGGAAAGAAAGGATTTGCAAGTGCATCAGACTATTTAGAAATCTGGGATGACTCGGACAGCATAACGGCTGTAAATGCTCAAAAAATATTTGAGACATTCACAAAAATGGTGGCATAACCACTCAGAAGCACAATATCAAGGTCTCGAGATCAATAATTAACATACAGAGGTAGAAACTGAACTGAGGCTTAATCCAACAATCTTAAAGTCTACGGATTAATAACACGTTATCCTGATAGAAAGAGGAGAAAGCCTAGTTCTTAACCCCGTAGGAAAGATAAGATGACCCAGATCAGAAGGGCATGAGGTAAAGGAGTAAAAAGAGCCTTACGTTCCATCCCACAATCAATTCCCTTATATAACTAAAGAATTTCTAGACTCAACTTCGACCAGTTTGGCTTGGTAATCCTACAGGCAGTCAAGCTCTGATACCAACGCTGTCAGGACCCCGACTCAATGCCACATCGATCTAGCATGTAACACCTCATATCACTTAGCGGCCTCCCGCACGGTATTCCCACGGGTGTCGCCTTACCTTTGCCCGGGACCATTTGCGTCTTTTGGCACACGTATATGATAGTGTCGCTAGCATCCATATGGTAAGGAGCCCGGGCTGACATGGCTAGTCGTAAACCCAAAGTGGCACAAACTTACAGGGACAGGCATCCATGACCCAACATCGAACGTGTCGGTCATCAGCGAGTGAATCCAGGCTGTAGCACTGGGCTAGCAGGACTCCGGTGAACCGGGCTGTAGCGGGCTAACAGGACTCCGGTATTCATCACGTGACATTTCCCCGAAGGGACAGACACAGGAACGAAGAAGGACACATGCCGGCCAGCCTAAGTGTTCCGGAGCAGTAGCAAGCTACCATGGCTCGGTGGAAACACTAGGAGACATTTCCCGGTAAGAGAGGCTACCAAGGATAAACAACTAGGTTGTCAGATCCCACACATACCAAGCATTTCAATAACATACACACAATATGCTCGATATGTGCAAATACAACATGACATCACAACATGACTCTACAACTCAAGTATTTTTATACAATAGGCTCCGAGGAGCGAGATATTACAATCATGGGTCTCATGAACCAACACTCAGAGCATACAAATCAAAGCACATGCGGAAGCTTAACATGTCTGAGTACAGACATCTAGAAATGAAAAAGGCTGAGAAGCCTGACTATCTACCAGATCCTGCCGAGGGCACAAGATCGTAGCTGAGGTAACAAGCTAAACGTCGAAGTCCACACGGTACTACTAGCGAGACTGAAGTCTCTCTGCAAAACATAAAATAGGCAAACGTGAGTACAAATGTACCCAGCAAGACTTACATCAGATCTATCTACATATGCATCATTATCAACAAAGGGGGTGGTGGAGTTTGACTGCAGCAAGCCAGCTTTGACTCGGTGGCTAACCTGAACTACGACTGCAATGCAACTCTTTTGAGGTGGCGCACACGAGTCCACATATTCACCATATCAATACACCACTATGGATCCGCTACCGTCTCCCTACGAGAACGCCAGCCATAGCACTCACGCTTATCTTGCGTATTTTAGAGTATCCACTTTCACTTGTCTATGAACTATGCAAGGGGTCCAAGTTTCCATATCCGAGGAATCCGGCTATTCGAATAGATAATGATAACCCTGCAGGGGTGTACTTCTTCACACACGCTCCCGCCACTTACCGCCCTGTACACGTCATGTACCTCGGCAACCTTCAAGCGGAAGCCGGGCGAGGGAGTCGGCCACGACCTGACTAACCGAACAAGTCTCTAGTCCAGGTTTATCGCCTATTCGGGTTCCATCCGCAAGGAGATCCGGCCGGGGTGTCGCTCACGGCCCCAAACAATGTGAGCAGGGTTCCCAAGCCCACCATCCGGGTGCCACTTGGTACACCGTGCCACCGTGCCTAGTCTGTCCCAAGCCCACCTGTACCGGGTGCCACTTGGTAGACTACTAACACTACCTACAAACACCAGAAACTAGTTGCAAATCCTGGACAGAGATCATGTTGATTAATAAGTCGAGAGGGGTCGAGTTACCGGAACCCAATGTGTGGTAGTAACTGGTCATGGATCACAAACACAGAACTCAGTTCCTGAGGACGGCTGCAATGAGACAACCCACCATGTACTCCTACATGGCCTCTCACCGCTACCTTTACCAAATCGTGTTCACACACTTAGCTCACACACAGTAGGACATGTTCACACGCCTCTGATTCATCCCCGATGAATCAGACCTGACTCAACTCTAAGCAGTAGCAGGCATGACAACAAACATGAATGAGTAGGCACAACAGGGCTCAAACAACTCCTACTCATGCTAGTGGGTTTCATCTATTTACTGTGGAATGACAGGTCATGCAACGGATAAAGGGGTTTAGCCACCGCAACAAGTAACAGTTGAATCGTTGTTGTCCTAATGCAGTAATAGAGAGCAGGAGCGAGAGAGTAGGATTGTATCGGAATGAACAAGGGGGTTTTGCTTGCCTGGCACTTCTGAAGATAGTATAGTTCTTCATTGGTGTCATCGATCACATCGCCGGTACACGTCTATCGAGAGGGGACAATTACCGGCAAACAAGGAAGAACACAATCAATGCGATGCAACAATATGATGCATGATAATGACATGGGAATATGAATGTGTTTTGGGCTAATGCATCTAGCAACAGGTTAAATGGGGCTGGTTTGAACACTAGGTTCAAATTCAAACTTCATATGTGATTATTTAAATGCCATTCACTTCATTTGTCCTAAACAGTAGTGATAAGTTGTTCTAACATGCATGGAAATGGTACAGATGGATTCCTTGAATTTTTTGATAATTTTTCATATATAAATTATTTAATTTGGAGTTACGGTTGAATTTCTATGAATTTTAGAAGTTTATACAATTTTCTGGAATTTTCTGAATAAAAATAAATCCAAAAAACATTACTGCGTCATCCTGACGTCATGATGACATCAGCAGGTCAACATGGCATAGTCCGGTCAAACCCTGACCTGTGGGTCCCGAGTGTCAGTGTCTAACTAAACTAACCTAGCTTAGTTAATACTAACCTAACTTAATTAGCCGAGCGGGGCCCGCATGTCAGTGAGAGAGAGGGGGGTCAAACCGGGCAGTGGGGTCAACCCACGCCGGTCATCGGGTCAGCGGTCGCCGGCGTTTAGCTGCCGGCGAGTCCAGACGCGGCGGAGGGCTCGGAAACGAGCCACATGGCATCGTTTCGGCCGTGGTTTGTTGCATTCGAACGCGCGCAGTGGCGCGCATCTAGTGGTGGCGGTGATAGGTGCTGGGGTGGCCAGAAAAGTGGCCGGCGACGAGGTTTGGCGGCAGCAGCAGCTCGGGCAATCCTGGGGTGGCGCTATAGAGCACTAGAGGAGAGACCGAAGGGCGCTGCGGGCTCCTGGGAGGGCGGCGAACATGGTGACGCGCTCAGGCGCAAGCTGGGATGGCCCTGGCCACGGCGCCGCCATGGCCGGCGGCACGGAGCTCTCGGCTCCGGTGGTTTTCATGGATAGAGCGGGCAAAAGCGCGCAGGGAGAGAGGGGAATAGAAGAGAAGCTCACGGAGATTCGAACGGGGCGGACGACGAACTCGGGGAGGCGTCGGGGAGGGCACACGGTCGCCGGCGATCTCGGCGGCCGAAGCTTGAAGAAGAGGTCGGGGAAGCCGCTGCAGGGCGCGTCCGCTCGTGTGGCTTGGCGGGGACGGTGTAGAGGTTAGCGGCGGAGCTTCTGGAACTGGCGGAGGGGCGAGGGAGGGCTGGTGGCTGCGGCTATGGCGAACGGCGGCGATAGCTGCGCTCGGGGATCACAGGGAAGAGAGGGAAAGAGAGAGCCAGAGGAGGGGGAGCGGTCCAGAGGGAGAGGGGAGAACGCGGGGAGGCTCTGGGTGTCTCCGTGGCGTCGCGAGGATGTCGGGGAGGCTGCCACGGCGAAGCAGGAGGTGGAGGCCCGGGCACGGGCGCGTCGACACACCTCTGCCAGTAGGCAGAGGTTGAAGACAGCGGTGCCCCTGGTGGGCTGGGCCGCCAAGTGGACTGGCAGGGGGGCTGGGCCAGCACAGGTGAGCGCCAGGTAGTTTTCCCTGCTCTATTTTATTTTTTTCTTCTGTTTTGTTTTATTTAATTTTGTTTTGCCACTGTTTTGAATTTAAAAAAATAATTCAAACAATGCCAAAAACTCCTCTGAATATTTTTATTTTGCTAGATGGACTTTTCCAAAAGCTTATAAAATATTTCAGGGATATTTGAAATTATATTCTAATTATATGAATATAATTCAAATTCAAATAGCTAATGAATTAAATTCAAAGTCCCAAAAATAAATCCTTAAAAATGTTCAATATTTTGGTTGGGACCAGAACCCTTGCCAAAAATTATCAAACATTTAAGAAGAGCATTTTGGAACAATGAATGAGATTTTTAAGGGTTTTTGCCCTTCTTTTATTTAGGGTTTTGAGGCTTCCAATTTCCCTCAGTTCAGGTTTCAAAAATTTAAACATGATGCAAACACCAGGCAGCACCAGAAACTAGGGATGTGACACAATCACTAATCATAAGAGTCTCAAGTACATCTTCACTCAGCCAAACCTCGACCTCAGACAGACTCGTTGGGTCGATATGATTCAAGAGTATAATCCGAGTATCTAATATACTCCGGGCAAGGCCAATGTAATTGCTGACGCATTGAGCAGGAAGGCTTACTGCAACAATTTGATTCTCAAGCCTTACCAACCCGAGCTTTGTGAAGCTTTCCGCAAACTCAATCTGCAAGTTGTTCCTCAAGGTTTCCTCGCCAACCTCCAAGTCTCTCCTACTTTGGAAGATCAGATTTGCGAGGCTCAACTTCTTGATGCTATGGTGAAGAAGGTGAAGATTGGGATTGCCAAGAGTCAACCCAAGTACAAGTGCTATCTCCTTGATGACAATGATACTCTATTCTTCGAGGATCGCATTGTTGTGCCTAAAGGTGACCTTCGTAAAGTCATTATGAACGAGGCTCACAATTCACTCCTCTCTATCCACCCTGGAAGTACAAAGATGTACCATGACCTCAAGCAGTCGTATTGGTGGACTCGAATGGAGCGTGAGATTGCTCAGTTCATGAATGAATGTGATGTCTACAGAAGAGTGAAGGCAGAACACCAACGACCAGCTGGTCTCCTCCAACCTCTTGCCATTCCAGTATGGAAGTTTGACCACATTGAGATGGACTTCGTGACTGGATTTCCAAAGTCCAAGCGTGGCAATGATGCTATCTTCGTTGTCATCAACAAACTCACTAAAGTGGCTCATTTCCTTCCTATCAAAGAATCTATCTCAGTAGCTTAGTTGGCAGAGCTATATACCTCCCGGATTGTCTCTCTGCACGGCATTCCGCAGTTGATTTCTTCAGATCGTGGCAGCATCTTTACCTCCAAGTTTTGGGATTATTTTCCGAAGGCCATGGGCACCAACATTCGTTTCAGCACAGCTTTACATCTTCAAACTAGTGGCCAAGTCGAGAGAGTAAATCAAATTCTTGAAGATATGCTCAGGGCTTGCGTCATCTCCTTCGGTATGAAGTGGGAAGATTATCTTCCATATGTCGAGTTCTCCTACAACAACAACTTTCAAGCGAGTTCGGGCAAGGCCCCATTTGAAATTCTCTATGGCAGGAAATGTCGTACTCCTCTTAACTGGTCAGAGACTGGTGAACGTCAACTTCTTGGAAATGACTTGATCACAGAGGCAGAAGAGATGTGCAAATTCATTCATGATAATCTCAAAGCCGCGTAATCGCGCTAGAAGAGTTACTATGATAGCAAGCATCGTGACTTGGCTTTCGAGATCGGAGACCATGTCTACCTCCGCGTCTCTCCAATGAAAGATACTCATCGCTTCGGTATCAAAGGGAAGCTTGCCCCTAGATACATGGGTCCTTTCAAGATCGTCAACAAGAGAGGCGATCTCGCCTATCAACTTGAGCTTCCCTCCAACTTTGCAAACGTGCACGACGTGTTTCATGTCTCTCAACTCCGCAAGTGCTTCAAGACCCCTGACCGCACCGTCAACTTCGAAGACATTGATCTCCAAGAAGACCTGTCTTATCATGAGCACCCAGTTGCTATTCTTGAAGAAACTGAGCGCAAGACTCGCAACAAGTCTATCAAATTCCTTAAAGTCAAGTTGTAACGCCCTCGATGCGGCTATATCTCCCATGTGTCAAAGCACGACTTAGAGGCATAACCGCATTGAAAACAATGTCGCAAGTGAGGTAATCTTCGCAAAACAACCCATGTAATACAATAAGGGCAAAGATACATAGTTGGCTTACAATCGCCACTTCACACAAATACATGAATAAAGCATTACATCATCCAAATACAATCAGGGCTCGACTACGGAGCCAAAATAAAAGAAGACTAACCCAAATGCTACACAGATCCCCGATCGTCCCGACTGGGCTCCACTACTGATCAACTAGAACGAAAACAACACAAAGGGACAAGATCTTCATCGAGCTCCTCCTTGATCTTGGTTGCATCATCTGCATGGTTCAACGGCACCTGCAAGCTGGTTTTGGAAGTATCTGTGAGTCACGGGGACTCAGCAATCTCACACCCTCGCGATCAAGACTATTTAAGCTTATAGGAAGGGTAAAAAGGTATGAGGTGGAGTTGCAGCAAGCGACTAGCATATATGGTGGCTAACCTATTCGCAAAAGAGAGCGAGAAGAGAAGGCAAAGCACGATCGAGAAACTATGATCAAGAAGTGATCCTAGAACAACCTACGTCAAGCATAACTCCAACACTGTGTTCACTTCCCAGACTCCGCCAGAAAGAGACCATCACGGTTACACACGCGGTTGATGTACTTTAATTAAGATCAACTTCAGGTTTTCTACAATCGGACGTTAACAAATTCCCATCTGCCCATAACCGCGGGCACGACTTTCGAAAGTTCAATCCCTGCAGGGGAGTCCCAACTTAGCCCATCACAAGCTCTCACGGTCAACGAAGGATAAACCTTCTCCCGAGACATTTCGATCAGACTCGGCATCCCGGTTCTACAAGACACCTCGACAAGGGTAAAACTAAACCAGCAACACCGCCCAGATGTGCTGACAAATCCCGATAAGAGCTGCACATATCTTGTTCTCAGGGCACACCGGATTGTCCAAGGTACGGGTAGGCTAGCCCAGAGTTGCCCCTGGTGGCCACCGGCAGCTAACAGGTTGGACCAACACTCAGAGGAGCACTGGCCCGGGGGTTTAAATAAAGATGACCCTTGAGTCCGCGGAACCCAAGGAGAAAAGAGGCTAGGTGGCGAATGGTAAAACCAAAGTTGGGCATTGCTGGAAGAGTTTTATTCAAGGCGAACTGTCAAGGGGTTCCCATTATCACCCAACCGCGTAAGGAACGCAAAATCCGGGAACATAACACCGATATGACGGAAACTAGGGCGGCAAGAGTGGAACAAAACACCAGGCATAAGGCCGAGCCTTCCACCCTTTACCAAGTATATATATGCATTAATTAAATAAGATATATTGTGATATCCCAACAAGTAAACATGTTCCAACAAGGAACAACATAACCATGTACCAACAAGGTACAAACTTCATCTTCACCTGCAAGTAACAACGCTATAAGAGGGGCTGAGCAAAGCGGTAACATAGCCAAACAACGGTTTGCTAGGACAAGGTGGGTTAGAGGCTTGGCTTAACAATATGGGAGGCATGATAAGAAAGTGGTAGGTATCGCAGCATAGGCATAGCAAAAGAGCGAGCAACTAGCAAGCAAAGATAGAAGTGATTTCGAGGGTATGGTCATCTTGCCTGAAATCCCGCAAGGAAAAGAACGAGTCATGAAGAAGACACACGGACAAAGTCGAGCGGATCCTCACAACTCCGGAACGGAACCGAAGCTCACGAGAAAGGCAACCCGAAAAGAAGCAAACAACAAAGTAAACAACCACTACAACAACATGGCATGATGCACAACAAGTATGATGCATGTCCGGTTTAAAGAGGGCATGGCATGGCAAAGTGTAACAAACAACACTACAAATTAAATGGAGCTCAATATGCAACAAGGTTGCATACTGAAGAAAACACCACATGACTTGTTTCGTTCTCTCTCGTTTATGTACCCAACAAGATTAAATGTTGATTAACATCGCAAGAGGGTGAAGCGTAATAAAACTACCTAACTAGGCAAATTTAAATGAGGCCGGAACAACAAGCAACAAGTCCGGAAAAATCCTCATGCGCATATTTTTGGTTATGGTACTGTTCTGCCCTAAACCATATTTGATGGTTATTGAACACGCAAGATGATGCCACCATGTTAAACTAGGCAAAATTCTACCCCATTTACATATAAAGTTTGTTTAAAACCGAGCTACGGTTAATTAGTTATGAATTAAATCATTTTTACATGGCATAGGGGAAAATATAATCAAACATCATTCTAAACATTTTAAACATAGATGAAAGTTGGAAATTATTAATCTACACAAAATTCTGAGCAAGTTTCATATACAAATCATTTTAATATGATGCACGGTTATTAAGTTATTATATGCATGAACATGGAGGGTTTTCTGCAAAACAGGTAAACTCTGGATAAAAGACAAAATCGCAGACACGAAAAAAAAACTACATTGGGCCAAATCTGCAACCTGGCCCAACAGTTGCAGGGGCGCTGGAGGCTCACCATGGGCCTTGGCCCATTCGGTGGAGGAGGGAGACCCGCAGGGCGCGCAGCTGGGCCTGCGGTCAACACGTCGAGTGGAGCGGGCGTGCTGCTCTGCTCGTCTCTGAAGAAGAATGGAAGCGCCAGGTTCAGAGCGACAAACTTGGCGGCGGGAACGGTTGGGAGCAGAGCTCCGACGAGCGGGCGAAGGGGCAGCGAGGTACATGGCGTTTGGATCTAGCTGGAAACGGGTCTTGGACGCTGAGAAGAACCCGATCCGGCGGCCGACGCCTTTCTCTGAAGAAGAAAGCAGCCATGGCGCGGGGGCTTCAGGCCGGCGACGGGAAGTAGGGAGACAAAGGCTTGGGACAGAGGGCCCGGTTGAGGACGACGCAGCGAAACGGGACGGCCATGGGCTCCTCCAGGCGGCGGCTTGCTTGCTCTGGCGAGGCGATTGCAAGCGAGGAGAGTTGAGGCGGCCGGCGAGGGTCTTCGGTTCGGTGGTGCTGACCTTGCAGAAGAAACAGGGCGACCACACAATTAGCAGCAGCAGTAGGAGAAGAACATCGAGAAATAGGGAGGAGGCGCGGCGAGGAGGACCTGCGGGTCGGAGCAGCTTGACGGCGGGGGCCATGGCGTGGTGCTGCTCTCGATCCACCCTAGATCGAGGCACGGGAGGAGGGGAGGAGGCGCGGAGCAGCCTGCTCGAGCTCGAGGGTGAGGGCGGCGCTCGGGGTTGGCTGATGCTCTGCTCGGTGGTGCTCTGGCCAGGGCTCTCGGGAGGAGGAGGTTGCGGGATTGGGGTGCGGGCGCAACAGCTCGATGGTTGGGCGAGGGGATCGAGGGAGATTTGAGTGAGGGGATCCCGATGTGGAAGATGAGACACGGGGTGGCGGCGGCAGAGAAGGATGGATGGGACAAGGCCCCTAGAATTTAGGGTTGCAGGTTTATATAGTGGGTCTATACGCAGACTAATGGAAGCCCTTCGATCTAAATCAGATGGCTGAGAAAAAAAAATAGGTTAGGAAGTCCAATAAACAAAACAGAGATGTTTTGTAGATGTTTGGGGATGATCCGGACACAACGGTGGCAACTGTCTGGGTCGGGTTCGGGGCAGCTTTCGGATGCGCGTGAGGAGGGCGCGGGCCCAACAAGAGAGGTTAGGTAGGTCCTGGCGGTGAGAGGTAGTGCAGAAGGCAAAGGGCTGAGAAGATAGAAGAGGAGAGGCCCGGCGACTGTTTCCGGAGACCGAAAACGTCCGACGTTAGACCGACTATATTGCCGCTATAGTTATCTGTTGGGGCATCAAACGAACTCCGAATGCGATGAAACTTGGCAGGCGGCCTACCTACAACATAAAAACACCGCATGCCAACTTTCCACCCATTCTAAGAACATTTTCCGGCCACTTATAAAATAATATTTCGGACGTGCCGCGGGCGCGTGCAAGCGTGTCTGGGCTCAGAATGGACAACAGACGGAACTGGGGGAACCCGGACGGATGCAAGTTTTGAAAACATGATGATGCAATGCACATGATGACATGATGAAAAGCAACACGCAAGCAAAAGACAAGGCAACAACAACGAATAACTGGAAGACACCTGGCGCATCGGTCTCGGGGCGTCACACGAGTGGTCACATCATTCAGACCGTGAAGCCACCGGGGAACGCGAGGATACCTCCGTTATGAGTACCGAGAGTTTTTCCAGTCCTAGATCTCGGGATGAGATCCTTTCGTAGTGGTGGAGTGTTGTAACACCCCGGATGTAACTTACCTTATTTATATTCCAACTCTTGCCATTTCCGGCACTAAGTTATTTTTATTTCCTTGGTGTCGGGTTTTTGTCTCCCTGTGTTTTGTCTTTGTCATGCATCTCATATCATGTCATCATGTGCATTGCATTTGCATACGAGTTCGTCCCATGCATCCGAGCATTTTCCCCGTTGTCCGTTTTGCATTCCGGGGCTCCTATGTCCTCCGGTGGTCCTTTCTACCTCTTTTCGTGTGCAGGTGTTAAACGTTTTCGGATTGTATCGAGACTTGTCATGCAGCCTTGGTTTACTACCGGTAGACCGCCTGTCAAGTTTCGTGCCATTTGGACTTTGTTTGATACTCCAACGGTTAACCGAGGGACCGAAAAGGCCTCGTGTGTGTTGCAGCCCAACACCCTTCCAAAGTGGCCCAAAACCCACCTAAACCTCCTCCATCATCTAGATCGTTTGATCATGATCGCATGGCCGAAAACCGCACCTCATTTGGAGCTTCCTAGCTCCCTCTACCCCTATATAAAGACCCCCATTTCTAAATCCCGGATCTCCTCTTCCAAACCCAAGAAAAACCCCCTCTCCAGCTGCCGGACAATGTCCGTTCCGGCCGGACATTTCGCCGCCGCCGCCGCCGCCGCCCTCGTCCAATAAGAACGTGCCACGTCGCCTGGGGGAGAGCCCCACTTCACCGCTGCCGCGCGGGCCCGCCAGGCCCGCACCAGGCCCCCGCGGCCCACCTGCTCCCTGCCGCCGCGGATCGGCGCCGCCCCGTCTCCTCCTCCCGCGCCGGCGTAGCTCCGCCATTGGAGCCGCCCCGCTCCGGCAGCTCTTCTTCGGCGCCGCCGCCCCTGCAACACCGGCCACCGGCCTCACCCGCGCCGCCCGAGGCCTCCGCCGGCCACCGCCGCCATCAGCGCCGCCACCGCACCCGGCGACCCCGGCGAGCCCCTTCTCCAAGTCCGGCGACGTCCCACGACTATTCCGGCAAACAGGAACTCTGGACATCCTCGAGGCGCATGCGATCTGGATCACAGATCCGAAATCTCGGGGTTGACTTTTTTGTCCCTAACCCTAATATTTTTGCATACTTTGACGTGCCATAACTTCCTCATCGTAGCTCCGATTCGTGCGTGTAGCATATCAAAATGTTCGTCTCGACGAGTACATCATTTCATCTCATTGCATCATTTCCATTTGAGATCATATTGATGCCCTAAATGATGTTGGAAGAGGGCTATGTGATGATAATTTCAGATCTGTTTCAGCAAATGCACTTTTGTCATTTTTGCCATGATTAATGTGTGCATGCTATGATCCTGAGCTCTACATGTGTTTTTGCCATGCAATCTTTACAGGGGTGCATGCCATGTATTTTTGTGATATTTGTGGTGACTAGCACAAGCATGCAAAGTAGCTTACTCAATGATGCTGATTTCAGGGACTTAGAATTTCATGAAGTCCTTGCCCTGTCATTATTTTTATGCCATATGTTCATGTTGTTTCCTAGTGATCCGTGCCTCTTTTGAGCATGATCAGTAAGGATGTTTTGTAGATATTGTGGTGCTCTATCCATCCATGTCTTTGTTTGAAATTATGGAGCACCCTAGCTTGAGTCAATCAAGCTCTACTTTTGCTATAAAATGTTCCTGGCAGATTGTTAACATGTTTTGCAATTTTGCCAAGCTTGTTGTTGTTGATACGTGCATGCTATGATGTTGTTCTTGCCAAGTCTATTTGCTGGGTGTATTCTTAGTTTGTCATGCAATGCCTCGTAGTGAGTGCATCGAGCTCGTAAACATGCCTACTCATTATCTGTTTTGCCATGCTCCAGTTTTTCACTAAGTCTGAATCTGTTTATGTTTTTGCTATGTTCACATGGTTGCAATTGTATTTTCTGATCCCTTTTGGCTCATGGTCACTAAGGGACTTTTGTTATATGCTTTGAGTATCTTCATGCCATTCCTTGCTTTGCCATTATATGTTCCTGTAGCATGCATTTATCGTGCTCCGAACATTGCTTCCTGATGATAAATTCCTGACATGCTGTTAATTTCACTAAGTCTGAAACCTGTTATCTTTTGCACTTTTGCCATGCTTGTTTGAACCTGCTATTGAGTGAATTAGCCGTATCTCAGTGTTCATGTTTTGTCAAGCATCATGAGTGGATCCCTGCCGTGTATTTTGTTGCCATGTTTGAGTGCAGTAGCTTATTTATCTTAATGCATTTAGAAGGTCACTTGCTGATTATCGCAGACCGAGGTGCCATATTTGTTTTGCTTGCCATTTCCAAACCGTGCATCTGATTCCGGTGATCTTTATATCGATTTCGACCGAAATCATCTCACATTTCCAGTGGCACTCTTGGATTTCCAAGTTGAGGCCAGGTTCAATCATTCCTTTCCAAATCATGCATTTGCATCACATATCGCTTCCCGCATATCATACCATATTTGCACCATGTTGCTTGAGCATTGCACGTGGTTGATTGTGTTCCTTTTTGCTTGTTGTTCTTTCTTGGGTAGAGCCAGGATACGAGTGTAATCCAACTATGTACCTTTCCCCTTTATTTATTTACATGCGATGTTGTGAAGATTACCTCACTTGCGACATTGCTTTCAATGCGGTTATGCCTCTAAGTCGTGCTTCGACACGTGGGAGATATAGACGCATCGAGGGCGTTACATCAATGTAGGCATACTCTTGGGAAGTAGGTGAAGATGCCCTACATCCAAAGGCGAAGATGCCTTTATATCACTTGGCGAAGATGCCGAAGTGGTGGTGGCAGTAGCCGTAGCGTCCTCTTGGTGGTGCTTGTCTCGTGGTCTTCTGTTTTGCTCATGAAGCTTGGCCGTAACTTGATGAGAGCTTGTTGGGACTTGTAGGTAGGCGCATCTGGAGCATCTTCATCTTCATGTTGATGGTGTCGTTGTCATACTTGAGCTCGATGGTGTCCGTCGTTGCACACATGTTGCTTGAGGTGACTTGCTCTTCATGACGATGTGGATCACAAACGTGATGATGGTCGCCATGTAGATGTGGACGTGGACGACTTGCACTTGCATCGCATGGGCGCTCCGAAGAGGGTCGACTCGCTCGCCGTCGCCTTGAGGATGATGAAGGGGAAGAATGGTTGATCAACAAGGTCCAAATCTCCTCCACCCTTGCATCTTCCTCCTCCTTTTGTGCGGAAAGCTTGTTGTCAAGGTAGTCTCTTGTACGTATCTCGGAGTGTCGCATGTCGATGGCGAGGTTGTCAATGCGCTCTCGTAATCTTGATTGAGCGCCTTGCATTTGTTGTTGTAGATCGAAGATTAATGATTTGGTGATGTAGTTGTTCATGCCATCATTGTTGTCGAAGACCAGAGATGAAATGCCTTGCCTATCCATCACAAGACTCGAGAAAATATACCAAATGTACCTTGACCGATGTTGAAAATGGATCAATGATCACTCAATGATGTAACAAGGAAATAGCACAATTGGTACCGATCTCGTCAATTTCTCACTCCTACATAAATAAAGCTTTGGATGGAGCTTGGTGAGGATAGTGGCACAAATTTTTTGATGCAAAATGTTAGCAAGAGTCAATAAAGTTGAAAGAGATTCACAAATTTGCAAGTGAAACAAGTAGACCAATAGCAATGAATGGCACACGAAAACACGCACACAGATAGATAAATGGGGTCGCGCAACCAAGGAATGAGCTCAAAATGTGGAATACACGAAAAGTGCTCTTGTTGCACAACTCTAGAGAGATGCTAGCATGATTGCTCAATAGGAGGATACGACACTTGTGCACAATCTATAGGAGACAAAAATGCAATGACTTCTTCCCCAATTATACTATGTATATATGGTTCCCGGTGTTCCTCTCAAGATGATCCAAGATGATCTGATATGACATCTTATATGCAGTGTGGTATGATGTTATGGCTATTGCTTACAAGCTTCTTTGCTCTTTATCTTTTGCTTAAAAGCTTTATTCTTTTGTTTTCGGTCACTTTGCGAAATGCACAAACCAAGATAGCGATTGTGTATATGCAGGAACAATCTTGTGGCACACGAGATGATATGATGATACCAATATGATATGGTATATATGCAATGAAAGGTGTAGATCACTAATGTGCACAAGTTACATTGTCGACAATACTCAAATGGCTAGTCTCGATAGGCAAGTGACGCAAAATGGGCTAGAGGTTAACAATGTAATGGCAAGGGAGAATGTACAATGATGTCATCGAGGTTACTGTCAGTGGCGATGATGAGAGGCGGTGTTGTCGATGTCGACCCGTTCCTAATTAGCCGAAACACCTTAGGAAACGGAAAAACCGCAAACTCAAAATCTCCAAAGGCAAATGTCAAATGGTGGTAGAGGAAAAGCGGTGGTGGTTGCGGAAGTATTGGTGGAAACTCGGTCAAAATGGGTTAAGGTGGCGTAAGGGTATGATGGGCTATACATGGTGTCGGAGTTGAAGCAATGGTCCCTAAGTAGCCGAAACACCTTAGGAGACACAACTCACAACACAAGCAAAATTGGGTTAAGTTGGGTGGAGGAAGTGTATGGTGGTCAAGCCTATGCGGAAGTAATGGTGGTGGTTGATGAAGAAGCAACCGTCCCTAAGTAGCCTAAACACCTTAGGAGACTCAAATCACAACTCAAACAACCACAAATGGAATGGGGAACAAAATGGGTTAGGTTGTGGAAGTCGGTGGTGGTTATGCGGATGATATGGTGGAAGCCCTAGGCAAAGATGCCAAAGTTCCTAAAATTTGATGGAGTCAAATGATGATGGTAGTATTTTTGTGGGATGGGGGATGTCAATAGCTTCAAAACTAGCTGAAGAACGTCAAAAACGGACTCCGGATGAATTAGTTATGGTCAAAACGGTGAAACACCGAAGGCTGAAATGCCAGGGGCCGGACATCCGGGGGTTTGGCCGGAAATCTGGGACCTAGTGTCCAGAACCGCGTGCTATTTGTGCTCCAAGAGCCGGATGTCTAGGCTTACAGGGTGGATGTCCGGGGCTACGGGCCGGATGTCTGGGCTCCAAATCCGAGGATGAACTCAAGGAACTCGATTTTGGGGGCGGAAATTGATGATTTTGGGGGCGAAGTTTTATGGATTTCGTGGATGGAAAGTGGGGAAAGTTGGGGGAAAGATAGATCCACTAGTAACACGATGAATCCATGAATCAAAATCAACAAAACATCATCACACTAACAAATCACAAAAAAAATTGGGGGCTATTTTTGGTGGGGATTTTCGAAATGAGGACGAAATCAACAAAAAAGCTAGAAAATAAAGAGGGGAGGATCCGAAATCATGATCAGCGTGGCTCATGATACCAAGATGATGTAGGGTGGAACCCTAGATGGACGATATTTCACGAAAGGAGCGGATCCCGCGATGAACAAGAAGAACATGAGTAGAAATCATGAGGGGAAACACGAGAGAATCACTCAAACCAACAAGATACTATCACACATATGTTAGATCCTCGAAACACAAAGAGATACACGATCCAAATCGAACAAAGGAAAATGCATAGATAACAAGTTCTTCTCCATGAGGAGGTCTTGAGGCCTTCCCGTTAGTGGTCTTGAATCCAAGTGGATCTTCTATGAAGAGGCGACGGTCTCTCTCGGTGGAGTAGATCCGGATGGATGAGCGAGGCTCTATCTCACATATGAGCTATCACAACGGTAACCCTAAGTAGGAGGAGGAGGAGGAGGGGGTCTATATATAGTGCTAGCCCACGAAGGGGTAAGTGAAAGGGGGATACATGGGCCCTTTGCCCGATCTCTGCGCACAGGCAGGTGCCGGATGTCCGGGCTGGGGGCCGGATGTCCGGCGGCTCACGAAAGCCGGATGTCCGGGATGGACTTGGCTGGCTTCAGTTGCATTCTGTGAAGAGGGGCCAGATTTTCGGTTGAAGGGGCCGGATGTCCAGGGCTTCAGGAGGAGCCGGATGTCCGGGGCATGGTGCCGGATGTCCGGGCTGTCGGGTCACTTCCGGAGCTCTCTAGATAGGAAGGGGCCGGATTTCCGGGGGTCGGGCGGGGTGTCCGGGCTGGGGCCGGATGTCCGGCCGCTGTAGCAGCTGGCTCTTCTTCCTTCTCCTTCCTTTCCTCCCGCACACACTTGGCCTTGGTCCTTGGGCTCTCCATGGTCTACTCGGGTGGACCCGAGTATGCACAAGGTCCGCGCTTGAAGTAGCATCCATGTGTTACATGTAGAAAGGGAAGATTTGGAAAGGAGGGAGTTCACCTTGTGTCCAATGGGGTATGCTTGAGGCCTCAACATGTGGGCACTTGGGCTTGGGGAGAAGTCGTAGTGTACATGGGGATGATCGTAGGATGCTCCACATCAGAAGTCCTTAAGAAGAAATCAACCACCTCAGAACTGTTTACTTTAGATGATGACAATGAGTCGGAGGTAGACCTGGATTCTCTTGGCTCCTTTTCAATTATCTTATTGACACTGATTGCTATCAGGATGATGCAAAAACCAGCTAGGCGGGTGATGAAGAGGTAACTATTATTTCCTCCGAATCTGAGCCTTTGCCAAGACAGAAAATCCGACAAGTAACCCAAAAAGTAAGGTTTTCTCATCCCCTAGCTTACCTGGATCCTAACTTTATTTTGAAGCAACAACAACATGAGAACCACCATAGAACTCAGACTAGAGGAGGCGGAGAGCTATCCTCCGGGTTACCCAACACACCAGCCCCACGCAAGCGCCGGAAAGAGGAGCCTCAGAATTCAAACTCTTTTTATCCAGAGGTGGGTATTATACGCCATCCCCTTAATCCTTTCGACTCAAATTATCAGGGAACCTCCCATCCTCTTCTGGCGATTCATCTCACACCTAGCTGCCTGCTCTCAAGGCCGCCCCTGGGTAATAACTTTTGCCTTCGTTATTTAACACTTGTACATATATACTAACCTCTTGAACTTTTTCTTGCAGTGGGATGGAAAATCCTAGTAAGAAGGCAAAAACAAATAAACCGGCCGAAGACCCAAAAGTTCATGAGCCACAAAAGCAAGCAGCAGCGTCTGAAGCCTCCGTGCAAGACCTGGAGGAAATTGCTGATGACTCGCCACCACAGAACCCTGGCGCCTCCATCGACCATGTAAATATTGACCTTTTGGGTGCTAAGCCGCCAAGCCCAATCAAGCCTTTTGAACAAAGTACTGAAGATGTTCTGATCACCTGCACTGGCTTCCAAGAGCCAGGGAATCCCACTATCCTAGCCAAGCACTCTGCCAAGGAAGAATTGATTGAGAAACGCAAGGTCAAGTTTGATATGGCCAATTACTCTCATCTGGGCATTAGTGAAGTGCTCTCCGGCTACCTCAGTCAAGTGCACACTAGCCGTGATCTTGAGATTGACATGGTCAAACAAATGCAGCAGAAATATGAGGTACAAACTTCTGCTTTGTCTCTTTAAGATATATTCCTTAAGCCCCCAACTCTTAGACATAGGAAAGATTGTATTGACTATGGCAAAGACTTCAAGCATTATATCATAGTAATAACTTTGAGCCATAGCCCCCATGAACTGGCTTGCCTTGAAAAAATATGAGCCGGATCAGTTAAAGTATGTTTTGAATAAAGTGGCACCTCATAGCCCTCACAGGCCGGGGTATCTTTGAAAAAAGATGAACCATATTTGTCTGCTACTGCCTTATGAAAGAACTTCTGCACCCATTAGCCCCCAAGTGCCAAGTGCTATTGCTTGCAAAGGGCTTGGGACTTTTTCTTTATTATACTGTCATAGAGCTGCTGATAATTGTTCAATGTCTTGCTTACAGGAGGCCTCAACTCAATTTCAGTCTCAATTGGCTGATTTAAAGACCCGACTCGAACTGCAAGAGTCTGAGACCCGGAAAGCTGACTCCAAGTTCAAATTCAGCTTGGATGAGATGGAAAAGCTAAAAACTGGTTTTGATGCGGAGAGAGCCGCCTGGGCTGAAGAAAAAACTGCCTTGGTGCAAAGAGCAGAAAACACTAAATCTTCTTTGCAAGAGGTCACCGCAGAATTTACTGGCTTAAAACGTCATATTACACAGATGACTGCCCGCTATTTTTGGTAAGTAATACTTAGGTATTGTGATCAATTCCAATGCTCAACTTTGTAAGCCGCCAGGTGACTTAACTATGTATTCTGTTAAACAGGCCCCAGGAGTATCAATCTTGGCCAAGATATGCTGATAAAACTCAAGGCGGTTTATACACTGGTGGAGCAATTATATAGAGGTGCTCAGTGCACAATAGCTACCATGTCGCACACCAAGCAAGCACCGTATCTTAGCAATGATCTTTTAAACAAGCTTTCTGTCCTGCCCGCAAGAATTGAAGAAATCAAGCGGTCGGCTGCTAGAGCCGTGCCATTATAGCCTTGAGTCAGGCGAAGGCATGGCAGACATAATTAGACCTGGCCGAGTTGGCCACTGGCTGCCCCAGTTTCAAAGAGGACGTGTCTCCTTTTGATCAGAAGGACTTTGCTGCTTGCATGAAAGAGATGCGTCCACTGGCGAGTAAACTCATCGAAGAAACTGACTTGTCGAGATATCAGGCGGCTTATGCAGCAGACATTTCAAAGATGAAGACGCCGGCTTACGATGCTGTGGATCTTATCCCTCCAATCCATAAGCATACATTTGCTCCTGAAATTGATCCGTCTGAACTTATCGATGATGAAGCTGAGTTTCAAGGCTTGACTGGCATCGATTGGTCATCGCCCTAACTTCCAGAGAACGGAAGAAGAAGAAGAACCGGCGCAGGATGACCCGGAAGCCTCAACGCACCAAGACTAGGAGACTTGATCCACGGGGCGGTTCTTAATCCGCATCACCGTACCGTGCTTTTAAGAAACACTTAATCATTTGGGCTCGGGGAGCCATGTAATAGGCTAGTAAGAAACAATGATCTGTCGTGCCGTCGTGCATGTTTTATCCTTTTGAAACTGATGATGATTTGTCTATGTGTCATGAATGAATTTTGCAAGGAATATCATGTTATCTCACAAATATTCCTGCACACAGTGAACAACAGATGCCCTGGCGGTTTATGTCAGGGCGGGTCATAATGTCCAAGATAAATACTCTGGTGTCTTAAAGTTTATAACCAGGGCGGTTTGAAAAAACCAAATATTTATGAAGTCATACCTGTAGACCAGTAGCATTTTGATGCTGTAATTGTGTAAGTTTGTAAGCCGGAGGCTTGATCGGGTCCAGAAGAGTGCAACTCGGTTCTGTTTTTGAAAAAAAATTGTTTTTTGTGCCGTAAGCCTGCTGTCACGTGACATAAATCCGTTGTTTTAACGTTAGCCAGTTCAGGGTCTTATCGAAAAGACTAACTGCTAAGAGTCCAAACGGGCCACATAGCAGAGGCTGCGATAATGGGTGAGTTATCCTAGCTCTCTATAAGCCAGCTCTCATGTGAAAAAGGCCGCTGTTTGAACCTTGACAAGTTCAGGGTCTTATTGAAAAGAGTAACTATCAAGAGTTCGACGAGTCACCTGGTGGAGTAGCACCTTGCAAACAGGTAGGTTTAACTCAAGGTCGGCTTGGAAACCGGATCTCATGGGTGTGAACAGCTATGCTCGGTGAGCAGGAAGCCCCCATGACAGCAATAAGTCGGCTTGGAAACTGGATCTCATGGGTGTGAACAGTTATGCTCGGTGAGCAGGAATCCCCATGAGACCAATAAGTCGGCTTAGAAACCGGATCTCATGGGTGTGAACAGCTACGCTCAGTGAGCAGGAAGCCCCCATGAGATCAATGAGTCGGCTTGAGAACCGGATCTCATGGGTGTGAACAGCTATGCTCGGTGAGCAGGAAGCCCCCATGAGACCAATGAGTCGGCTCGAGAACCGGATCTCATGGGTGTGAACAGCTATGCTCGGTGAGCAGGAAGCCCCCATGGGACCAATGAATCGACTTGAGAATCGGATCTCATGGGTGTGAATAGCTATGCTCGGTGAGTAGGAAGCCCCCATGAGACTAATGAACAGGTAATAAAGACTCAATTTTTCTTTGAATTGAAACGACAGAGGCCCCGAATTCTCAGGGATTCCGGCTTTATTATACTGAATCATAATATATACATGGATGAAAGTATGTACAACACCAAAGCCGGTGGCTCAAGTGTAATATGGTCGCAGATGAGCGATATTCCACGGGCGGCAGGTCTCCTCCTCCGATTTCCAGGAGTCCTTGTGTTCTCAAACATCAATGAGGTAATACGACCTGTTGTCCAGATTCTTTCTAACTACAAAGGGCCCTTCCCAAGGTGGGGATAACTTGTGCATATCTGTTTGCTCCTGGATGAGCCGGAACACCAAGTCGCCTTCTTGAAAGGTTTGAGTTTTAACCAAGCGGCTGTGATAATGACACAGATCTTGCTGGTATATCACCGAACGAGCCGCTGCCAGGTCCTGCTCCTCATCTAATAAGTCAAGAGCATCCTTTTTGAAAAGAAGTCAAGAGCATTCTAACGTGCTTTTTCATTGTCAGCTTCAACATAAGCCGCCACGCGGGGTGAGTCATGGCGGATGTCACTGGGAAGAACCGCCTCAACATCGTACAACATGAAGAAAGGCGTATAACCCGTGGATCTGTTGGGGTGGTATTGATACTCCAAAATACTGATGGTAACTCCTCAACCCAACAACTCAACGTTTGCTGCAAAGGGACCATGAGCTAGGGTTTTATGCCTCTCAAGATTTCTTAATTGGCCCTTTCAGCTTGACCATTGGACTGGGGGTGAGCCAGTAATGAAACGTCAAGACGAATATGTTCCCGTTGACAGAATTCTTTCATTGCACCCTTGGATAGATAAGTACCATTAGCAGTGACAATACTATCAGGGCAGCCAAAATGAAAAATCACATTTTAAGGAACTGAACCGCTATGGCCGCATCACACTTGCTGATCGGCTCTTCTTCAACCCATTTTGTAAATGTGTCAACCGCCACCAATAGGTGTGTCTTTTTGTCCTTGGATCTCTTGAAAGGTCCAACCATATCCAGCCCCCAGACCGCAAATGGCCAAGTGATTGGAATCATCCTTAATTCTTGAGCCGGCACATGAGCTCGTCTGGAAAACTTCTGACAACCGTCGCACTTGCTAACTAGATCCTCTGCATCGGCATGAGCCATCAACCAATAAAACCCATGACAAAAGGCTTTAGCTACAAGGGACTTAGAACTGGCATGATGGCCACATCTCCTTCATGAATCTCTCTTAGAGTCTCACGACCCTCTTCGGGAGAGACACACCGCTGCAACACTCCTGTGACACTGCATCGGTGTAATTTGCCATTAATAATAGTCATTGACTTAGACCGCCGGGTTATTTGCCTGGCCAAAGTTTCATCCTCAGGCAACTCCCCCCGGGTCATATAAGCCAGATAAAGAACTGTCTAGTCAGGGGTGGCATGAAGAGCCGCTACTAATTGCGCCTCCGGGTCGGGGATTGCAAGATCCTCTTTTGTTGGCAACTTGACTAAAGGGCTATATAGGATGTCAAGGAAGATATTTGGAGGCACCAACTTACGCTGAGATCCGAGACGGCTTAAAGCATCAGATACCTCATTCTTTCCACGATCAATGTGATCCACCTGATAACCCTTGAAATGACCAGCGATGGCGTCAACCGCCCAGCGATAAGGCGCCATGAGCGGGTCTTTGGAGTCCCAAGTACCCGAAACTTGCTGAGCCACCAAGTCTGAGTCACCAAAGCACCTGACCCAGCTTAAATCCATCTCCTTGGCTACTCGTAAACCATGAAGCAAGGCTTCATATTCCGCTGCATTATTAGTGCAAGGGAACATTAATTGTAGCACATAACAAAATTTATCACCTCATTGGGAAGTCAAGATAACTCCAGCCCCCGAGCCCTCAAGCCGCCGAGACCCATAAAAGTGGATTGTCCAGTAAGTGTTGTCTGGCTTATACTCAGGCATCTACAATTCTGTCCAGTCATTGATGAAATCCACAAGAGCTTGAGATTTGATAGCTGTCCTTGGAGTATATTTCAACCCATCGGGTCCCAGTTCAATGGCCCACTTGGTCACTCATCCTGTGGCTTCTCTGTTTTGAATTATATCACCTAAAGGAGTAGAGCTGACCACAATAATGGGATGACCAAGAAAATACTACTTCACTTTGCAATTGGCCATGAACACCCCATATACTAGCTTCTACCAATGCAGATATCTTTGCTTTGATTCGATCAGAACCTCACTGACATAATACACCAGCCTCTGGACCGCATATTCCTTGCCAGGTTATTTCCGCTCCACCATGTGACGCTGACGGCTCTGCTGTTTGCCACTACATATAAGAGTAAAGGTTCCTTCTCAATGGGAGCTGCACGAACCGGCGGCTGAGTGAGCTACTTTTTAAGCACCTCAAATGCCTCATTGGCAGCATTACTCCAAACAAAATGATATGTTTTCTTCATCATCTGGTATAGAGGAATAGCCTTCTCTCCCAGGCAGCTTATAAACCGGCTTAAAGTTGCAATGCGACCCGCTAGCCGTTGAACATCATTAATGCACGCCGGCTTAGCTAGGGAGGTGATAGCCGTGATTTTCTCCGGGTTAGCCTCAATGCCTCTCTTAGAGACCAAAAAACCCAAGAGCTTGCCTACAGGCACACCGAAAACGCACTTGGCCGGGTTAAGCATCATCTTATGGACCCGAAGATTATCAAAGGTCTCTTTTAGATCGTCCAACAGAGTCTCCTTATTTCTGGATTTCACAACAATATCATCCACATAGGCATGAACATTGCACCCAATTTGACTGTGAAAACATTTTTGCACACAACACTGATAAGTCGTCTGGGCACTCTTAAGCCCAAAAGGCATAGACGCATAGCAGAAAGCTCCAAAAGGCATGATGAAAGCTGTCTTCTCTTGGTCCTTGACTGTCATCTTGATCTGATGTTATCCGGAATAAGCATCCAGAAAAAACAAGTGCTCACAACCCGCCATAGCATCTATGATTTGATCAATACGGGGGAGGGCAAAGGGATCAGCTGGGCAAGCCTTATTAAGGTGTGTGTAGTCCACACACATGCGCCAAGTGCCGTTTTTCTTATGTACCGACACCGGATTAGCCAACCACTCAGGGTGGAAAACTTCAATGATGAACCTTACTGCTAAGAGCCGGGCCACTTCTTCTCCAATGGCCTTGCATCTCTCTTCATTAAAACAATGAAGGAATTGCTTGACCGGTTTAAACTTGGGATCAATATTGAGAGCGTGCCCAGTGAGTTCCCTCTGTACACCCGGCATGTCTAAAGGTCTCCATGTAAAGATGTCTTGGTTCTCATAGATGAACTCGATGAGCCCGCTTTCCTATTTTTGATCCATATTGGCACCAATGGTGAACTGCTTGGATGAATCGCTGGGGTCAAGTCAACCTGCTTGGTATCGTCTACCGACTTAAACTTTAGCAATGTGTCATGCTCTGATGTTGGCTTCTTCAATGGAGTCATATCCGCTGGGTCAACATTATCCTTATAAAACTTCAACTCTTCCGTCGCACAGACTGACTCAGCATAAGCATCATCACCTTCCTCACATTCCAGAGCTATTTTCCTATCACCATGGACTGTGATGGTACCCTTGCGACCCGGCATCTTAAGCTGCAGATAAACATAACAAGGTCGTGCCATGAATTTGGGATAAGCCGGCCGTCCAAACAGAGGGTGATAGGGACTTTTGATCTTGACCACTCCAAAGTTAAATGTTTCTGCCCTGTAGTTGTTTTCATCGCCAAAAGCTACTTACAGAGCAATTTTACCAACTGGATAGGCTGACTTACTAGGTACCACACCATGAAAAACTGTAGAGGATGGCTTAAGATCTTTATCAGTTAGATTCATCTGACGGAAAGTATCATAGTAAATGATATTGATACTGCTACCTCCGTCCATGAGAACCTTAGTGAACTTGTAACCCCCAACCTGTGGAGCTACCACCAAGGCTAACTGATCTGGATTATCAACTCGAGGCGAGTGATCCTCATGGCTCCATACAACTGGTTGTTCTGACCATCGTAACTATCGGGGTACGGCCGGCTCAACTGCACTCACCACATGTTCATGAATTTTCTGGTCTCACTTGCACAAGCTAGTGGTAAAGACATGATACTGCCCACTATTTAGCTGTTTTGGGTTGCTCTGATACCCTGATTGCTGCTGCTAATTACCCTGACTGGACTGCTGATTAAAGCCCCCTTGACTGCCCTATCCTTGAAAAACGGAACTTGAACCGCCACCTCCAAAGGCAGGTCCGTGTGAGTCGGAACCTGATACGCCGTGCGGGCCATTACCATTATTGTGGTCCTGGTTAAGGCTGTAATTCTTGTACTCCCTCATGATGCTACAATCCTTCCACAGGTGTGTTGACGGCTTATCAGGGCGGCTATGCTTTGGACAAGGTTGGTTCAACATCGCCTCTAAATTAGGCCTTGGACCTGCAGATTGGGGCTGGAATCTTCCCTTAAAGTGGCGATCATTGTTCTGTACATTAGTGTTGGCCACGAAGTCTAACCCACCATCCGTGTGCTTGCGCTTACAATTGTTGCCTTGACCCATCGTATTCTGCTGCTGCCCCTTGCCGTTCTTCTTCCCCTTACCAGACTTCTCCTCATCTGAATCAGGATCCTTAGTATTGTTTGAGTCGGCATACTTAATAAGAGTCTCCATGATCTCTCCCATGTTGTTACAATGGCATTTAAGCCACCCCAGTTTCTGTATGAGGGGAGTGAACCGGTAGTTCTTCTCTAAAATCAAAACAGTAGAACTGATGTTGATGCTATCTCATGAATGGATAATAGCGGAGACCCTGCGTACCCAATGGGAGGTGGACTCGTCCTCTCGCTGGATGCAAGTGTCTAGGTCGATAATTTACATAGGCTGCTTACATGTATCATTGAAGTTCTGAATGAACCGCGTCTTTAATTTAGTCCACAAGTTGATGGAATTAGGGGGCAATCCCTTTAGCCAGGTGCGTGCCGGCCCATCTAACATCGTGGTGAAATATTTGGCACACATAGCATCGTTAACATTCAACATCTCCATGGCCAGCTCATAACTTTCGATCCAAGCATCCGGAGGCTGATCAGCTGTGTAATTGGGCACTTTGCAAGGGACCTTGAAATCTTTAGGCAATCTCTCATTACGCAAAGCCGGCACCAGGCATGGCACACCCATGATTCTAGAGGTCATCCCAGCTTCCACGGAGATCGATGGGTCAAGCTGAGGCTGCTGATGAGCCGCCAACTGAGCCGCTAGTTCCACCTCTCGACGTGCCCTGGCTTGATTTGCCAAAGCCTAAACATTGTTATCGGCGCGTGGCGGGTCATGCCCATGGGGCTAGTTATGGTGACGCTCACTGCTCGAAACTGCTGGCGACTCAATACACCAGCTATAACTTCGACCGTGGTGTGGAGTTGAATGAATTCACTCATGACTATAGGAATAAGCCACCTGCTGGGCCACCGCCGTCTGGAGAAGCTCCATAGCCTTCCAGGCTTCAACCTCTGCGGGAGACTTGCCTTGCACTGGAAGAGCCGCCAGCCGCGATGACGCAACAATCATGTTGTCTAGAGGGTTAGAAAAATGACCCGGAGGCATCGGCACTCGCTGAGGCGGGGTCAGATTCAAACGAAGTGGATCTATAACATGGGGTTGAGCCTTCGCTCCTGCCACATGTGCTTCAATGGTCTAATTTATCTCGGGCGGGTTACTTGGTCCTGCCCCAGGGGTATTGAAAAGATTCCTTGCATCATAGTCTAGAGGCAGGCGACTCTGATTCCTCCTTTGTAGAACTGCATCAGATGTAGTCTGATCCAAACTTAACCGGAAAGCCTCAACTTGAATCCGTTGCGATTGTGCATCCAAGGTGGCTCGCTCTGTCGCCATCCTAGCATTCTCAGCATTGAGCTCTTTCCTGGCTTGGGCTATCTCATCTAGCAGCTTCACGATGTCCAGCTTATGATGTGCTTGAGTCTCTGGGGTCACCTCTACCCCCATCAGAGTTGCCAAGGCATCCAAGAGTTCAGACAAGACCTGAGCAGGCGGGTGCGTAGAGCCAATTGCTCCGGCCATTGCCTTGGCTGTTGAGCCAGAAGTCATGGCTGCAGGAGTTGATGAATGGAGAACTGGTTGTGTGTCGGCCATGAAGATCGGAACCCTGTTCGGCGGCTCATAAGGGTCCGGAATACTGTTTCCATCGGAATAGTCCCCAGGCCCGCCGTGTTGCAGTTGATACATTGAGATGGTCTCACCGGTTGAGGACTCATCATCAGAGTAGATGGCCGTCTCCCCTCCGGGTACAGACCCTTCCTCAAGATCCACCCCGTGAATGAAACCAACAAAGGCGTTCCTTACGGCGTCTTGAACCTTGGCGGGTCGTGCACACTGAGCCATCTCGACAACATCGGTGCAGGTGTTCGGCTCAGGTTCTGACTCGCCGATCTTGCCAATGAAGACGTGGATTCGACCGAAGGGGACCCGATACCCGTACTCGATTGAGCCAGCCTCGGGGCCTTAGCCAGCGTCGTCGATGTAGATCCTGCCACGACGGCTCTTAGTCATCCTGCCAATGGCGTATCCCTTGATCCCCACGAAGTTGCCCTTCAATAACCCAAAACCACCTTGCGCCAGCCCCACGGTGGACGCCAAATGTCATGGAATTAACACGACAGATGTCCTAGCAAAAGGACTTAGGTGTGGAGCCATCTCAACTAGGTTAGCTTGAAGCGGTTAAACAGGACAAGGGCACATGGAATTTACCCAGGTTTGGCCCCTCACGGTGGAGGTAAAAGCCCACTCCTGCCTTGGATTGTATTGCCTGGGTTTCAATTGCTAGGGAGCGAATCCGCTTGACCTAGTTCTTGATGAGATGTTTCTTAACCTTTCCTACGGCCGGGTCTCACCTTTTTATACATAGGTTGATGCGGTGGCTTACAGAGTCCCGGCCGGTTCATACATCGTGTCTGGCTTGGTTTACAACTAATCATTATCTTATGATACAAGTTAGCACATGGCGGCTTATGAGCCCCCGGTCTGGGCCTTATCGAGGCCCGCCTCCATGAATCGCCACCTTTACGCCCCGGGCTTTCATGGACTTCTTCATAATGAACCATAGAAGGCATGACCCAGCCCCTCCTGGGTGGGTCATACCTAGGAGTTATATCCCCAATAGATACCCTTCTCACTGATCATGATTCAAGATCTATCGTTGAGTGCCAAAAGCGCTCCGACTGGCCTAAAAGGAAGGATGCAATCCAAGAAGAAATTGCCTCGCTTAACAAAAGAAAGGTATTCACTGAAGCAATACCTACACCTCCCAATGTTTTCCTTGTGGGATTCAAATGGGTTTTCCTCTGGAAACGGAATGATAACAATGAGGTGGTGAAATATAAAGCAAGGCTCATAGCACAAGGTTTCACGCAGAAACCCGACATTGATTTCACTGAAACATATTCTACAGTAATGAGTGCAACCACTTTCCGATATCTTATATCCTTGGTAGTGCAAAATCGTCTATCTATGCAGTTAATGGACGTCATGACAACATATATTTACGAGTCACTAGATTCGGACATATATATGAAGGTTCCTGACAGAATCTCTGTCCCAAATAAAAGTGCAAAACACAACATGTATTGTGTAAAGCTAAATAAGTCATTATATGGCTTAAGGCAGTCGGGACGAATGTGGTACAACCGACTTAGTGAGTCCCTTCTTTAGAAGGTTACTCCAATAGTGTTGATTGCCCATGTGTCTTCATCAAGAAGTCCTCTACAGGATTTTGCATCATTTATTTGTATGTTGATGATCTCAACATCATTGGCAACACACCAGACATTGATGAAGCACACAATCATTTAAAGATGGATTTTGAGATGATGGATTTGGGTAAGACCAAATTTTCCTTAGTTGTTCAACCTGAGCACCATCCCTCATGAATCATGGTACACCAAGCCGCCTATATATAGAAAATATTGGACGAATTCAATATGGGAAAATCTTATCCATCTAAAACTCCCATGGTGGTTCGATCTCTAGAGGTGGAGAAAGATCCGTTCAGATCAAGGGATGCTGGAGAAGAGGTGTTGGGACTTGAAGTTCCATACCTCAGTGCCGTTGGAGCGCTTATGTATCTTGCAAATTGCACAACACCTCATATTGCATTTGCAGTGAATCTACTTGCTAGACATAGTGCAGCTCCCACCAAACGTCATTGGTCTGGAGTGAAGAATATCTTTCGATATCTCCAAGGCACAAAGGATGTTGGTCTATTTTCCAGTTCAAGGAAAATCAGGACTCTGATATGATTGTATATGAAGATGCTGGCTATTTGTCTAATCCCCATAATGCTAGATCACAAACCGGCTTTGTGTTCCTACATGGTGGCACTACTATATCATGGAACTCTTCGAAACAGACTCTGGTGGCAACTTCTACCAATCATTTTCAAATAATTTCATTATTTGAAGCAACATGCGAATGTGTATGGCCTCGGAGAATGATAAACCACATACAACAATCATGTGGAATTGGTTCGATAGATTCACCAACCATTATCTATGAAGACAATGTGGCATGTGTTGCACAGATGCAAACAGGATACATCAAGAGTAATATCACTAAGCATATTTCTCCTAAGTGTTTTCCCCCATGATATTCAGCAAAGCAGGGAAATAAACGTCTTGCAAATTAAATCATGCGGAAATCTTGCTGATTTATTTACCAAGTCTCTACCAAATTCTACATTCCAGAAATATGTTCATGGAATTGGTATGCGACAACTTCAGGACTTGCAAGCGTCAGGGGGAGTCTCTTCTTGAGATATCCTTGTTCAAACATCACATTACGCTATCTCTCTTTGTGAGAATACGTTTCAGGATCTCATCAAAGATTTTAGGAAGAAATTTTGGAGGAGAATCTTTTGAGATGATAGAGCTTCCCGGACAATAGTGAAGATGATTCTACACGGTCGAGCATAGATTAGGGGGAGTGTTAAAACTAATTATGTAATTAGGGAGGAAATATCTGTTGGGGAATGCAGTAATTTCAAAAAAATTCGTACGTGCACACAAGATCTATCTAGGTGATGCATAGCAACGAGAGGGGAAGAGTATTGTCCATGTACCCTCGTAGACCGTAAGCGGAAGCATTATGAAAACGCGGTTGATGTAGTCAAACGTCTTCACGATTCGAACTATCCTAGCACCGAAGGTACGACACCTCCGTGATCTACACACGTTTAGCTCGGTGACGGCCCATGAACTCTAGATCCAGCTGAGTGTCGAGGGAGAGTTTCGTCAGCACGACGGTGTGATGACGGTGATGATGAAGCTACCGGAATAGGTCTTCGCCTAAGCACCGCTACGATATGACCGAGGTGAATTATGGTGTAGGGGCGCACCGCACACGGCTAAGACAATGATGAACTTGTGTGTCTATGGGGTGCCCCATTCCCTCGTATATAAAGGAGTGGAGGAGGGGGGAGGGCCGGCCCTCTATGGCGCGCCCTAGGGGAGTCCTACTCCCACCGGGAGTAGGATTCCCCCCTTCCAAGTAGGAGTAGGAGAGGAAGGAAGGAGGAGAGAGGGAGGAAGGAAAGGGGGGCCGCCCCCCCTCCCAATTTGGATTGGGCTTGGGGGGGCGCCCCCTCCTAGGCCGCCTCCTCCTCTCTCCCACTAAGGCCCATACACTCCCCAGGGGGTTTCGGTAACCTCCCGCTACTCCGGTAAATGCCCGAACTCACCCGGAACTAATCTGATATCCAAAGAGAGTCATCCAATATATCGATCTTTATGTCTCGACCATTTCAAGACTCCTCGTCATGTCCGTGATCATATCTGGGACTCCGAACTACCTTCGGTACATCAAAACACATAAACTCATAATACCAATTTGTCACCGAACGTTAAGCGTGCGGACCCTACAGGTTCAAGAACTATGTAGATATGACCGAGACTCATCTCCAGTCAATAACCAATAGCAGAACCTGGATGCTCATATTGGTTCCTACATACTCTACGAAGATCTTTATAGGTCAAATCGCATAACGACATACGTTGTTCCCTTTATCATCGGTATGTTACTTGCCCGAGATTCGATCGTCGGTATCATCATACCTAGTTCAATCTCATTACCGGCAAGCTTCTTTACTCGTTCCGTAATGCTACATCCTGTAACTAACTCATTAGTTACATTGCTTGCAAGGCTTATAGTGATGTACATTACCGAGAGGGCCCAGAGATACCTCTCTGATACTTGGAGTGACAAATCCTAATCTCGATCTATGCCAACTCAACAAACACCATCGGAGACACCTGTAGAGCACCTTATAGTCACCCAGTTACGTTGTGACGTTTGATAGGACACTAAGTGTTCCTCTAGTATTCTGGAGTTGCATGATCTCATAGTCATAGGAACATGTATAAGTTATGGAGAAAGCAATAGTAGTAAACTAAACGATCATCATGCTAAGCTAACGGATGTGTCAAGTCAATCACATCATTCTCTAATGATGTGATCCCGTTTATCAAATGACAACTCTTTGTCCATGGCTAGGAAACTTAACCATCTTTGATTAACGAGCTAGTTAAGTAGAGGCATACTAGTGACACTTTGTTTGTCTATGTATTCACACATGTATTATGTTTCCGGTTAATACAATCCTAGCATGAATAATAAACATTTATCATGATATAAGGAAATAAATAATAACTTTATTATTGCCTCTAGGGCATATTTCCTCCAGTCTCCCACTTGCACTAGAGTCAATAATCTAGTTCACATCTTTATGTGATTAGTTCACATCTCCATGTGACTAATACCCAAAGGGTTTACTAGAGTCAATAATCTAGTTCACATGATTAGTTCACATCTCCATGTGACTAATACCCAAAGGGTTTACTAGAGTCAATAATCTAGTTCACATGATTAGTTCACATCTCCATGTGACTAATACCCAAAGGGTTTACTAGAGTCAATAATCTAGTTCACATCGCTATGTGATTAACACCCAAAGAGTGATCATGTTTTGCTTGTGAGAGAAGTTTAGTCTATGGGTCTGCAACATTTAGATCCGTATGTATGTCACAAATTTCTGTCCTACAATTCTCAGCAGGGAGCTACTCTAGGTAATTGCTCCCACTTTCAATATGTATCTAGATCGAGACTTAGAGTCATCCAGATCGGTGTCAAAGCTTGCATCGACGTAACTCTTTACGACGAACTCTTTGTTAACTCCATTACCGAGAAACATTTCTTTATTCCATTAAGGATATTTTTGACTGTTGTCCAGTGATCCACTCCTGGATCACTATTGTACCCTATTGCCAAACTTATGGTGAGGTACACAATAGGTCTGGTGCACAGCATGGCATACTTTATAGAACCTATGACTGAGGCATAGGGAATGACTTTTCATTCTCTTTCTATTTTTTGTCGTGGTCGGGTTTTGAGTCTTTACTCAACTTCACACCTAGGAACACATGCAAGAACTCCTTCTTTGACTGTTCCATTTTGAACTACTTCAAAATCATGTCAAGGTATGTACTCATTGAAAATATATCAAGTGTCTTGATCTATCTCTATAGATCTTGATGCTCAATATGTAAGTAGCTTCACCGAGGTCTTTCTTTAAAAAAATCATTTTAAACACTCCTTTATGCTTTCCTGAAAAATTCTACATTATTTCCGATCAACAATATGTCATTCACATATACTTATCAGAAATGTTGTAGTGCTCCCACTAACTTTCTTGTAAATACAGGGTTCACCGCAAGTCTGTATAAAAACATATGCTTTGGTCACTTTATCAAAGTATATATTCCAACTCCGAGATGCTTGCACCTGTCCATAGATGGATCGCTGGAGCTTGCACACTTTGTTAGCACCTTTTGGATTGACAAAACCTTCTTGTTGCATAATATACAACTCTTCTTGAAGAAATACATTAAGGAATGCAGTATTGACATCCATTTGCCAGATTTCATAAAATGTGGCAATTGCTAACATGATTTGGACAGACTTAAGCATCGCTACGAGTGAGAGAATCACATCGTAGTCAACATCTTGAACTTGTCGAAAACCTTTTTCGACAATTCGAGCTTTGTATATAGTAACACTACTATCAGTGTCCGTCTTCCTCTTGAAAACCCATTTATTCTTATTGACTCATCGATCATCGGGCAAGTCAATCAAAGTCCATACTTTGTTCTCATACATGGATCCCATCTCAGATATCATGGCCTCAAGCCATTTCACGGAATCTGGGCTCATCATTGCTTCCGCATAGTTCGTAGGTTCGTCATGGTCTAGTAACATGACTTCCAGAATAGGATTACTGTACCACTCTGGCGCGGATCTCACTCTGGTTGACCTACGAGGTTCGGTAGTAACTTGATCTGAAGTTACATGATCATCAACATTAGCTTCCTCACTAATTGGTGTAGGAGTCACAGGAACAGATTTCTGTCATGAACTACTTTCCAATAAGGGAGCAGGTACAGTTACCTCATCAAGTTCTACTTTCCTCCCACTCACTTCTTTCGAGAGAAACTCCTTCTCTAGAAAGGATCCATTCTTAGCAACGAATGTCTTGCCTTCAGATATGTGATAGAAGGTGTACCCAACTGTCTCCTTTGGGTATCCTATGAAGACACATTTCTTCGATTTGGGTTTGAGCTTATCAAGATGAATCTTTTTCACATAAGCATCGCAACCCCAAACTTCAAGAAACGACAACTTTGGTTTCTTGCCAAACCACAGTTCATATGGCATCGTCTCAATGGATTTAGATGATGCCCTATTTAATGTGAATGCAGTTATCTCTAATGCATAACCCCAAAAGGATAGTGATAAGTCAGTAAGAGACATCATAGATTTCACCATATCTAATAAAGTACGGTTACAATGTTCGGACACATCATTACGCTGTGGTGTTCCAGGTGGCGCGAGTTGCGAAACTATTCCGCATTGTTTCAAATGAAGACCAAACTCGTAACTCAAATATTCTCCTCCATGATCAGATCGTAGAAACTTTATTTTCTTGTCACTATGATTTTCCACTTCACTCTAAAATTATTTGAACCTTTCAAATGTTTCATATTTATGTTTCATCAAGAAGATATACCCATATATTACTCAAATCATCTGTGAAGGTCAGAAAATAATGATACCTACCACGAGCCTCAACACTCATCGGACTACATACATCAGTATGTATTATTTTCCAACAAGTCTGTTGCTCGCTCCATTGTTCCGGAGAACGGAGTCTTAGTCATCTTGCCTATGCGGCATGGTTCGCAAGCATCAAATGATTCATAATCAAGTGATTCCAAAAGCCCATCAGCATGGATTTTCTTCATGCGCTTTACACCAATATGACCTAAACGGCGGTGCCACAAATAAGTTGCACTACCATTGTTAACTTCGCATCTTTTGGCTTCAATATTATGAATATGTGTATCACTACGATTGAGATTCAATAAACCATTCACCTTGGGTGTATGACCATTGAAGGTTTTATTCATGTAAATAGAACAACAATTATTCTCGGACTTTAAATGAATAACCATATTGCAATAAACATGATCAAATCATATTCATGCTTAATGCAAACACCAAATAACATTTATTTAGGTTCAATCTTGGAACCACTACCAACACACATCGTCACTTCACCCTTAACTAGTCTCCGTTCATTCTGCAACTCCCATTTCAAGTTACTAATCTCAGCAACTGAACTAGTATCAAATACTGAGGGGTTGCTATTGAAGGAAATATGCCCTGGAGGCAATAATAAAGTTATTATTTTATTTCCTTATGTCATGATAAATGTTTATTGTTCATGCTAGAATTGTATTATCCGGAAACATACTACTTGTGTGAATACATAGACAAACTAAACGTCACTAGTATGCCTCTACTTGACTAGCTCGTTAACCAAAGATGGTTATGTTTCCGAACCATAGACATGTGTTGTCATTTGATTAACGGGATCACACTATTAGGAGAATGATGTGATTGACATGACCCATTCCATTAGCTTAGCACCCGATCGTTTAGTATGTTGCTATTGCTTTCTTCATGACTTATACATGTTCCTATGATTATGAGATTATGCAACTCCCGTTTGCCGGAGGAACACTTTGTGTGCTACCAAACATCACAACGTAACTGGGTGATTATAAAGTAGCTCTACAGGTGTCTCCAAAGGTAAATGTTGGGTTGGCGTATTTCGAGATTAGGATTTGTCACTCCGATTGTCGAAGAGGTATCTCTGGGCCCTCTCGGTAATGCACATCACATAAGCCTTGCAAGCATTGCAACTAATGAGTTAGTTGTGAGATGATGTATTATGGAAGGAGTAAAGAGACTTGCCGGTAACGAGATTGAACTAGGGATTGAGATACCGACGATCGAATCTCGGGCAAGTAACATACCGATGACAAAGGGAACAACGTATGTCGTTATGCGGTCTGACCGATAAAGATCCTCGTAGAATATGTGGGAGCCAATATGAGCATCCAGGTTCCGCTATTGGTTATTGACCGGAGACGTGTCTCGGTCATGTATACATTGTTCTCGAACCCGTAGGGTCCGCACGCTTAAGGTTTCGATGACAGTTATATTATGAGTTTATGAGTTTTGATGTACCGAAGTTAGTTCGGAGTCCCGGATGTGATCACAGACATCACGAGGAGTTTCAAAATGGTCGAGACATAAAGATTGATATATTGGACGGCTATATCCGGACACCGGAAGTGTTCCGGGTGATTTCGGAGAAAACCGGAGTGCCGGAGGGTTACCGGAACCCCCCGGGAGAAGTAATGGGCCTTATGGGCCCTTGTGGAGAGAGAGGGGCGGCCAGGGTAGGCCGCGCGCCCCCTCTCCCTCTGGTCTGAATTGGACTAGGAGAGGGGGGGCGGCGCCCCCCTTTCCTTCTCCCTCCCCCCTTCCTTTCCCCCTCCTAGTAGGAGTAGGAAAGAGGGGAGTCCTACTCCTACTAGGAGGAGGACTCCTCCTCCTTGGCGCACCCTAGGGCCGGCCGGCCTCCTCCCCTTGCTCCTTTATATACGGGGGCAGGGGCACCCCTAGACACACAAGTTGATCCTCGTGATCGTTCTCTTAGCCGTGTGTGGTGCCCCCTTCCACCATATTCCTCGATAATATTGTAGCGGTCCTTAGGCGAAGCCCTGCGATGGTAGAACATCAAGATCGTCACCACGCCGTCGTGCTGACGGAACTCTTCCCCGACACTTTGCTGGATCGGAGCCGGGGATCGTCATCGAGCTGAACGTGTTCTAAAACTCGGAGGTGCCGTAGTTTCGGTGCTTGATCGGTCGGGCCGTGAAGACGTACGACTACATCAATCGCGTTGTCATAACGCTTCCACTGTTGGTCTACGAGGGTACGTAGATCACACTCTCCCCTCTCGTTGCTATGCATCACCATGATCTTGCGTGTGCGTAGGAATTTTTTTGAAATTACTACGTTCCCCAACAGTGGTATCAGAGCCTAGGTTTTATGTGTTGATGTTATATGCACGAGTAGAACACAAGTGAGTTGTGGGCGATATAAGTCATACTGCTTACCAGCATGTCATACTTTGGTTCGGCGGTATTGTTGGATGAAGTGGCCCGGACCGACATTACGCGTACGCTTACGCGAGACTGGTTCTACCGACGTGCTTTGCACACAGGTGGCTGGCGGGTGTCAGTTTCTCCAACTTTAGTTGAACGGAGTGTGGCTATGCCCGGTCCTTGCGAAGGTTAAAACAGCACCAACTTGACAAACTATCATTGTGGTTTTGATGCATTGGTAAGATTGGTTCTTGCTTAAGCCCGTAGCAGCCACGTAAAACTTGCAACAACAAAGTAGAGGACGTCTAACTTGTTTTTGCAGGGCATGTTGTGATGTGATATGGTCAAGACATGATGCTAAATTTTATTGTATGAGATGATCATGTTTTGTAACTGAGTTATCGACAACTGGCAGGAGCCATATGGTTGTCGCTTTATTGTATGCAATGCAATTGCGCTGTAATGCTTTACTTTATCACTAAGCAGTAGCGATAGTCGTGGAAGCATAAGATTGGCAAGACGACAACGATGCTACGATGGTGATTAAGGTGTCGCGCCGGTGACGATGGTGATCATGACGGTGCTTCGAAGATGGAGATCACAAGCACAAGATGATGATGGCCATATCATATCACTTATATTGATTGCATGTGATGTTTATCTTTTATGCATCTTATCTTGCTTTGATTGACGGTAGCATTTTAAGATGATCTCTCACTAATTATCAAGAAGTGTTCTCCCTGAGTATGCACCATTGCGAAAGTTCTTCGTGCTGAGACACCATGTGATGATCGGGTGTGATAGGCTCTACGTTCAAATACAACGGGTGCAAAACAGTTGCACATGCGGAATACTCAGGTTATACTTGACGAGCCAAGCATATACAGATATGGCCTCGAAATACGGAGACCGAAAGGTCGAGCATGAATCATATAGTAGATATGATCAACATAGTGATGTTCACCAATGAAACTACTCCATCTCACGTGATGATCGGACATGGTTTAGTTGATTTGGATCACGGGATCACTTAGAGGATTAGAGGGATGTCTATCTAAGTGGGAGTTCTTTAGTAATATGATTAATTGAACTTAAATTTATCATGAACTTAGTACCTGATAGTATCTTGCTTGTTTATGTTTGATTGTAGATAGATGGCCTGTGTTGTTGTTCCGTTGAATTTTAATGCGTTCCTTGAGAAAGCAAAGTTGAAAGATGATAGTAGCAATTACACGGACTGGGCCCGTAACTTGAGGATTATCCTCATTGCTGCATAGAAGAATTACGTCCTGGAAGCACCGCTGGGTGACAGGCCTGCTGCTGGAGCAACACCAGATGTTATGAACGTCTAGCAGAGCAAAGCTGATGACTACTCGATAGTTCAGTGTGCCATGCTTTACGGCTTAGAATCGGGACTTCAATGACGTTTTGAACGTCATGGAGCATATGAGATGTTCCAGGAGTTGAAGTTAATATTTCAAGAAAATGCCTGGATTGAGAGATATGAAGTCTCCAATAAGTTCTATAGCTGCAAGATGGAGGAGAACAGTTCTGTCAGTGAGCATATACTCAAAATGTCTGGGTATAATAATCACTTGATTCAATTGGGAGTTAATCTTCCAGATGATTGCGTCACTGACAGAATTCTCCAATCACTGCCACCTAGCTACAAGAGCTTCGTGATGAACTATAATATGCAAGGGATGAATAAGACTATTCCCAAGCTCTTCGCAATGCTAAAAGCTGCGGAGGTAGAAATCAAAAAGGAGCATCAAGTGTTGATGGTCAAAAAGACCACTAGTTTCAAGAAAAAGGGCAAAGGGAAGAAGAAGGGGAACTTCAAAAAGAACAGCAAGCAAGTTGCTGGTCAAGATAATAAAACCAAATCTGGACCTAAGCCTGAAACTGAGTGCTTCTACTGCAAGCAGACTGGTCACTGGAAGCGGAACTGCCCCAAGTATTTGGCGGATAAGAAGGATGGCAAGGTGAACAAAGGTATATGCGATATACAAGTTATTGATGTGTACCTTACTAATGCTCGCAGTAGCACCTGGGTATTTGATACCGGTTCTGTTGCTAACATTTGCAACTCGAAACATGGACTACGGATTAAGCGAAGATTGGCTAAGGACGAGGTGACGATGCACGTGGGAAATGGTTCCAAAGTCGATGTGATCGCGGTCGGCACGCTACCTCTACATCTACCTTCGGGATTAGTATTAGACCAAAATAATTGTTATTTGGTGCCAGCGTTGAGCATGAACATTATATCTGGATCTTGTTTGATGCGAGATGATTATTCATTTAAATCAGAGAATAATGGTTGTTCTATTTATATGAGTAAAATCTTCTATGGTCATGCACCCATGAAGAATGGTCTATTATTATTAAATCTCGATAGTAGTGACACACATATTCATAATGTTGAAGCCAAAAGATGCAGAGTTGATAATGATAGTGAAACTTATTTGTGGCACTGCCGTTTTGGTCATATCGGTATAAAACGCATGAAGAAACTCCATACTGATGGACTTTTGGAACCACTTGATTATGAACCACTTGGTACTTGCGAACCGTGCCTTATGGGTAAGATGACAAAAACACCATTCTCCGGTACTATGGAGAGAGCAACAGATTTGTTGGAAATCATACATACAAATTCATGTGGTGCGATGATGTTGAGGCTCGTGGCGGATATTGTTATTTTCTCACCTTCACAGATGACTTAAAGCAGATATGGGTATATCTACTTATTGAAACATAAGTCTGAAACACTTGAAAAGATCAAAGAATTTCAGAGTGAAGTTGAAAATCATCGTAACCAGAAAATAAAATTCCTACGATCTGATCATGGAGGAGAATATTTGAGTTACGAGTTTGGTGTACATTTGAAACAATGCAGAATAGTTTCGCAACTCACGCCACCTGGAACACCACAATGTAATGGTGTGTCCAAACGTCGTAATCGTACTTTACTTGATATGGTGCGATCTATGATGTCTCTTACTGATTTACCGCTATCGTTTTGGGGTTATGCTCTAGAGATGGCCGCATTCATGTTAAATAGGGCACCATCAAAATCCGTTGAGACGACACCTTATGAACTATGGTTTGGCAAGAAACCAAAATTGTCGTTTCTGAAAGTTTGGGGCTGCGATGCTTATGTGACAAAACTTCAACCTGATAAGCTCGAACCCAAATCGGAGAAATGTGTCTTCATAGGATATCCAAAGGAAACTATTGGATACACCTTCTATCACAGACCCGAAGGAAAGACTTTTGTTGCTAAATTCGGAAACTTTCTAGAGAAGGAGTTTCTCTCGAAAGAAGTGAGTGGGAGGAAAGTAGAACTTGATGAGGTAACTGTACCTGCTCCCTTATTGGAAAGTAGTACATCACAGAAACCAGTTTCTGTGACACCTACACCAATTAGTGAGGAAGCTAATGATGATGATCATGAAACTTTAGAACAAGATACTACTGAACCTCGTAGATCAACCCGAATAAGATCCGCACCAGAGTGGTACAGTAATCCTGTACTGGAAGTCATGCTACTAGATCTTGATGAACCTACGAACTATGAAGAAGCGATGGTGAGCCCAGATTCCGCAAAATGGCTTGAAGCCATGAAATCTGAGATGGGATCCATGTATGAGAACAAAGTGTGGACTTTGGTTGACTTGCCCAATGATCGGCAAGTAATTGAAAATAAATGGATCTTCAAGAAGAAGACTGACGGTAACGGTAATGTTACTATCTACAAAGCTCGACTTGTCGCAAAAGGTTTTCAACAAGTTCAAGGGATTGACTATGATGGGACCTTCTCACCCGTAGCGATGCTTAAGTCTGTCCGAATCATGTTAGCAATTGCCGCATTTTATGATTATGAAATTTGGCAGATGGATGTCAAAACTGCATTCCTGAATGGATTTCTGGAAGAAGAGTTGTATATGATGCACCCGGAAGGTTTTGTCGATCCAAAGGGAACTAACAAAGTGTGCAAGCTCCAGCGATCCATTTATGGACTGGTGCAAGCCTCTCGGAGTTGGAATAAACGCTTTGATAGTGTGATCAAAGCATTTGGTTTTGTACAGACTTTTGGAGAAGCCTGTATTTACAAGAAAGTGAGTGGGAGGTCTGTAGCATTTCTGATATTATATGTAGATGACATATTATTAATCGGAAATGATATAGAATTTCTGGATAGCATAAAGGGATACTTGAATAAGAGTTTTTCGATGAAAGACCTCGGTGAAGCTGCTTACATATTGGGCATTAAGATCTATAGAGATAGATCAAGACGCTTAATTGGACTTTCACAAAGCACATACCTTGACAAAGTTTTGAAGAAGTTCAAAATGGATCAAGCAAAGAAAGGATTCTTGCCTGTGTTACAAGGTGTGAAATTGAGTAAGACTCAATGCTCGACCAATGCAGAAGATAGAGAGAAAATGAAAGATGTTCCCTATGCTTCAGCCATAGGCTCTATCATGTATGCAATGCTGTGTACCAGACCTGATGTGTGTCTTGCTATAAGTCTAGCAGGGAGGTACCAAAGTAATCCAGGAGTGGATCACTGGACAGCGGTCAAGAACATCCTGAAATACCTGAAAAGGACTAAGGATATGTTTCTAATATATGGTGGTGACAAAGAGCTCATCGTAAATGGTTACATTGATGCAAGCTTTGACACTGATCCGGACGATTCTAAATCGCAAACCGGATACGTGTTTACATTAAACGGTGGAGCTATCAGTTGGTGCAGTTCAAAACAAAGCGTTGTGGCGGGATCTACATGTGAAGTGGAGTACATAGCTTCTTCGGAAGCAGCAAACAAAGGAGTCTGGATGAAGGAGTTCATATCCGATCTAGGTGTCATACCAAGTGCATCGGGTCCAATGAAAATCTTTTGTGACAATACTGGTGCAATTGCCTTGGCAAAGGAATCCAGATTTCACAAGAGAACCAATCACATCAAGAGACGCTTCAATTCCATCCAGGATCTAGTCCAGGTGGGAGACATAGAGATTTGCAAGATACATACGGACCTGAATGTAGCAGACCCATTGACTAAGCCTCTTCCATGAGCAAAACATGATCAGCAACAAAGCTCCATGGGTGTTAGAATCATTACTATGTAATATAGATTATTGACTCTAGTGCAAGTGGGAGACTGAAGGAAATATGCCCTAGAGGCAATAATAAAGTTATTATTTTATTTCCTTATGTCATGATAAATGTTTATTGTTCATGCTAGAATTGTATTATCCGGAAACATAATACTTGTGTGAATACATAGACAACTAAACGTCACTAGTATGCCTCTACTTGACTAGCTCGTTAATCAAAGATGGTTATGTTTCCTAACCATAGACATGTGTTGTCATTTGATTAACGGGATCACATTATTAGGAGAATGATGTGATTGACATGACCCATTCCATTAGCTTAGCACCTGATCGTTTAGTATGTTGTTATTGCTTTCTTCATGACTTATACATGTTCCTATGACTATGAGATTATGCAACTCCCGTTTTTCGGAGGAACACTTTGTGTGCTACCAAATGTCACAACATAACTGGGTGATTATAAAGGAGCTCTATAGGTGTCTCCAAAGGTAAATGTTGGGTTGGCGTATTTCGAGATTAGGATTTGTCACTCCGATTGTCGGAGAGGTATCTCTGGGCCCTCTCGGTAATGCACATCACATAAGCCTTGCAAGCATTGCAACTAATGAGTTAGTTGTGAGATGATGTATTACGGAATGAGTAAAGAGACTTGCCGGTAACGAGATTGAACTAGGTATTGAGATTCCGACGATCGCATCTCGGGCAAGTAACATACCAATGACAAAGGGAACAACGTATGTTGTTATGCAGTGTGACCGATAAAGATCTTCGTAGAATATGTGGGAGCCAATATGAGCATCGAGGTTCCGCTATTGGTTATTGACCAGAGACGTGTCTCGGTCATGTCTACATTGTTCTCGAACCCGTAGGGTCCGCACGCTTAAGGTTTCGATGACAATTATATTATGAGTTTATGAGTTTTGATGTACCGAAGTTAGTTCGGAGTCCCGGATGTGATCACGGACATCACGAGGAGTTTCAAAATGGTCGAGACATAAAGATTGATATATTGGACGGCTATATCCGGACACCGGAAGTGTTCCGGGTGATTTCGGAGAAAACCGGACTGCCGGAGGGTTACCGGAACCCTCCGAGAGAAGTAATGGGCCTTATGGGCCCTTGTGGAGAGAGAGGGGCGGCCAGGGTGGGCCGCGCGCCCCCTCTCCCTCTGGTCCGAATTGGACTAGGAGAGGGGGGGGCGGCGCCCCCCTTTCCTTCTCCCTCCCCCCTTCCTTTCCCCCTCCTAGTAGGAGTAGGAAAGAGGGGAGTCCTACTCCTACTAGGAGGAGGACTCCTCCTCCTTGGCGCGCCCTAGGGCCGGCCGGCCTCCTCCCCTTGCTCCTTTATATACGGGGGCAGGGGCACCCCTAGACACACAAGTTGATCCTCGTGATCGTTCTCTTAGCCGTGTGTGGTGCCCCCTTCCACCATATTCCTCGATAATATTGTAGCGGTGCTTAGGCGAAGCCCTGCGATGGTAGAACATCAAGATCGTCACCACGCCGTCGTGCTGACGGAACTCTTCCCCGACACTTTGCTGGATCGGAGTCCGGGGATCGTCATCGAGCTGAACGTGTTCTAAAACTCGAAGGTGCCGTAGTTTCGGTGCTTGATCGGTCGGGCCGTGAAGACGTACGACTACATCAACCGCATTGTCATAACGCTTCCAATGTCGGTCTACGAGGGTACGTAGATCACACTCTCCCCTCTCGTTTCTATGCATCACCATGATCTTGCGTGTGCGTAGGAATTTTTTTGAAATTACTACGTTCCCCAACAGCTATAAACACTAGTAAAGTACACATCAATAACATGTATATTAAATATACCTTTGTTCACTTTGCCATCCTTCTTATTCGCTAAATACTTGGGGCAGTTCTGCTTCCAGTGACCAATCCCTTTGCAGTAGGAGCACTTAGTCTCAGGATTAGGTCTATACTTGGGCTTGTTCACTTGAGCAGCAACTTGCTTGCCGTTCTTTTTGAAATTCCCCTTCTTCCCTTTGCCCTTTCTTGAAACTAGTGGTCTTGTCAACCATCAACACTTGATACTTTTCTTGATTTCTACCTTCATCGATTTCTGCATCACGAAGAGCTTGGGAATCATTTCCGTTATCCCTTGCATATTATAGTTCATCACGAAGTTCTAGTAACTTGGTGATAGTGAATAGAGAACTTTGTCAATAACTATCTTATCTCGAAGATTAACTCCCACTTGATTCAATTGATTGTAGTACTCAGACATTCTGAGCACATGCTCACTAGCTGAGCTATTCTCCTCCATCTTGTAGGCAAAGTGCTTGTCAAAGGTCTCATACCTTTCGACATGGGCATGAGTCTGAAATACTAATTTCAACTCTTGGAACATCTCATATGCTCCGTGGCATTCAAAACGTCTTTGAAGCCCCGATTCTAAGCCGTAGAGCATGGTGCACTAAACTATCAAGTAGTCATCATATCGAGCTCGCCAAATGTTCATAACGTCTCCATACACTCCTGCAATTGGTTTGTCACCTAGCGGTGCATTAAGGACATAATTCTTCTTTGCAGCAATGATGATAATCCTCAGATCATGGATCCAATCCACATCCTTGCTACTAACATCTTTCAACTTAGTTTTTCTCTAGGAACATATCAAAATAAACGGGAAGCTACATCGCGAGCTATTGATCTACAACATAGTTAAGCAAATACTATCAGGACTAAGTTCATGATAAATTAAAGATCAATTAATCATATTACTTAAGAACTCCCACTTAGATAGACATCCCTCTAGTCATCTAAATGATCACGTGATCCAAATCAACTAAACCATAACCGATCATCACGTGAAATGGAGTAGTTTTCAATGGTGAACATCACTATGTAGATCGTATCTACTATATGATTCACGCTCGACCTTTCGGTCCCAGTGTTCCGAGGCCATATCTGTATATGCTAGGCTCGTCAAGTTTAACCCGAGTATTCTGTGTGTGCAAAACTGGCTTGCACCTGTTGTATAAGAACGTTGAGCTTATCACACCCGATCATCACGTGGTGTCTCGGCACTACGATCTTTTGCAATGGAGCATACTCAGGGAGAACACTTGTACCTTGAAATTTTTAGTGAGAGATCATCTTATAATGCTATCGTCAATCAATGCATAATAAGATGCATAAAGGATAAACATCACATGCAATCAATATAAGTGATATGATATGGCCATCATCATCTTGTGCCTTTGATCTCCATATCCAAAGAACCGTCATGATCACCATTGTCACCGGCGCGACACCTTGATCTCCATCGTAGCATCATTGTCCTCTCGCCAACTATTGCTTCTACGGCTATCGCTGCCGCTTAGTGATAAAGTAAAGCAATTAGATGGCGATTGCATTTCATACAATAAAGCGACAACCACATGGCTCCTGCCAGTTGCCGATAACTTCATTACAAAACATGATCATCTCATACAATAAAATATAGCATCATGCCTTGATCATATCACATCACAACATGCCCTGCAAAAACAAGATAGACGTCCTCTACTTTGTTGCTGCAAGTTTTACGTGGCTGCTACGGGCTCAACAAGGACCGTTCGTACCTACGCATCAAAACCACAATGATAGGTCGTCAAGTTAGTGCTGTTTTAAGCTTCAACAAGGACTGGGCGTAGTCACACTCGGTTCAACTAAAGCTGGAGAAACTGACACCCGCCAGCCACCTATGTGCCAAGCACGTCGGTAGAACTAGTCTCGCGTAAGCATACACATAATGTCGGTCCAGGCCGCTTCATCCAACAATACCATCGAACCAAAGTATGACATGCTGGTAAGCAGTATGACTTGTATCGCCCACAACTCACTTGTGTTCTACTCGTCCATATAACATCTACGCATAAACCTGACACTGATACCACTGTTGGGGAACATAGCAATTTCAAAAAAATTCCTACGCACACGCAAGATCATGGTGATGCATAGCAACGAGAGGGGAGAGTGTCGTCTATGTTCCCTCGTAGACCGTAAGCGGAAGCGTTATGACAACGCGGTTGATGTATTCGTATGTGAGGGAGTCCTGGATTAGGGGGTGTTCGGGTAGCCGGACTATACCTTCAGCCGGACTCCAGGACTATGAAGATACAAGATTGAAGACTTCGTCCCGTGTCCGGATGGGACTTTCCTTGGCGTGGAAGGCAAGCTTGGCGATGCGGATATTCAAGATCTCCTACCATTGTAACCGACTCTGTGTAACCCTAACCCTATCCGGTGTCTATATAAACCGGAGGGTTCTAGTTCGTAGGACAACTTCATCATACAACAATCATACCATAGGCTAGCTTCTAGGGTTTAGCCTCCTTGATCTCGTGGTAGATCTACTCTTGTACTACCCATATCATCAATATTAATCAAGCAGGAGTAGGGTTTTACCTCCATCGAGAGGGCCCGAACCTGGGTAAAAACATCGTGTCCCTTGTCTCCTGTTACCATCCACCTAGACGCACAGTTCGGGACCCCCTACCCGAGATCCGCCGGTTTTCACACCGACATTGGTGCTTTCATTGAGAGTTCCTCTGTGTCGTCACTTTTGGGCTTGATGGCTCCTTTGATCATCAACGACGATGCGGTCCAGGGTGAGACTTTTCTCCCCGGACAGATCTTTGTCTTCGGCGGCTTCGCACTGCGGGCCAATTCGCTTGGCCACCTGGAGCAGATCGAAAGCTACGCCCCTGGCCATCAGGTCAGGTTTGGAAGCTTAAACTACACGGCAGACACCCGCGGGGATTCGATCTTCGACGGATTCAAGCCACAGCTGAGCGCGCCGCACTGTGTCGAGAGGCATGATCTAGCTCTGCCGCCGAACAGTGCCCTGGAGGCCGCACAAGCCCCGGTTCCGACCCTTTATTCGGAGCCTATTGCGCCAATCGAGGATGAGCGGTTGGACGTCACCTCGGGGGCTACGATCTCAAAGGCGATCGAGCCGATGTCAGCCCCGCGTTCCGCACGGCCCGTGACTCCAAGGAGCCGGATTCCTCTCCGAACTCCGAACCCCCCGCGCCCCTGCCGATCGAATCCAATTGGACGCCGATAATGGAGTTCACCGCCGCGGACATCTTTCAGCACTCGCCTTTTGGCGACATCCTGAATTCTCTAAAGTCTCTCTCTTTATCAGGAGAGCCCTGGCCGGACTACGGTCAGCGAGGATGGGATACGGACGATGAAGAAATTCAAAGCCCACCCACCACCCACTGTCGACAATTTAAATGACGTGCTCAACTTCGACTCCGCAGACATCGACAGCATGGACGACGATGCAGGAGATACAGATGAGCCAACACCCATAGGGCATTGGACAGCCACCCCATCTCACGATGTGTACATGGTGGATACCCCTAAAGGAAATGACAACGAGGAAAAAGGGGATGGAATGGGGGACCGATCCCTCGAAAAGCAATCAAAGCGTCGGCGTAAACGCCGACCCAAGCCCCGCCTCGATAAAGACCCAACCATAGAGTAGGATGAGCCCATAGACGACGAGCAGGCCTTAGAGCAACCGTCCGAACAGGGCAACATGGATAGAGAAACCGAACATCCCTCCCCTGACGAAAACGGCACTCCGGACGACCTTACGCCGGATAAACCCACGAAGCAGAAGAATCTCCACAAGAGGCTCGTTGCAACAGCACGCAGCCTGAAAAAGCAGAAGCGGAAGCTAAAAATGGCGGAAGATGCACTCAGGATCCGATGGAGCAAAGTAATCAATACCGCAGATAAATACGGCGACATTCGCCGCACTAAAAGCTATCCGAAGAGAAAGCTACTGCCCGAATTCGACGAAGAGGCCCTAGAGCCCTCGCATTCAAAAAATAAGAAAGCCACACGGTCGGATAGACGACCCCATGGCCAGCGTAAAGCGGCAAGCGGCTCCGCACTTAAATCGTCATGCGACCCACTTAAGGATTCACATCAGGGCCCAGTCAGGTCCATTTACGGGCCAAGAAAGCAAGCTCTCATAAGCAATGCAATAAAGCCATCATCAGAATCCGGCACACCCAAATACAGGGGCGCCGCACACCCCCTATGTTTCACTGATGAGGTCCTAGACTATGAATATCCAGAGGGATTCAAACCCGTAAACATAGAGGCATATGATGGAACAACAGACCCTTGAGTCTGGATCGAGGATTATATCCTCCACATACATATGGCTAGAGGAGATCACCTCCACGCCATAAAATACTTACCCCTTAAGCTTAAAGGGCCAGCCCGGCATTGTCTTAAAAGCCTTCCTGAAAACACAATCGGAAGTTGGGAAGAACTCGAGGACGCTTTCCGAGCAAATTTTCAAGGGACCTATGTCCGCCCTCCAGATGCAGACGATCTTAGTCAGATAACTCAACAGCCCGGAGAATCAGCTCGGCAATTTTGGAATAGATTCCTCACTAAAAAGAATCATATAGTCGACTGTCCGGACGCCGAAGCCTTAGTAGCTTTCAGGCATAACGTCTGAGACGAATGGCTCACCAGACACCTCGGCCAAGAAAAGCCAAGAACAATGGCCGCACTAACAAGCCTCATGACCCGCTTTTGTGCAGGAGAGGACAACTGGTTGGCAAGATGCAGCCCCAGCGACCCAAGTACATCCGAAACTAGGGATGGAAATGGAAAACCGCGACGCAACAAGGACCGTCGCCGGACTAAGGAAAAAAGTCCGAAGAGCACGGCAGTCAACGCCGGATTCAAAAGCTCATGACAGAATCAGAGAAAGCCACCCCTCCAGGATAACAGGGATGATCCATCCAACTTAAACAAAATCCTGGACAGGATATGTCAAATACACAGTACTCCCGGTAAGCCTGCTAACCATACCCACAGAGATTGTTGGGTTTTCAAACAATCCGGCAGACTCAACACTGAACACAAGGGGCTCGACACACAAGCAAAGATGAGGACGAACCCCAAAAGCAGAGCACCAGGAAACAAAAGAACTTCCCACAAGAAGTAAAAATAGTAAACTTACTTCACATAACAAAACGTGCGGCGCCCATAAAGGTACGCACCACACGACCTATCCCAAAGGGATCCCGCCATTGGTTGTCAAAACCAATCATCTTCGATCAGCTGGATTATTCTAGAAGTATGAGGAACGCAGGCTGGACTGCCTTGGTACTGGATCCAATAATTGGCGAACTCCAGTTTTCAAATGTCCTTATGGACGGCGGCAGTGGACTAAACCTGATATATCAGGACACAATCCGCCACATGGGGATAGACCCAGCAAGAATCCGCCGCAGCAAAACCGCCTTTCAAGGGGTCACGCCTAGTCCGGACACCCATTGCATGGGTTTTCTCTGGCTCGAAGTTATATTCGGCTCTACCGATAACTTTCGCCGCGAAAATCTGACCTTCCACATCGTCCCATTCTCCAGTCGCTATCAAGCACTACTGGGACGCGAAGCTTTCGCCCGCTTTAATGCAATACCGCATTATGCATCTCTAACGCTTAAGATGCCCGGTTCACGAGGCATCTTCTCTTTGAAGGGGAAGCATTGATGTGCCCCTCCCCGAAGCGGAGGACTGTGCGGCCGCTTTGACAGCCCCACAGTAAAATGGCTTCACCGGCCAAATTTTTTAGAATAGGTCATTAAAGACCACGAACGCGGATAGATGAGTTCGGTAACAAATCATCATTGATGCAGGCTTAGTGGCCATATACCCCCGCACTAGGGGCTCCGTACATATACAATAAGAGACAATAAAGCTCAGTTCTATATATTTTACTTTATACTTTGCTTATTTTAAATTTTTTTTCGGCACGACCCATTTTTCAGCTCAGTTCCTCTCTTTCGCAGGATACGGCACAACGGAGACACAGGCGCAAACGTGCAGTAGGGACCCGTCCTAAGGATTCTTTTCAGATTAAGACCCTGCGTAAACCTTTTTTACTGTCTCTTGTTGCTACATATCCCCTGGTTTTCTTTGATATAACCAAGGAGGAGGCTGGCGTCTTGGCATGTGGCCACGTCAGAATTTTTGCGCGTACCTGGACACTAGGGGCTTTTTAATAAAGAGTGTTGTTTTGCCCGCAATCATAAAGACCGAACACCTTAGGGAGTGTTCGGCGTCGCGGGTTTTGGCATTATATGCATCAGCTCCGAATCATGTCTTTGGTCAAATGTTGGGTTGCCCGGCTCCTGAGTTCGGCTACCTTACGTTCCGCTCTATCGGCTAAGGTAGCACCAGGAGAACTACTGCGATTGTGCCCCGGTTAGGCCGGGCGAGCGCCTCAGTAGAGAAAGCCAAAAACTGACTGTCATGATGTAGCGTGAGACTGGTCAGCCACCCGATGACCTATCGGAATCTATAGGATTCCTCCGTTTTAACGAAGGGCCATTTCCCGGCCAGGCACATACGCGCCCCGAACTCGGGCGAGCGCAGTCGCCACCAAGGGGCTACCTAAATAGTCCCACTGTCAAGCTCCTATGGCTAAGTGAAAGTGTTAAAGCATTATAATCTGGTTGCCTGGCCCGCTGCACTATCACCTCCTTTGTAGGACCAAGACGTTGGGTTAAGTGTGAAAATGCGTCTTCTGCGAGCACCCCCGCACTATGTGCGTGGGGGCTGAAGCCAACGACTGCCATCTTTCAGATTATATATATATATATATATATATATATATATATATATATATATATATATATATATATATATATATATATATATATATATATATATATATATTAAACCGGCCACACAGGAGGTGTTCCCAATACTTGAAGGCACAAGTATAAAAGGCCACTACAATTTATCAAAATATTGCTTTATAATTGCATACGCTATCATAACATAGCATCCTTCGAGCACTGCGTCTCTATTACACGAGCGCCTTCAAGGACTTCCTGAAAATAGTGCTCGGAGGGTACTCGGCTTTTGTCCGAATCTCGGGACGCAACAACGGTGGTCTCCATCTCTGCCCAGTATGTCTTGACACAGGCAAGAGCCATCCGTGCGCCCTCTATGCATGCTGACCTCTTCATCACATTGATACGCGGCACCGCGTCAAGGAATTGCTGCACCAAGCTGAAATAACTCTTCGGCTCCGATCTCCCAGGCCACAGATGACCCATGACGTACTTCATGGCGAGTCCGGACAATCTATTCAGTTCGGCCCATTGAGCCAGGCGATCGTCCTTTGCCAGTGGACGCTCTGGATTGTGGAACTGTGATCAGAAAAGCTTTTCCACTTCGCGATCTTTTAGATCTCGAAAGTGTTCGGTCGCATCAGCAGCACTTGCTGCCAAATCCAGATAGGTGTCCTCCACACTCCACATCCGGTCCAACGGAGCAAACTTCGGATCGCAAAACTTCCTCCACAGCATAAAGGGCTTTCCAGCCGCAATCTGTTCGGCCTGACGCAGCTCCTCCTTCGCAGCTCTCATCGCAGAGCGAGCGTCCTTGGCATCGGCAACGGCCTTCTCTAAGTCCGTCTGTCTCGCCCGATCTTCTTTCTCAAGAAGTTTGCAACGGTCTGCAGCGCTCTTTAACTTCTCGGCCATCTCGGCAATCTCTTCTTTGCTTCGGCAGTGAGCAGCCTGTTCGGCTCTCAGCTCTTCAAGGGCCTTCTTGGCAGCCGCATCGCTTTTTCTGGCTTGCTCCTTAGCTCGGGCAAGTTCTGCCCTAAGATCCTCCACGGCGGCCGTACCATCTGCATCAAGCACACACATTGTAAGACACTGGCATGAAGCTCCTCTTACCTGATGCCTCCCGAGGAATTACATACCTTGAGCCTCATCAAGCCGCTTGTTGACAAGCGCGATGTCGGCATCTGCCACGTCCAGTTGCCGCTTTAGTTCGGCCAAATCATCAGTTCGGCTTGATCCCAGACACCTCGCCACCTACATTCAAAGGTGACATCTTAGACCTGGGATTATGATCCTCTGTGTGCCGTCATTTCTTAACAACGCGCAGAGTCTCAAGGGATACTATCTACACAGGGCGCATCTTACTTATGCGCAACTGACAAAAGTGTACATTATCTAACGTACCACAAAACCCGTCAGTAAACTTTTGACGGCCTCATGCAATCCTCTTTCTGCGGATGAAATCCTTTCAATCACCGTGCCCATTAATGCACGGTGCTCCTCTGAGATAGAAGCTCGCCCTAGCAGAATCTTTAGCTCCTCCGGCCGAGCACCAGACGGTGCCGGACTTGTCCTATGGCCTCTTTCGAAGGCCGGACGCAGAGAACCTTGGGGGGCCACATAGCTATCTTCCGCCCCTGCCGGATTCAGAGAAACCCTCCGCGACGACACCTCAGGGTCGCCCGCCTCGCTAGGCGGTACGGCAGGGGGAGGCGTCCCGCTCTCCATCATCTCCGGAAGAAGATCCCCCGAAGACGAGCTCTGCTGAGAAGGGCTGAGTACCGAGCTAAAAGGTAAAATTTCGGTTAATCTTCTCAGATATAAATCAAGGATTTCTCTCATCCCTCAAAAGGAAAACCTCTCTCTACTTACGGCTCGTTGGAGGGCTGATCCCTTTGAGGGCGTAGTTCGGCCGAGGAACTCCCCGGCGTCGGACCCTCTGACAAGTATTTTCTCCCCCGCTTCGAGGCCATGTTCTCCGGGTCGTCAGAGGCGGCCCTCTTCTTCCCCTTAGGAGAGGAATTGTCGGTTCCTCCCTTCGGAGCAGCCTCCTTCGAGGAGGCCATAGTTCCCTTATCCTTCCACTTACTTCCCTCCAAAGGCATTATCTTCAACATCCTGACAAGCACGGGATCCGGCCTGGTTTCGGGAAGGGGAGCCGGACACCTGATCAGCTTTGCCTTCGCTATCCACTCCTGTTTAAAAGGACAACTCTTTTAGGGGCAAGTTTATGACGATTATATGGATAGTAGGTCCGGGCACAAGGTTACTTACTTGGGTATCCGGGCAATTGCAGCTTAGGCCTGCGTCCTCGGTCAAATCCGGACACATCATTTGTGATCCGAAGAACAGTTTATACATCTCCACGGGCATTGCGCCCATGAAATTCTGGAGAGCGCGCGGTCCCTCTGGATTAAACTCCCACAGGCGAAGGGAGCGACATTTGCCGGGCAGTATCCGGCGAATCAACATGACCTGCGTCACCTTGACCAGCCTGAGGTCTCCTTCTAAGAGATCCCTAATGCGGCCCTACAACAAGGGCATGTCTTTGGGTAACCCCCAATCTAACCCTTTGCTGACCCATGATGTTAGCCGTGGTGGGGGACCCGAGCGAAAGGCAGGAAGCGCCACCCACTTGGTGCCCCTGGGAGCGGTGATATAGAACCACTCTCGTTGCCACAAGCCAAGCTCCTCGTGAAAAGAGCCCTCGGGCCATGGAGCATTAGCATTCTTGCTTATAACAGCGCCTCCGCACTCTGCGTGCCGTCCCTCGATCATCTTCGGCTCCACTTTAAAAGTCTTGAGCCATAATCCGAAGTGAGGGGTAACACGGAGGAACACCTCACACACGACGATGAATGAGGAAACATGGAGGATGGACTCTAGAGCTAAGTCATGGAATTCCAGCCCGTAATAAAACAGCAGCCCCCTCACGAAGGGATCCATTGGGAAGCCTAACCCCCGAAGGAAGTGAGACATGAACACCACGCTCTCACCAAGCTGGGGACTGGGAATGGCCTGCCCTTGAGCAGGCAACCTATGCAAAATTTCACCGGTCAGGAACTTAGCCTCTCTCAACTTTAGCACGTCCTCCTCCGTGACGGAGGAGGGAGTCCATCGGCCTTGAAGGTCAGAGCCGGACATTGTCGAAGGTCCGAAGCGCCTGGAATCTGGAGCCTAGGGTGTTGGAACTCGAGGCGACGGGCGAACTCGTTTGAGATTGGAAAAGGAGTAAGGCCTTGGTCTCTTTATAAGAGGTTGAATACCAAGAACCCCTCCTGTAACCGTTTGGGACTCACCTTTAATCGAGGAAACATGCTAACGGGCACGATTGGGTTACCCACGTCCGTATTGATGAGAATCCCGTAAAAGGGGGGACACGATCTCTGCTTTGACAAGACGTGCCAAGGAAACCGCCTCGCAAAACGTGCTGAGGTGGAAAAGTAAAAATGATTCGAGTAAAGGACTTGGCCGTAGTATGATGTCACGCCGCGGAATACGTCAGCAGATTAGATTTGTGTTAATATTATTCTCTCTATGGCAATATGTGGAAACTTATTTTGCAGAGCCGGACACTATCCTTGTTTAAAATCTTCTTGAAGGACTTGGAGGAGGAACCCGCCTTGCAATGCCAAAGACAATCTGCGCGCCGGACTCGTCGTCATTGAAGCCTGGTTCAGGGGCTACTGAGGGAGTCCTGGATTAGGGGGTGTTCGGGTAGCCGGACTATACCTTCAGCCGGACTCCAGGACTATGAAGATACAAGATTGAAGACTTCGTCCCGTGTCTGGATGGGACTTTCCTTGGCGTGGAAGGCAAGCTTGGCGATGCGGATATTCAAGATCTCCTACCATTGTAACCGACTCTATGTAACCCTAACCCTATCCGGTGTCTATATAAACTGGAGGGTTCTAGTCCGTAGGACAACTTCATCATACAACCATCATACCATAGGCTAGCTTCTAGGGTTTAGCCTCCTTGATCTCGTGGTAGATCTACTCTTGTACTACCCATATCATCAATATTAATCAAGCAGGAGTAGGGTTTTACCTCCATCGAGAGGGCCCGAACCTGGGTAAAAACATCCTGTCCCTTGTGTCTTGTTACCATCCGCCTAGGCGCACAGTTCGGGACCCCCTACCTAAGATCCGTCGGTTTTGACACCGACAGTATGTCTTCACGATCGATTGATCCTCAGTACCGAACGTAGGGCACCTCCATGTTCAGCACACGTTCAGCTCGGTGACGTCCCATGAACTCATGATCCAGTAGAGTTTCCGAGAAGAGCTTCGTCATCAAGATGACGTGGTGACGGTGTTGATGAAGCTACCAATGCAGGGCTTCGCCTAAGCACTGCTACGATATGACCGAGGTGGATTATGGTGGAGGGGGCACCGCACACGGCTAAGGGATCAATGATCAACTTGTGTCTCCAAGGGGTGCCCCCTCCCCGTATATAAAGGAGTGGAGGAGGGGGAGGGGTCAGCCTCCTATGGCGCACCCCATGAGGAGTCCCACTCCCATCGAGAGTAGGACTCCCCACTTCCAAGTAGGAGTAGGAGTAGGAGAGGAAAGGAGAGAGGAAGAGAAGGAAAGGGGGTGCCGCCCCCCGTCCTTGTCCAATTCGTACAAGAGGGGGAGGGGCGCGCTGCAGCCCTGGCCGGCCCTCCTCTTCTCCCACTAAGGGCCAATAGGCCCAATACACTCCCCGGCGGGTTCCGGTAACCCCTCGGTACTCCGGTATATGTCCGAAACCTCCTGAAACACTTCCGGTGTCCGAACATAGTCGTCCAATATATCGATCTTTACGTCTCGACCATTTCGAGACTCCTCGCCATGTCCCCAATCTCATCCGGGACTCCGAACTACCTTCGGTACATCAAATCACATAAACTCATAATACCGATCATCACCGAACGTTAAGCGTGCAGACCCTACGGGTTCGAGAACTATGTAGACATGACCAAGACACGTCTCCGGTCAATAACCAATAGCGGAACCTGGATGCTCATATTGGCTCCTACATATTCTACGAAGATCTTTATCGGTCAAACCGCATCACAACATACGTTGTTCCCCTTTGTCATCGGTATGTTACTTGCCCGAGATTCGATCGCCGGTATCTCAATACCTAGTTCAATCTCGCTAACGGCAATTCTCTTTACTCGTTATGTAATACATCATCCCGCAACTTACTCATTAGTTGCATTGCTTGTAAGGCTTATAGTGATGTGCATTACCGAGAGGGCCCAGAGATACCTCTCCGATAATCGGAGTGACATATCCTAATATCGATCTATGCCAACTCAACAAGTACCATTGGAGACACCTGTAGAGCACCTTTATAATCACCCAGTTACATTGTGACGTTTGGTAGCACACAAAGTGTTCCTCTGGTAATCAGGAGTTGCATAATCTCATAGTCATAGGAACATGTATAAGTCATGAAGAAAGCAATAGCAGTAAACTAAAACAATTAAGTGCTAAGCGAACAGAATGGGTCAAGTCAATCACATCATTCTCTAATGATGTGATCCCGTTAATCAAATGACAACTCATGTCTCTCGCTAGGAAACTTAACCATGTTTGATTCAACGAGCTAGTCAAGTAGAGGCATACTAGTGACACTTTGTTTGTTTATGTATTCACACATGTATTATGTTTCCGGTTAATACAATTCTAGCATGAATAATAAACATTTATCATGAAATAAGGAAATAAATAATAACTTTATCATTGCCTATAGGGCATATTTCCTTCACCTGGGTGGCCCAGCCATTCCACCAAACCCCCTGGATCGCCTTCTCCTTCTTCTGTTCATCGGGCGAACCCGACCGCGTCCGCGGTCGCCACCGAGCCGACTCGCCGACGGCGTCGAGGGGATAAGGGCGCGCCTCCGGCACCTCAGTTTCCCATCCCCCACCTACAACTCCCACTTCCTCTCCCTCTCAGCTTCTCTCCCCCTCACCAGATCCCCTTCCCCAAGCTCGCCTGCTCGCTGTCGTCGTTGTTGCCGCGGCCACCCCGAGCACTGCCAGGTTGCCTACGGGCCCCGCCGCGTCCTCTTCTTCCTCTACAACGATCCACAAGCGCCGGACGCCCCGAACACCATCCCCAACACCCTCTTCCTCCTCTGCACCATCGTCACCATCGCCGGAATCTGTGCCGCCCGAGCACCTGAGTCTTCCCCGGGCCTTCTCATCAACGTTCGTGAGCCCCTCCGTTGAAACCCACTTCATTCCCCCTATGGTTATCATTGTAGGCCGCCAGTCACCACGACCGTCCAACGTCGCATTGCCGTTCCCCCTTGCGCCCTGCTGACGCTCGCCCCGTGGCCTCGCTCGCTGCTGACCCACGGTCGTGCTCCCGCCGTAGCTCCCGGCGCTGCCGCGCTCGCCTGATTACAGCCACACTACTACCACTGCTACTTCAGCCGCTACTCCTGCCGGCGCCTGGTCGCGCCCCGCATCTACCTCACGCGACCTCGCTGTTGCCCACTATGCTCTGGCAGCCTCGCTCACCCCGATGCCGAGCCCTTGCCGCGCGCCTTGCCTGTGTCCTCTGCCCACGCGCCCGCTCACCTCAGCCACTCTACGTCGGCCAGCTGTTGCTAGCTCCGCGCCTCGCTCGCTGCTTCTCCTGCTGCTGTAGCGCGCAACTCGCATCCCGTGAGCGTCCGCCCACACCCATGTTGCCCAGCGTAGCCGTGCCGTGCTCGCCGCCCGTCTCGCCACTGGCCCACACCCCGCCCCGCCTACTCCGGCCTACTGTGCCCGCGGTCATGCCCCTGGCCGCGCACGAGGCCCGAGGCTGTGACGCGCCGATGCCCTCGCGGCGAGAACGGCCACAACCTCGCCCGCAACCGCATGCTCGTGCCCGCCCCGCTATGGCCCTAGGGCCCAACCCCTGGAAACAAAAAATAAAATGAATTAAAAAATATATATAATAAATATTAATTAATTAATTCTATTATTTAACTAATGAAACTTAATTAACCCATTAATAAACCTTAATCAACTGTTAATTAGGAACAGACAATGGCCAACAGGCCCCACACGTCAGTTTGACCCAGTCAACGGTCAATGTTGACTGCTCACATCATACTGACGTCATGGCGATGCAGTAAACATATTTTCAAATTAAATTAGTTCTGTTAATTTCAAAAATGTTTAAAACCTTGAAAAATCATATAAAATAAACCGTATCTCGGATGAAAATGTTTTGTACATCAAAGTTGCTCAGAATGGCGAGACGGATCCGAATAACCACTCTGTTCATCTGTCACGTGCCCCTAGCATAGCGGACATGCAACCTTCGCCTCTCTTTCATCTGCCCAGAAAATGCCAATCACCGGGAAAACTCCTCCGGATCTTTTCCCTCTCCATCTGCAATGTGTAACACCGCGTTAGAACACCCTAGCTTTGCATATTGTCATGTCAAGCTTAGTGATGCATGTGTTTGCTTATATTTACAGTTTCTTCCCCCTCTTCTCTCCGACAGACCCCGATACCTATGTTGCCCCTTTGATCGACTACGTCGACGACGACACTTCTTCCTTTTCAGCAGAGCTTCCAGACAAGCAAACCCCCCATTGATCATTCTGATATCGCCCATTCCCATCTCTCTTATGCTTGCATTAGAACTACTACTGTTTTTGTATTATCCTATTCTGATGCATAGCCTGTTTTTGTTACCTGCTTTCATATCTTACATGTTTATCCTAAACTACTTAGTATAGGTTGGTTAGTGATCCACTAGAGACCCCCCCTCCTTGTCCCAGTCGCCCTGCTTGATGACCGATGACTCGATCAACGTGATCGACGTCCAGACCCCAATATCGCACATCACCCCCTTAGTTGTATGACTCTGCAGAGATATTATCGAGTGCCAAGGATGATACCTCATTAGCACTTCAGATGTTAACCCTGTAGTCAAGCTATTCGGTCGTGGTCATCGAGGGTGATTCCTCCTTCACCACTCCCGATACCGACTCTGTCGTGCAACCCCTCAAGTGTGGACCATCGAGGGTGATTCCTCCAAGTCCACCTTGGCGGTTACATCGAGTGGGAACCCATTGAGGGTGATTCCTTAGGTTTCCCCCTTGTTGTTCCGGACACACGATTACTTTGACTTACCACAGAACCATGATGACATCGGGTCGGCCCCGAGGGGTACCTACGAGTGATGTCAAATCAGGTTGACCTGGAGGGTACCTGAGAGATAATTATGTGGCACGGCCGAGCATTCTTATCCCTTGACGTAAGTCCACGAGACGGGGCGATGGGGTCACATAATTGTGAGTCTCTGCTCGTTACCACACACTACCAATACACTAACAGCTTGGATATTTGATCTAAGTAGGCCTTTGGACTTTTTCGCACTAACGACCACGCGGGAATAAGTATGGGCACTCTACGTCGTACGATTCTTCCGAAAGCTCACTAACGTCAACGACTGAGTGGGGCGCGCCGGGTTGGATTGGTTAAGCCTGCACTTGTATAAGGGGCTAGGTCTACTCACCGGCCGCGTTCGCAACACGCAGGATCGCAAAGGACGATTGGCCCAGGACCCCTTTGCATTTAGGATGTAGACCAGCGTGTTGGCCTCTTTGTTGAGTCTAGGTAGGACTACGGCGTGTCGATCGACCGTGGCCGGTCATGACCTGATGGTGTGTCTGATCAAAGTGGATCAAGCATGTTGGGTAAGCTGGCGCACTCATGCAGGGAAGTATTCTATCTATTCGAATAGTTGTGTCCAGGTAACGGACGCTCAGAGTTGTATCTCGATCGATAGAAGTAGAACTGGACACTGAATGCTGAGGCATGTTATGGATATGTGGCTCCGGGATTGCTTTCTCGCAGGGAGTCAAGAAAGGATCTCTGGGCGCTAATGTTACAACATACTTGTTAAACATAATATGCTATTCTATACTCTTCTATATGCTGCAACATGGTTGAAGATGCTAGTCTTCGATAGGCTAGGCTTTCGCTTTCTCTTCTGGCATTCTGCAGTATAGTCCACAGATACTACCCATTTCATTGATACCGATGCATATGTAGTGTAGACCCTTGCTTGCGAGTACTTTGGATGTGTACTCACGGTTGCTTTGCTCCCTCTTTCCCCCATTTTCCATTCTTCTCGGATGTCGCAACCAGATAGTGGAGCCCAGGATCCAGACGCTACCGCTGATGACTACGACTACACCGAGGGTGCCTACTACTACATGACGGATGCCGACGACCAGGAGTAGTTAGTTGGCTCCCAGGTAGGACGCCTTGCCTTTTCGATCTTTGATGTTTGTGCTAGCAATCTTAAGGCAACTTGTTTAACTTATGTCTGTACTCAGATATTGTTGCTTCCGCTGACTCGTTTGTATTCGAGCCCTCGAGGCCCCTGGCTTGTAATATAAAACGTGTATTATTATAATTTTCATCCAGAGTTGTGTTGTGATATCTTCCCATGAGTCCCTGATCTTGATCATACACATTTGCGTGTATGATTAGTGTACGGTTGAATCGGGGGCGTCACAAGTTGGTATCAGAGCCGACTGCCTGTTGGAACCCCCCTTTCCAACTCCTTGAGTCTAGTCATTGATTTTTTTTACTAACAAGGCTGTGCAGCTTACGGGCCCACGTCGCCATTGGGTGGTATTATGATCTTTTACTCCTCGTCTATACTCTGGGACTCTGATCTCTCTTCTATTCGGGTGAAATGACTGTGCTAACTCTAACTCTAGGTTCCCATAAATACTTTCTCCCAGAGAGCCACTCACTCCAGATGATTGCTTGGTGCACCAGAAGATTTTCAAGATACTCTTCGATCTTTTTCCGAGACCCTTGTTCCCTTGGTTGCTGTGATCCCTACCACCAATAAATCCTTGTGGGTAACATTCTGCATTTGTCATTCATACCTTCATCCCCGGTTGCTCTTATTATTACAAGATGCCCTGAAATACTGTTCGATCTTCCGAAAATCCTCAACAACCTATTGCTCTTGAAATTCTTGCTTGCTTGCGATACGTCTCCAACTTATCTATATTTTATGAATTATTGATGTCATGTTCACAACAATTTTATATGGTTTGCATGGAACTAACCCGGACTGACGCTGTTTTCAGCAGAACTACCATGGTGTTGTTTTTCTTGTGCAAAAATGAAAGTTCTCCAAATGGGCTGAAACTTTTTGACGATTTTTTGTAGAACAAAAGAGACCCCCGAAGGTTTGTGGAAGGAATAGAAGGTGAAGGAGTAGGGCACAAGACACGGGGGCACGCCAGGCGGCCCAGGCGCACCCTGGTGGGTTGTGCTCACCTTGAGGCCCATCTTCGCATGAAACCGACGCCAAAAATCCTATAAATAGAGAAACCATCAGAAAAAACCCTAGATCAGAAGTTCCGCCACCGCAAGCCTCTGTAGCGACAAAAAACCAATCGGGAGCCCGTTCCGGCACCCTGTCGGAGGGGCAGATCATCACCGGAGGACATCTTCATCATCCCTATGGTCTCCACGATGAGGAGGGAGTAGTCCACCCTCGGGGTTGAGGGTTTGTACCAGTAGCTATGTGTTTAATCTCTCTCTCTCTCTCTCTCTCTCTCTCTCTCTCTCGTGTTCTTGATGGCGCGATCTTGATGTATCGGTGGCTTTGTTAATATAGTTGGAGCATATGGTGTTTTCCCCTCTCTACCTTGTTATGATGAATTGAGTTTTCCCTTTGAGATTTCATTTTATCAGATTGAATACTTCTATGGATTTGAGAGCACTTGATATATGTCTTGCATATGAATACCCGTGGGGACAATGGGGTATTATTTTGATTCACTTGATATATGTTTTGGCACCTAACTCGCGGATTCCTGAGGTGACATTGGGGTAGCCTATGCATAGGGGTTGATTCACGTTCTCGTCTTTGTTACTCCTGTAGAAATCTTGGGGCACTCTTTGAGGTTCTTTGTGTTGGATCGAGTATTATAAATCTGAATTTGCTTTGGTGTTATTTTAGTACGAACTCTTCATAGATTGACTAGAAAGAATAACTACAAATAATTTCTTCTGATGTTCTCCGCTAGATAAGAACTTTGGAGTGATTCTTTGTTGCACATTGAGAGATGGTTATGTGATCCAATTATATTAGCATTCTTGAGAGATTGCACTAGCGAAAGTACGGACCCTAGGCCTCATTTTCAAGAATGGAAATACCGTTTGTGCTCACTTTTGTTACTTGCTACATTGCTGTTTTTGTTGTTACTATTACAAAAACCAATATCTACTATCACTACTACACTTTTATTACCATCTCTTCACCGAATTAGTGCACATATACAAATTATCATTGTATTTGGTGTGTTGGGGACACAAGAGACTCTTTATTATTTGGTTGCAGGGTTGTTTGAGAGAGACTATCTTCATCCTACGCCTCCCACGGATTGATAAACCTTAGGTCATCCACTTGAGGGAAAATTTCTACTGTCCTACAACACTCTGCGCTTGGAGGCCCAACATGTGTCTACAAGAATAAACTTGCGTAGTAGACATCAAGCTCTTTTCTGGCACTGTTGCCGGGGAGGTGAGTGCTTCAAGGTATATCTTTAGATCTTGCAATTGAATCTTTTAGTTTCTTATTTTATCACTAGTTTGGTTTATAAAAGAAAACTACAAAAAATGGAATTGAGGTTGCATCATATTATTCATCTTTATAATGGCTTTCGTGAAAATAATGGAAAGGAAAATTGTGCTCAATTGATAGAAGAAGAATTCTATAAAATGTTTGACAAAAAATCTTTGAATGATGAGCATGATTTCCATGTTGTTGGTATGAACTCTTTGAATATCCATGATGCTAACAATATGCAAAGCCATAAGCTTGGGATGCTATATTTGATGAAGTTGATATTTTTAGTCCCCCAAGTTTTGATGAGGAGATTTATTATGATGTGCCTCCTATTTATGATGATTACAATGATGAAAGTGGATTTGGAAGAGTGTCAACTATAGGTACTAGTGATCCCACTATTTTGGAGGGTGTTGAATTTTATTCTAATAATTATGAAAGTGGATTTGGAGAGGTCATGACTTTATTTACTGATGAATCCACTATTTTGGAAGAGATTTCAATTGATTATGACAAAAAAGTTGCTATTTATGATGATTATGGTGATGACATATATGCTATAAACAATAATGATAACCATGAAACTTGTCATCATGATTTTAATTTTCAACCACGTGATAGTTATTTTGTTGAGTTTTCTCCCACTACTATTGATGAGAATACATTTTCTTATGTGGAGACTAACAAAATTTCTTATGCTTATGTATCATGAAAAGAATGCTTTATGTGATAGTTATATTATTGAATTCATTCATGATGCTACTGAAAATTACTATGAGGGAGGAACATATGCTTCTACATATCTCAATAATATCATGTTTCCTCTCTAGGTGTTAAAAATCTTGAAGTTATGGTTGTTTTGCGTTCCTATGCTAGTTGATTCTTGCTCCCATAAATTTTTTTGCTAACAAAATCCCGATGCATAGGAAGTGGGTTAGACTTAAATGTGCTTGCCATGTGTTTAATGATGCTCTTGTTATGTTTCAATTCTTATCTTTTATGCGAGCATCATTGAATAATCATGCCTAGCTAAAAGGCATTAAAGAAAAGCACTTGTTGGGAGACAACCCAACATTTACCCCTACTGTTTTTGTGTGTTAACATGATTAGGATACTATGGTAATTATGTTTTATAGATTTTGTTTCAATGAAGTTCCAAGTAGAGCCTTTGGGATTATGTTTGGTGATGATTGATTTGATCTTGTTGGAAAATATAAACTTTTGCATCCAGTAAAACAATTTTAGAAAATCACATAAGTGACGAAATCTTATGAAATTTTTACACAAGATTGATATACAAATTTCCTACATCTTCCTAATATTGCAGAATTTTTGGAGTTACATAAGTATGGTTAGACTCCATATTACTACAGACTGTTCTGTTTTTGACAGATTCTGTTTCCAATGCATAGTTTGCTTGTTTTCTATTTTCTATGTCTTATATTGCTCAATATAAATTGTGGAAATGATGAGGTACAGTAGACATTGTGTGAGAACAATTATGAATCATGTATTTGACAATACTAAAGTTAATGGTTTGCTATCTATCACACTAACCTATCTCACGAAGCTCTGTTAAGTTTTGTGTGATTGAAGTTTTCAAGTTTTGGGTGAGATATCATTATGAGGAGAATAAGGAGTGACAAGACCCTAAGCTTGGGGATTACCAATGCACTCCCAAGGTAATATTCAAGTAATATCCAAGCAACTAAGCTTGGGGATTCCCCTGAAGGCATCCCCTCTTTCGTCTTCAACATTATCGGTAACCTCACTTGGAGCTATATTTTTATTTGTCACATGATATGAGTTTTTCTTGGAGCATCATTTTATTTTGTTTTGATTACTTTGTGTTATTTAGAATAATGTTTCGTATCTTTTATTTCAATAAAAGTGGCAAGTATAGACTTTACCATGCTTATTTTGCAAGTATATGGGTTGCTGTTTCAAAACAGAAAGTTTGTCGCTGTTGCAAAAATTCCCGAGAAAAGTCAGAATGTGATAAAATGTTGAAACTTTTTGCACAATAATCTCTGATAAATTTTCTACGGTTTGTTAAATTTTCAGAAATTTTTGAGCTAAATAAGTATGGATACTTCTTCATCCATTACAGATTGTCCTGTTTGGCAGATTGATGTTATGTTTGCATTGTTTGCATCTTTAATGATTATATTTGAGGATAGGAGTATTAAATATGCAGATGAATTTAGTATGCAATGTTAAATAATAATTTTAATGATTTGCTACAGTAGATAATGATAAGGTTATTGCATTGATTTATACTAACTTATCTCATGAGTTCTTGTTGAGTTTTGTGTGGATGAAGTTTTTAAGATTTAGGGAAACCATGATATACAAGGAATTAAGGAGACACAAAACTCAAGCTTGGGGATGCCCAAGGCATCGCAAGATAATATTTCATCCCAAGATAATATTTCAAGAAGTATCAAGCATCTAAGCTTGGGGATGCCCCGGTAGGCATCCCACCTTTCTTCATCAACAATTATCGGTTAGTATCGGTTGAGCCTAAGTTTTTGGTTCTTCACATGAGTTGTGCTATTCTTGGAATGTAATATTATTTTGTTTTGCTTTCTGTTTTAATAAAATACTTAAATATGAATGTTTTTTGTAAATAAGAGAGAGTCCACAATTAGCTACCTATTTACTTAACTACTCTCTTGATCTTCACTTATATCTTTTTGGAGTACCTTGTCATTTACTCTTGTGCTTCACTTATATCCTATGAGTAAATTGTTGAATGAATTGAATATCATGAAGTTGAAATTATATCATGCCTAGTGGTAGCTTCACATTGGGTTTAGAAAGTGAAATCTTTTGAAGCTTGACAATCACAATATTGGTCATACAAGGAATTCATGAATGATTTGTATAAGGAAGAGAACTTTCACATGCAAATCTTGGCCATCTTCTATGATTGTGAATAACCATTAATTATTTTCAAACTTGAGAAAATTAGTTGAAGTTGGACAAGGAAGACAAGGTAATGAGTGATGGCTATGTATATTTTCATAGAAGTTATATTGTCATGGATCCTCCAACATGTGGTGTTTGCATAGGATCTTTTGCTAGCCAAAAATTCGTACTAAGTAGAGATACCACTTCTTCATCCAAAAACTCCTTACACCCAGTTTCTTGCCATGAGTGTCCACCATACCTACCTATGGATTGAATAAGATCCCTCAATTAAGTTGCCATAGGTGCATAAAGCAATAAAAATTGCTCCTAAATATGTTTGATCTTTTATTGTAAGGGAAAATTGAGCGTTGTACGGACTTGTGATGGCAAAGTAATAAAAGCGACGGACTGCATAATAAAGGTTGCTATCATAAGGGGCAATATAATGTGATATTCCTTTGCATTAAGAGCTTGGGCATCCAAATAAAAAGCGCGTGACAACCTCTGCTTCCCTGTGCGAAGGGCCTATCTTTTAATTTTCAGTATTTACTTTTATGCAAAGAGTCAATAGTATACATCCTTATTCAACCTCAATTATTCTCTAGTTGGCAAGCATCATGTGGTGGGGAAAGATAGGCACATATGACCAGTTAAATATGTTGGATCTTGATTTATTATTGTTGACATTTATCTCTATGATAAATGAGTTGGGAGGCAAAATATTAAGCCCCTACCTTTCTTTGTGTTCGATGGATGCCATCTGTTCAAAGAAGATGCTTCGAGTAGTAGCAATCATGGAAGACTATATGATGATTGAGTATGTGGAGCTCTTACTTAGACTCTGTTGAATAAGTTGATTTGCAATTGTTTGGTGACTAAGAATATAGGTTGTTGAGTGTCAAGAGAATTCTGACATGTGAATTGGTTGCTACTTTGTCGTGATGAGTTTTATGAGAAAGAGTTGCGATTATGATGCTAGGAAAGGTGATTGAAATTATCATTGATCAAACTTGTTATATTGATGTATGGTAGAACCCTAGACGCCTGATCTTTCACGAAAGGAGCGGATCCCGAGATGAACATGAAGAACAAGAGGGGAAACACGAGAGAATCACTCAAACCAACAAGATTCGGTCACGCATATGCTAGATCCTCGAAACACAAAAGAGGTACAAGAACCAGGATCAACAAGGGACGATACAAGTAGCACGTTCTTCTCTGTGAGGAGGTCTTGAAGGACTTCCCGTAAGGGGTCTTGAATCCACTTGGGGGGTTCTTCTCCGTAGAGGCCGTGAACTCCTAAGGAGAAGGGGATCAAGTGGAGAGAAAATCTTCTCAATGAGCTACTACTTTGCTAACCCTAGAAAGAGGGAGGAGGAGGAGTATACATAGTCTAGGTGGGAGAAGGGTTACATGGTCCTCGGCCCTTTACTGTGCGTAGACAGGTGGAGCCGGACGTCCAAGCGTCGGGCCGGATGTCCGGGCTAGGGGCCGGATGTCCGGCGGATGGGGAAGAGCCGGATGTCCGGGCTGACGAGGTCCAGCCTCGGGTGTGTTTTGTGATGGGTGCCGGATTTCCAGGTGGAGGACGAATGTCTGGGCTGGCGTGAGGCCGGATGTCCGGGGCCTGGGTCGGATGTCTAGGCCCAGTAGCTTCTGCTGGTCGGCTGCTATGGTAGATGTTCCAGGGGGCGGATGTCCCGGGTTGTGGCCAGATGTCTAGGTCCTGGGAGCTGTCCTTGACTCCTTCCGTTGGTTCTCTTCAACTATGAACTTGTGGACTTGTCTGTCTTCATGCGCATCTTCGAGAGAGTCCTCTTGGTACCTAATCATGCACAACATTCCGGAGTTAGGTAGTAGCCATGTCTCAAGTGGATCATATGTGATATCACTAATGATGCGGAGCATCCCAAGGTCATCCCCATGGACCTACCTACATCTTCGATGACACCACATGGACAAATGACACAAGCTTGAGCAAAGGCTATCGAGAACGAGGTTAATTCTCTCCTTGTTAAACTCGCCTTTCACCCACTTGAGACATGGCTACTACCTCAAACGGAGATGCTTTGTGTGCTTAGGTACCAAGGAAGCAACCAAGGAGAAGTTATGGTGCAAGATGGACATCAAGAGCATGAAGAGAATCTTCCCAGTCTAGAAATTCCGGTACGACCGCCCATATACAGCCCTACTACCGCCCGGGCGGTACAGCCGCTCGACTACCTCCCAATTACCGGTCCAGCTTCTGTGGTCGAGCGGTGCAAGACCGGTACAACACCGGTTTATCCCCGCAACAACCAAAAGACCGGTACAACCGCCCCGACCACCGGAATAACCACTACTCCCTTCCGCAAACACCTCCAGGAACCAACACCTGAGCTCCCAGCGGTACAACCGCCCCCGTGACCGGTACTACCGTCCTGCCTGTGCGCAGTGAAAAGGGTTTCACCCAATGTATCCCCAACTTACCCCTTGGACTATATATACTTGTCCCTTGGCTCCGTACTAGGGTTAGCAATGTGATAGCTCATATGTGAGAAAGAGCTTTGCTCATCCATCCAGATCTACTCCATTGAGAGAGACCGCCACTTCGGAGAAGATCCATCTTGGATCCAAGACCCCTAACGGGAAGACCATCAAGACTTCCTCTTGGGATGACCTAGTTACCCTATGTATCGTCCTTTGTTGGATTCAGATCGTATATCTCTTTATGTTTCGGGGATCTAGCACATGTGTAATCGAATCTTGTTGGTTGGAGTGATTTCCTCTCGTGTTTTCCCCTCATGTTCTTCGTATTCTTCGTAGGATCCCCTCCATCTCGTGAAAGATCAGGCCACTAGGGTTCTACCCTATATCATCTTGGTATCATGAGCCACGTTGATCACGAATTTGGAGTCTCCCCTACTGTTTTTTTAGCCTTCTTTTGTTTGATTTTTGTACTAAATTCGAAAATCCCCACCAAAAATAGCCCCAATTTTTTTGTGATTTGTTGGTGTGATGAAGTTTTGTTGTATTTGATCCGTGGATTTCTTGTCTGGTAGGTAGATCTCCGCAATTTTGCCCCCGAAAACATCCATTTTCGTCCCAAATCCATCCCGATCTAGATCTGAGAATTTTTTTCCCGACAAAAGCGGTACAACCGCCCGCAAGCCGGTACAACCACTCAGCCATCACCTGACACTTCAGGACACTCCAGGAGTGGTACAACCGCCCCCGCAAGGGGTACAATCGCCCCTCCCAGTTTCAGCCTCAGCTGATTGATAGTTTTGTCCATAACTTTCACATCCGGATTCCGATTTTGACGTTCTTTAGCTCGTTGGATAGCTATTGACATCCCCCATCCATATAGATAGATTCCAGCACCTTTTGACACCATCAATTTTTTTCATTTGGCATCTTTGCCTTGGTCCTCCAACATATCATCCACATTACCATCACCAACTTCCGCAACTTAACCCATTTTGATTCACATAACATTTGTGGTTGTTTGAGTTGTGATTTGAGTCTCCTAAGGTGTTTAGGATACTTAGGGACGGTTGTTTCTTCATCAACCACCACCACCACTTTCGCATTGCCAACTTTGAAACCACCTTTTGACTTTGGTTTTGAGAATTTGAGTTGTGGTTCATCGTTTCCTAACGTGTTTCGGCTACTTAGGGATGGTTCGACAACGACATCACCACCACTCATATTCGTCATCGACATCGACCACCTCACCACTTTCACACCTTCACTGTAAGCAAGAACGGTAACCTCTATGTTATCCTCGTATCGTGGTATATCATCATTGTACATTCTTGCCATTGCATTGATAACCCCATCAACCATTTTTGCGTACCTTTCGCATCGAGACTAGCCTTTGAGTATTGCCGGCAACATACTTATGCACATTAGTGATCATAGTTTCCCTTTTCATACATACCATATCATATTGGTATACATATCTTGGTATCATATCTTGTGCCACAAAGTTGTCATCGCATATACACAATTGCTATCTTGGTTCGTGAAGTTTTGCATGAGAAAAGAGCTCCAAAGAAAAAGAGCCAAACAAGCTTTTAAGCAAAAGGAAAAGATAAGCAAAGAGCTTATAAGCAAGAACCATAGCATCATACTACATTAAGGTTGTCATACTTGATCATCTTGGATCATATCATCGGAATACCATACATATAGCATACTTGGGATAGAAGTCGTTGCATTTTTGCTTAGTAGGTTGTGCACAAGTTTCATATCCGTCTATTGTGCAACCGTGCTAGCGTCTCTCTAGTGTTGTGCAACAAGAGCATTTTCGTGGATTCCAATTTTGGCTCATTCCTTGGTTGCACGACCCCATTATCTATCCGTGTGTCTGTGTGTGTTTTCGTGTACCATATCTTGCTATTGGTCTACTTGTTGAATTTGCAAATTTGTGAATCTTTTCCAACATTATTGAAGCTCACTAACAATTGCATCAAATTTTGTGCCACCATCCTAACCGAGCTCCACCATAAGCTTTTACTTGTGTAGGTGTGAGATCCGACAAGAATTGGTACCAATTGTGCTATTTCCTTGTTACACATTTGAGTGATCATTGATCCATCTTCAACATCGGTCAAGGTACATTTGGTATAAGTTCTTATCTTTCTCCCACTCAAACATTTTCTTGGAATGATGGACGAGGACCCAAACAACTATGTCACCAAGATCCACCTCTTCGGTGCACAACGAGCTTTGCATGAAGAACAACAAGCATTGAGCGACCGCATCGACAATCTCGCCACCGACTTGCGACTCTCCGAGCAATGTACAAGAGACTACTTCGACAACAAGCTCGACGAACAAAAACAAGAGAGCCATGCAAGAATGGACGAGATTCGTGCCTTGTTGTTCAACTGCTCTTCTACCACTTTGTCCTGCTCAAGACGGAGCCGCTCGAGACGACACTCCAACGACACCATCTCCGACTGAAGTACTCCGACATCAAACACTCATCGACGAGCCGCACGCCAAGACCGTCAAGCAAACCGCAATCTTCTACACGCAATCCTACACGAGAGCAAGTCGACGAGCAAGCACATTGGCATCACCAAAACCAAGCTACCCTTGCACAAGCACAAGAACAACAATGCCAATGCCAATAAGAAGAGGAAGAGCGAGCACGATAACACCAAGACGCACAAGATGCCGAGGCAAAACATGAAGAACAACAATGACGTGAAGCTCAAGCACTCCAAGCGCAACGTTCCCTACGAGAATCAAGTCGAGGCGTAGCCACACGCAACCAACATAATTGTGAGCAACAAGAAGCGCTTCGCGAGAAAGTTCAAGAAAGGAACTATCAAGCACGCGTGCACCGACAAGTTCCTCAAGCTCCTCCACAAGCTCCTCCACAAGAACCCCATGTTCACCAAGAGTAACATGAGGTTGACAACCCTCCATGCCAAGAGCAACATGAGGTTGACAATCCTCCACGATAAGGGCGTCATCATCCCCAATCCCAACACAATGAAGAGCAACATTATGGCAAGCTCAAGTTCACCATGCCCAAGTTCAGTGGAAGCAATGATCCTGAAGAGTACCTTGCATGGGCATTGAAGGTCGGCAAGATCTTTCGTTTGCACAACTATGAGGAAGAGAAGAAGATTGATAGAGGCGAAGCTGTCCTGATGTTTCGATGAGACAGCTATCGTTTCTGTGGGAGTCGACTTTGATGATTCGACTACGAATGTGCAAAGATGCCGCGCCTTAGCAATCACTAAATCAAATTCTGAAGGGTTATTGACCACGCCGAAGCACGATAAACCTGGCCACGAGGGTCTATTTCCTATGAGCAAACGAAGAACAAGCAAGAAACTGAGATTGCATTCTGGATATTGCGAATATAAGAGGAAAGCTTTATTAATGAAGGTGGGGTTCCGTGACATTCTGGTCTGGTCGTTGAACACAAACGAAGTACACGAAGTTGCAGCTATGGCAAAGTTTTAATCTAAACAAAACCCAAAGTCTAAACGACCCCCTAAGGGCTGTATATATGGAGGAAGAGGGGGAATTTCATGGCCCTTGGGGGAGGGGTCCGAAACCAACCCTATCTCTTGTTTCCCCACACATACAGACTCTAAAAACAGCCTATACTATAGTATTTCGAAATTACATGGGCCTGGCGCAAGAATAAGGCGGCGCAACACCTATAATAGTCTCTGGACGAAATTTAGGAAGTGGCATCTTGTACTCATTATGGTGGCTTCAAAGTCCTGAAATCATCACTTGAAACTCCAGTCTTGTTTCCCTTGTGCATGCCATCATCTCCATGCTTGATCTTGCTCAAGTGATCATCCCTCTCATCCATGCTAGGCCTTCATTTGTAAGCAAAACAAACGTATCCAATTTAGGCAGCATCATATTCTTATGAACATTAGAATCATTACAAAGAAATGAAAGTACCTGATAATTTAATTGGCATGCGCGAGCTCTAGTAATTGGTCCAGTATGTATAGAAGCATGGGATGTGGGTGTAACAATGGTATTGATGTCCTCATCACCCTACCCTTCCTGAAATGAAGTCGTCCTTGATGGAAGCTACTACTTTGCTAACCCTAGAAAGAGGCAGGAGGAGGAGTATACATAGTCTAGGTGGGCGAAGGGGTACATGGGCCTCGACCCTTTACTGTGCGCAGACAGGTGGAGCCGGACGTCCGGGCGTCGGGCCTGATGTCCGGGCCTTCACGGGGAGCCGGATGTCCGGGATGGCGGGCCGGATGTCCAGGCTGATGGGGCTGGCTTTGGATCTTCTCTAGATAGGCTTATCCAGATGTCCGGGCTGCGGGCTGGATGTCCGGTGCCTCGGGAAGAGCCGGATGTCCGGGCCTTTCGCCGGATGTCCAGGTTGACAGGGTCCAGCCTCGGGTGTGTTCTATGATGGACGCCGGATTTCCGGGCAGGGGCTGGATGTCTTGGTTGCCGTCGGGCCGAATGTCCGGGCCCTATAGCTTCTACTGGTCGGCTGCTATGGTAGATGTTCGAGGGGCCGGATGTCCGGGGTTGTGGCCGGATGTTTGGGTCCTGGGATCTGTCCTTGACTCCTTCCATCGGTTCTCTTCATCTATAAACTTGGGACTTGTCTATCTTCATGCGCATCTTCGAGAGAGTCCTCTTGGTACCTAATCATGCACAACATTCCGGAGTTAGGTAGTAGCCATGTCTCAAGTGGATCATATTTGATATCACTAATGATACGGAGCATCCCAAGGTTATCCCCATGGACCTACCTACATCTTCCACAACACCACTTGGACCAATGACACAAGCTCGAGCAAAGGCAATCGAGAATGAGGTTAACTCTCTCCGTGTTGAACTCTCCTTTGATCCACTTGAGACATGGCTACTACCTCAAATGGAGATGTTTTGTGTGCTTAGGTACCAAGGAAGCAACCAAGGAGAAGTTATGGTGCAAGATGGACATCAAGAGCATAAAGAGAATCTGCCCAGTCCAGAAATCCCGGTATAACCGCCCATATACCGCCTGGGCTGTACAATCGCTCAACTACAGCCCAACTACCGATCCAGCTTCTGTGATCGAGTAGTGCAAGGCCGGTACAACACAGGTTTATCCCCGTAACAGCCAAAAGACCGGTACAACCGCCCCGTCCACCGGTACAACTGCTACTCCCTTCCGCGAGCACCTCCAAGAACCAGCACCTGAGCTCCCAGTGGTATAACCGCCCCGTGACAGCTACTACCGTGCTGCCTGTGCGCAGTGAAAGGGGTTTCACCCCATGTATCCCCAACTTACCCCTTGGATAATATATACTTGTCCCTTACCTCCGTACTAGGGTTAGCAATGTGATAGCTCATATGTGAGAAAGAGCTTTGCTCATCCATCTGGATCTAATCCACTAAGAGAGACCACCTCTTCGATGAAGATCCATCTTGGATCCAAGACCTCTAATGGGAAGACCATCAAGACCTCATCTTGGGGATGAACTAGCTACCCTATGTGTCGTCCTTTGTTGGATTTGGATCGTGTATCTCTTTGTGTTTTGAGGATCTAGCACATGTGTAATCGATTCTTGTTGGTTGGAGTGATTTCCTCTCGTGTTTTCCCCTCGTGTTCTTCGTAGGATCCCCTCCATCTCGTGAAAGATCTGGCCACTAGTGTTCTGTAACACCTCGGATGTAATTTACCTTATCTGTATCCCAACTCTTGCCGTTTCCGGCCTAAGTTATTTTATTTTCCTCGGTGTCGGGTTTTTGTCTCCGTGTGTGTTTTCCTTTGTCATGCATCTCATATCATGTCATCATGTGCATTGCATTGCATACGTGTTCGTCTCATCCATCTGAACATTTTCCCCGTTGTCCGTTTTGCATTCCGGCGCTCCTATGTCACCCGGTGCCCCTTTCTACCTCTTTTCGTGTGTGGGCGTTTAACATTTCCAGATTAGACCGAGACTTGCCACGCGGCCTTGGTTTACTACCGGTAGACCGCCTGTCAAGTTTCGTACCATTTGGACTTTGTTTGATACTCCAACGGTTAACCGAGGGACCGAAAAGGCCTTGTTTGTGTTGCAGCCCAACACCCTTCCAATTTGGCCCAAAACCCACATGAACCTCCTCCATCATCTAGAGCGTTCGATCACGATCGCGTGGCCGCAAACCGTGCTCAATTTGGAGCCGCCTAGCTCCTCCTACCTATAAAATAGCATCTCCCCCATAATTTTTGGGTCATTCCACCCCTAACCCTAGCCCCGCTCCTCTCCGCGCGGCCGGACACGTCCGCCGGCTGCCGGACACATCGCCGTCACCACTCAGGAGCTGCCACATGGCCCCCTGCGCCGCCTCCCACCGCTCCGGCCCGGGAGGCCCAAGTCGGGCCCCCGCGAGCCCATCGTCCGCCGCCGCCCGGGTCTTCCTCCTCCTCCCGCGCGGTCGTGCGCCGCCCGAGCCGCCCTGCTACTCCGCCGCTCCGGCCGCCGCATACACCGACGCCGGCGACCTCCGTCGCGGCCGCCCCTCGCCGGCAACCGCCGTCCTCCGCCGTTCCTTGCTCGCCGGCCACCGCGGCCTCCATCACCGGCGCTCGCCGCCCCGGCCACCGGCGCCCGCGTCCCTCCGCCGGCCTCCGCGGCTCCGGCAATCGCCGGCTGTCAAGTCCATCTCCGGTAGTGCCTCGAAGTCCGTGCTTCGGTGAACAGTATACGCGCCAGATCCAGATCCAGATTTGAGACGGTTCACTTTTTCATCCCCGAACCCTAAATATTTGCAAACTTTGGCATGTCATAACTCTCTCATCGTAGATCCGATTTGTGCGTGTAGCATATCAAAATGTTCGTCTCTACGAGTACATCATTTCATCTCATTGCATCATTTTCATTTGAGTTCATCTTGATGCCAGAAATGCTGTTGGAAGAGGGCTATGTGATGAATTTGATAGATCTGTTTCAGCAAATAGGCTTTTGTCATTTTTGCCATGATTAATGTGTGCATGCTATGATCCTGAGCTCTACATGTGTTTTGTTATATGCCATGCCATCTTTACAGAGGTGCTTGCCATGTATGTTTGTGATATTTGTGGTGACTAGCACAAGCTTGCAAAGTAGCGTAATCGGTAATGCTGATTTCAGGGACTTTAGTTTTTCACCAAGTCCTTGTCCTGATTTTGTTGTTATGCCTTATGTTCATGTTGTTTCCTAGTGATCCGTGCCTCTTTGGAGGATGATCAGTAAGGATGTTTTGTTAACATTATGGTGCTCTATCCATCCATGTCTTTGTTTGCAATTATGGAGCAACCTAGCTTGAGTCAATCGAGCTCTACTTTTGCTATAAAATAATCCTGGCAGAATGTTGACATGTTTAGCGATTTTGCCGAGGATGTTGCTATTGATCCGTGCAAGCTATGTTATTGTTCTTGCCATGTCTAGCTTCTATGCCATGTATTCTTGATGGGTGTATGCTTAGTTTGTCATGCCATGCTCTGTAGTGAGTGCATCGAGCTCGTAAACATGCCTACTCCTTAACTGTTTTGCATCCTCCAGTTTTTCACCAAGTCTGAATCTGTTTATGTTTTTGCCATGTTCACATGCTTGCAATTGTATTTTCTGATCCCTTTTGGCTCAAGGTCACTAAGGGACTTTTGTTAAGTGCTTTGAGTAGCTTCATGCCATGCCTTACTTTGCCATGTTAAGTTCCTGTAGCTTGTAGTTTTCATGCTCTAAAGTGTGCTTCCTGATGATAAATTCCAGACTTGTGTTAATTTCACGAAGTCTGAAACCTGTTATCATTTGCACTTTTGTCATGCTTGTTTGAACCTGTTATTGGATGAATTAGCCGTAGCTCAGTGTTCATCTTTTGTCAAGTATCATGAGTGGATCCCTTCCATGTATTTTGTTGTATGTTTGTGTGTTGTAGCATATTTATCTTGATGCATTTAGTTGGTCACTTGCTGATTGTCGCAGATCGGTGCCATATTTGTTTTGCTTGCCATTTCCAAACTGTGCATCCGATTCCGGTGATCTTTATATCGATTTCAACCAAAATCACCTCACCTTTCCAGTAGCACTCTTGGATTTCCAAGTTGAGGCCAGGTTCAATCATTCCTTTCCAAATCTTGCATATGCATCACATACCACATCCCGCATATCATACCATGTTTGCATCATGTTGCTTGAGCATTGCATGTGGTTGATTGTGCTCCTTTTGCTTGTTGTTCTTATTTGGGTAGAGCCGGGAGACGAGTTCGTGAACGAGGAGCCCGTTGAGTTCGTTTACGAGGATCAAGTCAACTGTGAGAACTTTGCAGGCAAGATGACCATACCCTCGAAATCACTTCTGTCTTGGCTTGCTAGATGCTCGCTCTTTTAATATGCCTATGCTATGATACCTACCACTTGCTTATCATGCCTCCCAAATTGCCATGTCAAACCTCTAACCCACCATGAACTAGCAAACCGTTGTTTGGCTATGTTACCGCTTTGCTCAGCCCCTCTTATAGCGTTGCTAGTTGCAGGTGAAGTTTGGAGATCGTTCCTTGTTGGAACATTGTTTATTATTGGGATATCACCTTATTATCTTGTTTATCTTAACGCATCTATATACTTGGTAAAGGGTGGAAGGCTCGGCCTTTTGCCTAGTGTTTTGTTCCTCTCTTGCCGCCCTAGTTTCCGTCATATCGGTGTTATTATCCCGGATTTTGCGTTCCTTACGCGGTTGGGTTATAATGGGAACCCCTTGACAGTTCGCGTTGAATAAAACTCCTCCAGCAATGCCAAACCTTGGTTTTACCATTTGCCACCTAGCCTCTTTTTCCCTTGGGTTTCCGGAGCCCAAGGGTCATCTTTATTTAAACCCCCCTGGGCCAGTGCTCCTCTGAGTGTTGGTCCGAACTAGGCAGCCTGCGGGGCCACCTCGGGGAGACTCGAGGGTTGGTTTTACTCGTAGCTTGACCTATCTGAGTGTGCCCTGAGAACGAGATATGTGCAGCTCCTATCGGGATTTGTCGGCACATTCAGGCGGTGTTGCTGGACTTGTTTTACCACTGTCGAGGATGTCTTGTAACCGGGATGCCGAGTCTGATCGGAAGGTCTCGGGAGAAGGAATATCCTTCGTTGACCGTGAGAGCTTGTGATGGGCTAAGTTGGGACTCCCCTGCAGGGATTTGAACTTTCAAAAGTCGTGCCCGCGGTTATGGGCAGATGGGAATTTGTTAATGTCCGGTTGTAGATAACATGAAACTTAACTTAATTAAAATGAATCAACCGCGTGTGTAACCGTGATGGTCTCTTCTCGGCGGAGTCCGGGAAGTGAACACGGTGTTGGAGTAATGCTTGGCGTAGGTTGTGCTAGGATCACTTCTTGATCATAGTTGTTCGATCGTGCTTTTGCCTTCTCTTCTCGCTCTCCTTTGCGAATAGGTTAGCCACCATATATGCTAGTCGCTTGCTGCAGCTCCACATCATACCTTGTCTTACCTATAAGCTTAAATAGTCTTGATCGCGAGGGTGCGAGATTGCTGAGTCCCCCTGACTCATAGATTACTTCCAAACCATATGCAGGGACCGATGATACCGCTCCAGACGATGCGCTTGAGCTCAAGTGGGAGTTCGATGAAGACTCTCGTCGTTACTATGTGTCTTTCCCAGATGATCAGAAGTGGTGCCCAGTTGGGGCGATCAGGGACTTTGTCGCATGTGGGGGTTGAACTTTATTTTGGTACCGTAGTCGGACCAAGAGTGTATTGGATGATTGTAATGTTATTCATGTATGTGTGACGTGGTGAGTGTAAGCCAACTGTGTACCTTTTTCCCTTTTATTTATTTACATGGGTTGTTGTGAAGATTACCTTACTTGCGACATAGCTTTCAATGCGGTTATGCCTCTAAGTCGTGCTTCGACACGTAGGAGATATACCACATCGAGGGCATTACAGGTTCTACCCTACATAATCTTGGTATCATGAGCCACGTTGATCACGAATTTGGAGTCTCCCCTAATGTTTTCTAGACTTCTCTTGTTTGATTTTTGTCCTAAATTCGAAAATGCCCACCAAAAATAGCCCCAATTTTTTTTGTGATTTGTTGGTGCGATGAAGTTTTTTTGGATTTGATCCATGGATTTCATGTGTAGAAGGTAGATCTAGCTTCCACACCAGCTTCCC
>NC_041382.1:377279685-377355275 GCF_002162155.2 Triticum dicoccoides
AAATCCATCCCGATCCAGATCTGAGAAATTTTTCTCGACAAATGCGGTACAACCGGCCCCCAAGGCGATACAACCACTCAGCCATTACCTGACACTTCAGGATGCTCCAGGAGCAGTACAACCGCCCCTGCAAGCGGTACAACCACCCCTCCCAGTTTTAGCCTCAGCTGATTGACAGTTTTATCCATAACTTTCACATCCAGAGTCCGATTTTGACGTTGTTTAGCTCGTTGGATAGCTATTGACATCCCCCATCCATATAGATAGATTCCAACACCTTTTGACACCATCAAACTTTTTTCCTTTTGCCATCTTTGTCTAGGCCCTCCACCATATCATCCACATACCATCACCAACTTCCGCAACTTAACCCATTTTGATTCACATAGCATTTGTGGTTCTTTGAGTTGTGCTTTGAGTCTCCGAAGGTGTTTCGGCTACTTAGGGATGGTTGTTTCTTCATCAACCACCACCACCACTTCCTCATTGCCAACTCTGAAACCACCTTTTAACTTTGGTTTTGTGAATTTGAGTTGTGGTTCATCATTTCCTAACGTGTTTCGTCTACTTAGGGACGGTTCGACAACGACATCACCACTGCTCATATTCGTCATCGACATCGACCACCTCACCACTTTGACACCTTCACCGTAATCAAGAACGGTAACCTCTATGTTATCCTGGTATCGTGGTATAGCATCATTGTACATTCTTGCCATTGCATTGATAACCCCATCGACCATTTCTGTGTACCTTTCTCATCGAGACAAGACTTTGAGTATTGCCGGCAACGTTACTTGTGCACCTTAGTGATCATAGTTTCCATTTTCATACATACCATATCATATTGGTATACATATTTTGGTATCATATCTTGTGCCACAAAGTTGTCATCGCATACACACAATTGCTATCTTGGTTCGTGAAGTTCTGCATGAGAAAAGAGCTCCAAAGACAAAGAGCCAAACAAGATTTTAAGAAAAAGGAAAAGATAAGAAAAGAGCTTATAAGCAAGAACCATAGCATCATATTACATTAAGATTGTCATACTCGATCATCTTGGATCATATCATCGGAATACCATACATATAACATACTTGGGATACAAGACATTGCATTTTTTCTTAGTAGGTTGTGGACAAGTTTCGTATCCGCCTATTGTACAACCGTGCTAGTGTCTCTAGTGTTGTGCAACAAGGGCATTTTCGTGGATTCCACATTTTGGCACATTCCTTGGTTGCACAACCCCATTTATCTATCCGTGTGTGTGTGTTTCCGTATACCATATCTTGCTATTGGTCTACTTCTTGAATTTGCAAATTTGTGAATCTTTTCCAACATTATTGAAGCTCACTAACAATTGCATCAAATTTTGTGCCACCATCCTAACCGAGCTCCACCATAAGCTTTTACTTGCGTAGGTGTGAGAATCGACAAGAATTGGTACCAATTGTGCTATTTCCTTGTCACACATTTGAGTGATCATTGATCCACCTTCAACATCGGTCAAGGTACATTTGGTATAAGTTCTTCTCTTTCTCCCACTCACACATTTGCTTGGAATGATGGATAGGCCAAGTTCTTCTACCAATACACTCTTCATCGAGCAAGACGAGGACCCAAACAACTACGTCACCAAGATCCACCTTTTTGGTGCACAACGAGCTTTGCATCAAGAACAACAAGCATTGAGCGACCGCAACGACAATCTCGCCACCGACTTGTGACTCTCCGAGCAACGTACAAGAGACTACTTCGACAACAAGCTCGACAGACAAAAACAAGAGAGCAGTACAAGAATGGACGAGATTCGGGCCTTGTTGGTCAACCGCTCTTCTGCCACTTCGTCCTTCTCAAGACGGAGCCGCTTGAGTCGACACTCCGACGACACCATCTCCGGCTCGAGTACTCCGACCTCAAACACTCATGGATGAGCCGGGCGCCAAGACTGTGAAGAAAACTGCAATCCTCTACTCGCAATCCTACATGAGAGCAAATCAATGAGCAAGCACATCGGCATCGCCAAAACCAAGCTACCCTTGCACAATCACAAGAATGGCAACGCCAACACCAAAAAGAAGAGGAAGAGCAAGCGCGACAACACCAAGACACACAAGATGCTGAGGCACAACATCAAGAACAACAACGACGTGAAGCTCAAGCACTCGAGGTGCAACGTGCCTCCGAGAATCAAGTCGAGCCGTAGCCACACGCAGCCGGCATAATCGTGAGCAACAAGAAGCGCTTCACGAGAAAGTTCAAGAAAGGAACTATCAAGCACACATGCACCGACAAGTTCTTCAAGCTCCTCCACAAGCTCCTCGACAAGAATCCCAAGTTCTCCAAGAGCAACATGAGGTTGACAACCCTCCACGCAAAGAGCAATAGGAGGTTGACAATCCTCCAAGACAAGGGCATCATCATCCCTGACCCCACCACAATGAAGAGCAACGCTATGGCAAGCTCAAGTTCACCATGCCCAAGTTCATCGAAAGCAATAATCCCAAAGAGTACCTTGCATGGACATTGAAGGTCAACAAGATCTTTCGTTCGCACAACTATGAGGAAGAGAGAAGATTCATAGAGGCGAAGGTGTCCCGATGTTTTGATGAGATAGCTATCATTTCTGTGGGAGTCGACTTTGACGATCCGACTACGAATGTGCAAAGACGTCTCGCCTTAGCAATCGCTAAACCAACTTCTGAAGGGTTATTGACCACGCCGGAGCATGATCAACCTGACCACGAGGGTCTATTTCCTGCGAGCAAATGAAGAACAAGCAAGAAAATGATATTGCAATCTGGATATTGCGAATATGAGAGGAAAGCTTTATTAATGAAGGTGGGGTTCTATGACGTCTTGGTCTGGTCGTTGAACACAAACAAAGTACGCGAAGTTGCAGCTATGAAGAACTTTTAATCTAAACAAAACCTGAAGTCTAAACGACGCCCTAAGGGTTGTATATATGGAGGAAGAGGGGAAATTTCTTGGACCTTGGGGGAGGGGTCCGAAACCAACCCTATCTCTTGTTTACCACACATACGGACTCTAAAAATAGCCTATACTATAGTATTTCGAAATTACATGGGCCTGTCCCAAGAATAAGGCGACACATCACCTATGATAACCTCTAGACGAAATTTAGGAAGTGGCATCTTGTATATTTCATCCAAGCCTTCATACACTCATTATGGTGCCTTCAAAGTCCTGAAATCATCACTTGAAACTCCAGTCTTGTTTCCCTTGCGCATGCCATCATCTCCATGCTTGATCTTGCTCAAGTGATCATCCCTCCTGTTCATGCTTGGTCATTCATTTGTAAGCAAAACAAACGTATCCAATTTAGGCAGCATCATATTCTCATGAACATTAGAATCATTACCAAGAAATGAAAGTACCTGATAATTTAATTGGTGTGCGCGAGCTCTAGTAATTGGTCCAGTATGTATAGAAGCAGGGGTTGTGGGTGTAACAATGATATTGATGTCGTCATCATCCTCCCCTTCTTGAAATGAAGTCTTCCTCAATGGAAGCTCATCTTCCTCACCCAAATAAGGCTTCAAATCTGCAATGTTAAAAGTGGGACTAACCCCAAAATATGCAGGCAACTCAAGTTTATATGCATTATCGTTTATTTTCTCTAACACCTTAAAAGGACCATCAGCACATGGCATTAGCTTTGATTTGCACAAATCAAGAAATCTATCCTTACACAAATGTAACCAAACAAGATCTCCAGGTGCAAACACAACATGTTTTCTACCCTTATCTCCAGCAAGTTTATATTTAGCATTCATACGCTCAGTGTTTTCCTTAGTTAACTGATGCCTTTTTAAGATCAATTCAGCATGTTGTTTAGCATCAAAATTAACCTTCTCCAAAGATGGAAGAGGCAACAAATCAATAGGTGGACGAGGTAGGAAACCATATACAATTTCAAAAGGGCACATCTTAGTAGTAGAATTCAACTAACGATTATAAGCAAATTCAATATGAGGCAAGAATTCTTCCCACATTTTCTTATTATTCTTCAAAACAGCCCTAAGCATAGTAGACAATGTTCTATTGACTGCTTCAGTTTGTCCATCGGTTTGGGGGTGACAAGTAGTACTAAAAAGCAGTTTAGTCCCCAACGTAGCCCATAAACATCTCCAAAAGTGGCTAAGAAATTTAGTATCACGATATGAAACAATAGTATTTGGCACACCATGCAAGCGAATAATTTCACGAAAGAACAAATCATCGACATTAGCAGCATCATCGCTTTTATGACATGGTATAAAGTGTGCCATTTTTGGAAATCTATCCACACAACAAATATGCTATCCCCCCTTGTTTGTTCCAGGTAATCCTAAAACAAAATCCATACATATATCCTCCCAAGGAACACTAGGTACAAACAAAGGCATATATAAACCATGAGGATTGAGTCGTGACTTAGGTTTTTGACATGTAGTGCAGCGAGCAACAAAATGCTCAACATCCTATCTCATCTTTGGCCAAAAGAAATGTGTAGCAAGTATATCATCCGTCTTCTTCACACTAAAGTGTCCCATTAATCCTCCTCCATGCGCCTCCTGCAACAGCAAAAGACGAACGAAGATACATGGAATTCATAGCTTGTTAGCACGAAACCCAAATTCATCATTAACAACGAACTAGTTCCATGTTCTCCCTTCTTTACAATTCTGCAATACATCTATAAATTCAGCATCATGCACATATTGATCTTTGATGGTCTCCAAACCAAATATTTTAAAGTCAAGTTATGAAAGCATAGTATAGCGACGGGACAATGCATCAGCAATAACATTTTCTTTACCCCTCTTGTGTTTAATAACATAAGGAAAAGTCTCAATGAATTCTACCCATTTAGCATGTCTATGGTTCAGTTTTGCTTGACTTTTAATGTGTTTCAAAGATTCATGATCATAATGTATAACAAATTCTTTAGGCCATAAATAGTGTTTCCATGTTTCTAAGGTCAGAACAAGAGCATATAATTCTTTATCATAAGTAGAATAAGTCAGACTAGGCCCACTCAATTTTTCAGAAAAGTATGGAACAAGTTTGCCATCTTGTAATAACACACCTCCTAATCCAATTCCACTAGCATCACATTCAAGCTCAAAAGTCTTATTAAAATCAGAAAGTTGGAGGAAAGGAGCATGTGTCAACTTATCTTTCAATACCGTGAAGGCTTCTTCCTGTGCGGTACCCCAAATAAAAGGTACATCCTTCTTCGTAAGCTCATTGAGAGGTGTAGCAATGGTGCTAAAATCTCTCACAAAACGCCTATAGAAACCAATGAGTGCAAGAAAACTCCTCACTTGTGTGACCGTTTTGGGCGGCGGCCAACTCTCAATTGCTTTAATCTTGGCTTTATCAACTTTAATTCCCTGTGGAGTAACAACATGGCCAATAAAAGATACTCGGAAGGTGGAAAAGGTGCACTTCCCAAGGTTACCAAACAAATGTGCATCACGTAGAGCAATAAAAACATCACGTAAATGTTACAAATGTTCCCCCAAAGATCTACTATAAATCAGTATATCATCAAAGTAAACTACCACAAATCATCCAATGAAAGCATGTAAAACTTCATTCATTAATCTCATGAAAGTAATAGGTGCATTAGTTAACCCAAAATGCATGACTAACCACTCATATAGTCCAAACTTAGTTTTAAATGCTGTTTTCCATTCATCTACCAATTTCATATGAATTTGATGGTATCCACTACGCAAAACAACTTTGGAGAATATTGTAGAGCCACTCAATTCATCAAGCATATCAACTAGCCTAGGAATAGGATGACGATAATGAATAGTAATATTATTAATGCCTCTACAATCAACACACATACGCGATGTACCATCCTTTTTTGGCACTAGCATGATAGGAATAGCACAAGGACTAAGAGATTTGTGTATATAACCTTTGTCGAGCAGCTCCTGTACTTGACGCATAATCTCCTTCGTCTCCTCTGGATTGGTACGGTATGGTGCATGGTTGGGTAGTGATGCACCGGGAATTAAGTCAATTTGATGCTCAATCGCTCGAATAGGTGGTAATCTCGGTGGCACATCTTGTGGAAAGACATCAGCAAACTCCTACAAAATGTTAGTGACAGTAGGAGGCAAAGAGGAAGGTACATCCTTGAAAGAAAATAATGCCTCTTTGCACACAAAAGCATAGCAAAAGATTTGCTGAAATCTAGATCATCAAGATCAGATTTGGTGGTAAGTAAACATGGACTTTTCAATTTAATTTCAGAAGCAACACTAGATGGTTTATTATTAGGGTTCATTTGTTGCTCAAATTCCTTTGCCACAATATGATTTTCACTCTTATTTTTCTCCTGTTTTGCTTTATTAGCTCTATTAATATCATCTTTCAAAATGGAATCAGGAGTCATATGAAGCAAAGTAATATTTTTATCCTCATGAACAAGAGTATACTGTTTGTTTCTACCATGGTGTACATATTTTTTATCAAATTGCCACGGTCTACCAAGTAATAAGGAACATGCTTGCATAGGTACCACATCACAGTCAACAAAATTAGCATATGTAGAGATACTAAATTGCACACGAATAGTATGTGTTACCTTAACCTTGCCACTGTTGTTGAACCATTGGATGCAGTAAGGATGTGGATGTGGTGTTGTGGTGAGAGATAGCTTCTCCACCATCTCCATGCTAGCCAAGTTGTTGCATCTCCATCTATCTATGATGACGTGAACATAACATTCCTTCAAAAATCCCTTTGTATGGAACAAATTATGCCTCTAATTTTGCTCAGCTTGTGTGACCTACACAATCAAAACACATTGAGCAACTAAACATTCATACCTGTCAGTGTCTTCAGTAGCCATGTATTGTGTCTCATGATCAGAATCATCTCCACCGCATTCTTTACTTGTAATAAGAGCCAAAGTCTCCTAAACATAGTCACTAGCGGAGTCATACCCACCATCCTTAGTAGCAATCATCATAGGCTTAGATGGGCATTCTCTCGCATAATGACCTCCACCCTTGCAACAGCGACAAATAATATCATGTGTTTGCCATGTTGATCCCATGGATGAAGAAGAGCTCTGTGCGGAACCAGAAGGTGTACTCTTGGCAGATGGTGGTGGTGGTGCCGGCTTTCTTGTGTCATGGCTGAAGGTGGCAGCTGATGGAAGTGTTGGTGCATTAGAATGTGTGGAAGTAGAGGATGCACGTTGTGTCCATGATGAAGGTTGACTTGCAGAAAAGTTAGTTCGCGCCAATGCCTGTCGATCCTGCACTTCACATTCAGCTTTACAAGCAAGATGGAATAAATGAGTGATATTATTATACTCCTTATACTCTAAAATGATTTGAATATCTTTATTTAATCCACCCATAAAACATGCGAGCCTAGCTTCATTCTCCTCAACAATACCACATCTAATCATGCTAGTTTGCAATTCCTGATAATATTCTTCTACAAAAAATTTCCCTTGTCTCAAGCCCTACAATTTTTGAAGTAATTCATGTTGATAATATGGTGGAACCCAACAAGTACGCATGGCAGTTTTCAAAGCATCCCAAGTAGATGGAATAGGATATAATCTACAATGTTCAGACCACCAAACACATGCAAAACTAGTGAAAGCACAAACAGTCGCAGGAACACGTCTCTCCTCAGGATATTGTAAACATGTAAAACATTGTTCAGTTTCTAACTCCCAAGTAAGATATATATCAGGAACATATCTACCATCAAATGGTGGAATATTCAATTTTAGTTTAGGAAGATGGTCATGATCTCGTACCTCAGGTCATGGTGCAGCTCTACCGTTGCGATGATATGCATGAGGATGACCTGGTGGTGGTGGTTGCACGTAGTTCTGATTTTGATCAACCTCATCCTCGTAATGGTCCTCCGCCTCTGAAGTAGCAGCAGGAGCTACAGAAGCATCAACAATACGTACAGCGGCACCAGAATTTTGACCAGGCTCAAGGGGAACGCGCAGTGCTCGTCCCACTTGATTTGGAAGGCGATGTTGTTGTTGTTGTTGTTGTTGTTGTTGGGTTGTTAAAGACGCATGAGAAATTCCTTAAACTTGTTATCAAGCTTTGTTTCAAACGCCTTCTTAATGCCATCTATCTTCTCCATGGCATCTTCAAATTTGTTTAGCACATCTTCCACCTGTCCACTCATCATTTGCTGAAACTTATCATGTAACTCTTTGTTCGTCATGTTCTCCTAGTCAGTCTCGCCGGCTTGTGATCCTACCATGGTTAGCAGCAAGAGACAAACACAAGAATATGATCCTATGGTTACTAGGAAATGGTTGTGGTGTTCTGGAGAGTCACAAATCCGTCAAGCAAATCTCATATTCTTACCAGTTCTTACCAAGTAGCAGGTGGTGATTGACAACCGTTGTAGTCAAAAACTCTCGAAGCTTGAATAGAGCGATTACTAGGGAGAGTCAAACGCACGACGTAGATGTATGTGGAGCTGGGATGGCTTATAATATGGTAGAAAAAAGATCAGCAATAATCAATTCAGAGATGCAAAGTTGAATAAACGCTAACGACGGTACTGTGCTAGTCCTAGGCTAGACCGTACTAGAGACGCGAGCCTAGAACACTAACAAAATCATGGCATGGCACAGAAACAAGGGAAAATCCCACTCTAGAATTTTTTTTGCTCTTTTTTATGCTCTCTTTTTTTGCGCTTCTCTTTTTTTGTGAAAAATCACTATAATGGCGAGTGTCTCAAAACTCTTCCCAAATCAAAATAAAAGAATAGGCACGGAATTTTTTTGACTATATTTTTTCAGAAATCAGGGCAGCGACGATGAAAAAGTGTGACAGAAAATCACTATGATGGTGAGTGTCTCAAAACGCTCCCTGGGACCTAAAAACTGGATAGGGAAAAAATATTTTCAACTGCCAAAATTTTGGCCTAAGAACTGCCCGAGGGTCTCCAGGCTCTTTTTTTCTGAAACCTACTCAGACAAGGAAACACGAATCAAAAAATAGATGGATCTTGAAAACAAACCTAATATGAAAAGAACTCAGATTGGTGGTGGATATATGATGGTAGGATATAGCAGCGATGGTGGTATATGCTAGCGGTGGTGGTATATGGATACGGATCAGTGGTGGTGTATGGAAGCGGTGGTGGTATATGGTAGCTGTGGTGGTATATGGATACAGATCGGTGGTGGTATATGGTAGCGATGGTGGTATATGGATACAGATCGGTGGTGGTATGTGGTAGCGGTGGGGATATATGGATACAGATCGGTGGTGGTATATGGATTCAGAGTGGTGGCGGATAAGCGGTGATGGTAGATGGCAGGGGCAATGATGATGGTGCGGCGGCGGCGGTGTGACAACTTATGACTAGAACTCGAAACTCTAAAAGACTAGACCTAAGACCAGCAACTTGACACGACTATGCAACCGCAAATTCAACAAAGCAAAATACTGAAAAGACTATGCAAAGGCTCAGACTGGTTCGGATATGATGAACTAACCCTAATTTTTTTGTGGATTTTTCGTGGACTGTAGATATGAAGAACAGACTCGATCTAAACTACGAAAAACTGTAAAATCGCATCGACCAACCTAGAAATCTGATACCACTTGATAGAGGTGAAGGTGTCCCGATGTTTCAATGAGATAGCTATTGTTTCTGTGGGAGTCGACTTTGATGATCCGACTACGAACGTGCAAAGATGTCGCGCCTTAGCAATCGCTAAACCAACTTCTGAAGGTTTATTGACCACGCCGGAGCACGATCAACCTAACCATGAGGGTCTATTTCCTGCGAGCAAATGAAGAACAAACAATAAACTGAGATTGCAATCTGGATATTGTGGATATAAGAGTAAAGCTTTATTAATGAAGGTGGGGTTCTATGACGTCTTGGTCTGGTCGTTGAACAGAAACGAAGTATGCGAAGTTGCAGCTATGGTGAACTTTTAATCTCAACAAAACCCAAAGTCTAAATGACGCCCTAAGGGCTGTATATATGGAGGAAGAGGGGAAATTTCATGGCCCCTTGGGGGAGGGGTCCGAAACCAACCCTACCTCTTGTTTCCCAGACATACGAACTCTAAAAACAGCTTATACTGTAGTATTTCGAAATTACATGGGCCTGGCCCAAGAATAAGGCAACACAACACCTATAATAGCCTTTGGACGAAATGTAGGAAGTGCCATCTTGTATATTTTGTCCAAGCCTTCATACACTCATTATGGTGGCTTCAAAGTCCTGAAATCATCACTTGAAACTCCAGTCTTGTTTCCCTTGCGCATGCCATCATCTCCATGCTTGATCTTGCTCAAGTGATCATCCCTCTTGTCCATGCTAGGCCCTTCATTTGTAAGCAAAACAAATGTATGCAATTTAGGCAGCATCATATTCTCATGAACATTAGAATCACCAAGAAAGTAAAGTACCTGATAATATAATGGGCGTGCGTGAGCTCTAGTAATTGGTCTAGTATATGTAGCAATAGGGACTGCGGGTGTAACAATGGTATTGATGTCTTCATCAAATATTGCAATGGCATCCCTTGAGTTCCAAGACTATGTCCTCATATGGTGGGAACAAGTCATCGAGCGACGAGAAGCAAGAGGTGAACCACCCATCACCACTTGGGATCAAATGAAGGATGTCATGCGATCACGTTTTGTGCCAACATACTACAACCGCCACCTATTCATGAAACTCCAACTACTCAAGCAAGGAACAAAGAGCGTTGAAGAATAATACAAGGAAATGGAGATTGCCATGATAAGAGCAAATGCCACAGAAGATGATGAGCAAAATATGGCACATTTCTTGAATGGACTCAATCATCCTATCAAGAAGATCGCTGACTTCCAATCATACTCGAACCTCATCGAGCTAGTGCATCAAGCTACCAAGGCAGAACGCCAAGTGCAAGATGACTTCAAGTATGCCAAGTACTCTTCCAAGAGCTATGACTTCTCCAACAACCAAGCTTCAACGACTCCAACACCTTCTACCTCAACCAAGCCATCTACAAGGAATGGCGACAAGTCAAGTTACCAGAAAACTTCGACAACCTCAAGTCGTCCTCCTACTAAAGAAACTTCAAGCCAAGAGCTTCATCATCATCTACTCCAACCGATGAGACCATTAAGACAAGTTCCATTAAATGTTTCACATGCGGAGAATGAGGCCACAAGTCCTTTGAGTGTACCAACAAGCGCATCATCATGCTCAACGACGACGAAACCTATGACTCCATGAGTGAAGAGGAAATGGAAGCTCTTGAGCAAGTGGTCAATGAGGATGAAGATGATCAAGTCTTTTGTGACAAAGATTCGAGCCCCGCTCTTGTTGTCTCCATGGTCTTCACACTTGAACATCAACAAGATGAAGACCAAAGATGCCATATCTTCCACACAAAGGCCGGCATCAATGGAATGTCCGTGAAGGTCATCATTGATGGAGGGATTTGCCATAACTTAGCAAGTGAAGAACTATGCTCCAAGCTCCAATTGGTCAAGATGAAGCACCCGCATCCTTACAAGGTTCAATGGCTAAGCGACCCCGGCACTATCCAAGTCGAGCATATGGTGCAAGTTTCCTTCAAGATCGGAGCATACGAAGACACTTTGGAGTGTGATGTCGTTCCGATGTCCGTTTGCCACCTCCTTCTTGGACGACCATGGCAATTTGACCGAGGCGTCATCCACAATGGGCGAATGAATCACTATAGCTTCAGGATGAAGGGAAAGGAATACGTGCTACGACCTATGTCTCCTAGCCAAGTGATCACCGACAAACGAGCCACCCATCATGGAGAGAACATTGAGAGAGAGAACTACCCAAAAGAGAGTAAGCACCACAAGGCGAAATTGAGCGCCTCCACGATGAGCGACAAGAAGAACTTAGTCCTATTGGCCACCAAAAGTGCGATGAGAGGAGTGTGTGAGAACCCATCACGTGTCATGCACTATGTCCATTTGTGCAAGGACGAGGCACCAAAAACTAACACCTCTCACAATCTACCTTTAGTGTTATTTTCTCTATTGTAGGAATTCCAAGATGTATTCCCCGACAAGCTACCTCCGGGTCTACCTCCACTACGAGGCATCGAACACCGCATCGACCTCATCCCCGGAGCACCCCTTCCTAACAAGGCTCCCTACCGTGTCAACCCCAAGGAAACTAAGGTGATCCAATGGCAAGTACAAAAACTCATCGACAATGGTTACGTACGCGAAAGCTTAAGCCCATGTGCCATACCGGTAATCCTAGTTCCCAAGAAAGATGGTACATATTGCATGTGTTCCTATTGTCGTCCTATCAATGCTATTACCGTGCGTTATTGTTACTCCATTCCACGCCTAGATGATATGCTAGATGAGCTTAGTAGAGCCACAATTTTCTCTACAATTGATCTTAAAAGTGGATACTATCAAATACGCATACAAGAAGGTGATGAATGGAAAATTGCATTTAAGACCAAATTTGGCTTATATGAATGGCTTGTTATGCCAATGGGTTTATCCGAAGCACCCGATACTTTTATGCGAGTCATGCATTTTGTTCTTCGCCCCTACATTGGCGTATTTGTTGTGGTCTATTTTGAAAATATTCTTGTGTTTAGCAATTCTCTTAAAGATCATGTCACCCATATTAGAACTGTGTTGCAAACCCTTAGGAAAGAGTGCCTTTATGCTAATATGGACAAATGCCTTTTTGGTGTTGATAAGCTTGTTTTCTTGGGTTTTGTGGTGTCTTCTAAGGATGTTCATGTGGATGAATCTAAGATCAATGCTATTAAAACTTGGCCCCAGCCAACCAACTTTCAACAAGTGCGAAGTTTTCTTGGTATAGCCGGTTTCTACCGAAGATTTGTAAAGGATTTTAGCACCATTGCATCCCCTTTGCATGCTTTGAGTAAGAAAAATGCACCGTTTGTTTGGGAACCATCCCAAGATAGCGCATTTAGTGAGCTTAAGAATTTGCTTACTCATGCTCCCGTGCTTGCATTACCCAACTTTGACAAACCTTTTGAAGTTCATTGTGATGCTAGCGGTAATGGCATAGGAGGTGTGTTAACGCAAGAGAAGTGCCCCATAGCATACTTTATTGACAAACTCTCAGGAGCGCAACTCAATTATCCCATCTATGACAAAGAGCTATATGCTTAGGGCGAGTTTTGTGTGAATGGGAACATTATCTTCGCCCTCATCAATTTATCATTCATACCGATCATGAAACGCTTAAATACCTCAAGGGTCAAAACAAGTTGAACAAGCGTCATGCTAAGTGGAGTGAGTTCATTGAGTCATTTCCTTATGTCATCAAATACATCAAAGGTCAGGAAAATGTTGTAGCGGATTCTCTTTCCCGCATATGCATGCTTGTAACCAAACTTGAATTGAATGTCATTGGCTTTGAGCACATAAAAAGACTTGTATGTGCATGATCCTAGTTTTTCTATTCCATATGCCAAATGTATGACGCATACATATTGGGAACGCTATTACATCAAAGATGATTATCTTATGAGAGCTAACAAACTTTGCATCCCCGAGTCTTCTCTTCGTTTGTTACTTTTGCAAGGATCTTATGGAGATGGGACACTTCAGACGCGACAAAACATTTTCTACGCTCTTTAAGAACTATTTTTGGCCCAAGATGTTTTGCGACGTCTCATGCTTCACCAACCGATGCTCTACATGTCCCAAAGCTAAGTCTAAAGCTCAATCTCATGGCCTATATATGCCACTTCCTATTCCTTATCACCCATGGGAAGATATTAGTATGGATTTTGTGCTTGGTTTGCCTAGGACTAGAAATGGAAAGGATTCCATGTTTGTTGTTGTGGACCAATTCTCCAAGATGGCTCATTTCATTCCTTGCAACAAGATAGATGGTGCTTCACATGTTGCATCGAGTGCCAAGGATGATTATCTCGGACCGTGACGTCAAGTTCTTGAGTTACTTTCGGAAGACCTTATGTGCCAAGCTCGGAATCAAGCTTTTGTTCTCTTCGGCATACCATCCTCAAACCGATGGCCAAACAGAGGTGATGAACCGAATGCTCTCCACTCTACTGCGCGTGTTTATCAAGAGGAACATCAAGGAGTGGGAGGAGTGCCTACCCATCGCCGAATACGCCTACAACCGCGCAAGACATTCGACTACTAGCAAGTCCCCCTTCGAGGTCATCTACGGATTCAACCCGTTGTCCCCATTGGGCATTCCTCCTCTACAACTACAAGAGCGCACCAACATGGATGCGAGTGCATGAGTGAACTATCTCAAGAAGATGCATGAAGATACAAGGCACACCATTGAGCGTCAAGTACAACGACTCGCGACCAAGCTCAACATCAACAAGCAACCCATGATATTCAACATTGGAGATCTTGTGTGGCTACACCTTCGGAAGGAATGCTTCCCCAATGAGCGCAATTCCAAACTTCTACCATGAGCCGATGGAAAATTCAAGGTGCTAGCACGCTACAACAACAACGCCTACAAGATCGACCTCCCGCACGGCAAGTACAATGTGAGCGACGTCTTCAGCGTTAAGGATCTCTCGCCCTACCATGGTGATGAAGATTTTGATCCGAGTTCGAATCTTTCCCAAGGGGGGGGAGAGATGATGCGGAGCATCCCAAGGTCATCCCCATGGACCTACGAACATATCCCATGACACCACTTGGACCAATGACACAAGCTCGAGAAAAGGCTATCGAGAACGAGGTTAACTCTCTCCTTGTTGAACTCCCCTTTGACCCACTTTAGACATGGCTACTATCTCAAACGGAGATGCTTTGTGTGCTTAGGTACCAAGGAAGCAACCAAGGAGAAGTTATGGTGCAAGATGGACATCAAGAGCATGAAGAGAATCTGCCCAGTCCAAAAATCCCGGTACAACCGCCCATGTACCGCCCAACAAACGCCCGGGCGATACAACCGCTCGACTACCGCCCAACTACCGGTCCAGCTTATCTGATCAAGCGGTGCAAGGCCGGTACAACACCAGTTTATCCCTGTAATAGACAAAAGACCGGTACAACTGCCCCGACCACCGGTACAACTGCTACTCCTTTCCAAGAACACCTCCAGGAACCAGCACCTGAGCTCCCAGCGGTACGACCGTCCCCGTGACCAGTACTACCATCCCGCCTGTGTGTAGTCAAAGGGGTTTCAGCCCATGTATCCCCAACTTAAACCTTGGACTATATATACTTGTCCCTTAGCTCTGTACGAGGGTTAGCAATGTGATAGCTCATATGTGAGAAAGAGCTTTGCTCATCCATAGGTATCTACTCCACTGAGAGAGACCGCCTCTTCGGAGAAGATCCATCTTGGATCCAAGGCCCCTAATGGGAAGACCATCAAGACCTCCTACTGGGGATGAACTAGTTACCCTATGTATCATCCTTTGTTGGATTCAGATCGTGTATCTCTTTGGGTTTCGAGGATCTAGCACATGTGTAATCGAATCTTGTTGGTTGGAGTGATTTCCTCTCGTGTTTTCCCCTCGTGTTCTTCATGTTCTTCGTAGGATCCTCTCCATCTCGCGAAAGATCGGGCCACTAGAGTTCTACCCTACGTCACCTCTCGTCAACGCTAGTGAGCCCCTTCGTCGAAACCCCCTTCTTCCCCCTCTGGTTATCGCCATAGGCCACCGGTCACCGTGACCGCCCAGCCTCACGTCGTCGTTCCCCCTTGCGCACTGCTCATGCTCGCCCCGTGCCCTCGCTCGCTCCTGACACGTAGTCGCGTGCCCGCTATCGCTCCCGGCGCCGCGGCACTCGCCTTATTACATCTGCGCCGCTACAGCTGCTGCTTCTGCCGCTACTCCTGTCGGTGTTCGGTCGTGCCCCGCATCTTCCTTGCGTGGCCTCGCTGTTGCGCACTATGCTCTGGCCGCCTCGCTCGCCCTGATGTCGAGCCCCTTGTCGCGTGCCTTGCCTGCGTCCTCCTTACACGCGCCCGCTCGCCTCAGCCACTCCATGTTGGCCAGCTGCTGCTAGCCCTGCGCCGCGCTTGCAGCTTCTCCTGGTGCTACAGCCTGCAGCTCGCGTCCCGTGAGCGCCCGCCAGCGCCCCTGTCGTCACGCGCCGCCGTGCCCTCCTCGCCGCCGCTGGCCCATGCCCCGCCGCGCCTGCTCCGGCAGGCCGTGCCTGCCGGTCGTGCCCCCTAGCCGCGCGCCAGGCCCCAGGCCGTGCCGCACCGGTGCCCCCATGGCCAGAACGGCCACGGCATCGCACGCAACCGTATGCCCGTGCCCGCCCCGCTGTGGCCCTGGCCTATGACGAACGGGGCCCAGCCCCTGGAAACAAATAGAAAAATAATTAAAATATATATCTATATAATAAGAAGAATTTAATTAATTAATTAATTCTATTTAGTTAACTAATGAAACTTAATTAACCTGTTAATTAACCTTAATCATCTGTTAATTAGAGACAATGGTGAATGGGCCCCACGCGTTAGTTTGACCTTGTCAACGGTCAATGTTGACCGCTGACGTCGTACTGATGTCATGCCGATGTAGTAAACATATTTTCAAATTAAATTAATTATGTTAATTTCAAAAAAGTAAACCTTGAAAAATATATAAAATAAACAATATCTCGGATGAAAATGTTTTGTACATGGGAGTTGCTCAGAAAGACGAGACGAATCTGAATACCCACTCCGTTCATCCATCACGTGCTCCTAGCATAGTGAACATGCAACCTTCCCCTCTCTTTCATCTGTCCAGAAAATGTCAAACGTCGGGAAAACCCCTCCGTATGTTTTCCCTCTCTGTGTGCAACATGTAGCACCGCGTTAGAACACCCTAGCATTGCATATCATCGCGTCATGCTTAGTGATGCGTCTGTTTGCTTATATTTACGATTTCTTCCCCCTCTTATCTCTAATAGACCCCGAGACCAATGCTGCCCCTGTGATCGACTATGTCGATGATGACACTTCTTGCTTTCCAGCAGAGGTTCCAGGCAAGCAAAACCCCATTGATCATTCCGATATCGCCCATTCCCTTCTCTCTTATGCTTGCATTAGAACTGCTATTATCTTCATATGATCCTATTATGATGCATAGCCTATTTTTGTTACCTGCTTTCATGCCTTACCTGTTTATCCTAAACTTCTTAGTATATGTTGGTTAGTGATCCACCAGAGACCCCTCTCCTTGTCCGAGTTGCCCCCGCTTGATGACTGATGACTCGGTCAATGTGATCGATGTCCAGACCCCGACACCGCTCATCACCCCCCTTAGTGTACGACTCTGCAGAGTTATTATCGAGTGACCAGGGTGATACCTCATCAACACTTCTGATGTTAGCCCTATAGTGTAGCTATTCGGTCATGATCATCGAGGTTGATTCCTCTTTCACCACTCCCGATAACGACTCTATCGTGCAACCCCTCAAGTGTGGACCATCGAGGGTGATTCCTCCAAGTCCACCTTGACGGTTACATCGAGTGGGAATCCATTGAGGGTGATTCCTCGGGTTTCCCCCTTGCTATTTCGGACACACAATTACTTTGACTTACCATAGAACCATGATGACATCAGGCCGGCCTCGAGGGGTACCCACGAGTGATGTGAAGTCGGGTTGACCTGGAGGGTACCCGAGAGATAATTACGTCGCACGGTCAGGAATTCTTAGCCCTTGCTGTAAGTCCACGAGACGGGGTGATGGGGTCACATGATCATGAATCTCTGCTCGTTACCGTGCACTACCATGACACTAACGGTTTGGATATTTGATCCGAGTAGGACCCTTGCCTTTTTCGCACTGACCACCACACGAGAATAAGTATGGGAAGTTTGCATCGTACGATTCTTCCGTAAGCTTACTGATGTCAACGACTGAGTGGCGCGCGCCGGGTTGGACTGGTTAAGCCTACACTTGTATAAGGGGGCTAGGTCTGCTCACCGGCCGTGTTCGTAACGTGCAGGAATGGAAAGGACGATTGGCCGATGACCCCTTAGCATTTAGGATGTAGACTGGCGTGCTAGCCTCTCCGTTGAGCCCTAGTAGGACTACGACATGTTGATCGATCGAGGCCGGTCATGACCTGATGGTGTGTCTGACCGGAGTTGATCGAGCGTGTTGGGTAAGTTGGTGCACCCCCGCTGGGAAGTATTATATCTATTCAAATAGCCGTGTCCATAGTAATGAACGTTCGGAGTTGTATCCCGATCGATACAACTAGAACTGGATACTGAATGCTGAGGCATGTTATGGATATGTGGCTCCGGGTTTGCTTTCTCGTAGGGAGTCAAGAAAGGATCTCTGGGCGCTAATGTTACAACGTACTTGTTAAACATAATATGCTATTATGTACTCTTCTATATGCTGCTAGTTGCTTGAAGATGCTAGTCTTCGATAGGCTAGGCTTTCCCTTTCTCTTCTGGCATTCTCCAGTCCAGTCAACAGATACTACCCATTTCATTGATATGATGCATATGTAGTGTAGATCCTTGCTTGCGAGTACTTTGGATGAGTACTCACGGTTGCTTTGCTCCCTGTTTTCCCCATTTTCCATTCTTCTCGGATGTCACAACCAGATAGTGGAGCCCAGGATCCAGATGCCACCGTCGATGACTACTACTACCCCGAGGGTGCCTACTACTACGTGACGGACGCCGACGACCAGGAGTAGTTAGGAGGCTCCCAGGTAGGAGGCCTTGCCCTTTCGATCGTTGATGTTTGTGCTAGGCATCTTATGGCAACTTGTTTAACTTATGTCTGTACTCAAATATTGTTGCTTCTGCTGACTCGTTTGTATTCGAGCTTATGTATTCGAGCCCTCGAGGCCCCTAGCTTGTAATATAAAGCTTGTATTATTTTAATTTGTGTCTAGAGTTGTGTTGCAATGTCTTCCTGTGAGTCCCTGATCTTGATCATACACATTTGCGTGTATGATTGAATCGGGGTCGTCACACAAATCCGTAAGAGCCATCATAGAATGCACCATCCAATAAAGTACGATTACAATGTTCGGATACACCATTACGCCGTCGTGTTTCGGGTGGCTTGAGTTGTGAAACAGTTCCACATTGTCTTAAATGTGTGCCAAACTCATCGCTCAAATATTCACCTCCATAATCAGATCGTAGAAACTTTATTTTCTTGATACGATGATTCTCTATCTCACTCTAAAATTCCTTAAACTTTTTAAATGTTTCAGACTTGTGTTTCATTAAGTAAATATACCCATATCTACTCAAATCATCCGTGAAGGTAAGGAAATAACAATATCCACGTGTTTCAACACTCATCGGACCACATACATTTGTATGTATTATTTCCAATAAGTTACTTGCCCGCTCCATTGTGCCGGAAAATGGGGTTTTAGTCATCTTGCCCATGAGGCATGGTTCACATGTTTCAAATGATTCCAAAAGTCCATCAGCATGGAGTTTCTTCACGCGCTTTACACCAATATGACCTAAGCGGAAGTGCCACAAGTATGTGGTAGTATCATCATTAACTTTTCATCTTTTGGCATCAATATTATGAACATGTGTATCACTATGATCGAGATTCAACAAGACTAACCATTCAAAAGGGGTGCATGACCATGAAAGATATTATTCATATAAATAGAACAACCATTATTCTTTGACTTAAATGAGTAATCATCTCGCAATAAACATGATCTAGATATAATGGTCATGCTCAATGTAGGCACCAAATAACAATTATTAGGTTCAAAGCTAATCCCAAAGGTAGACGTAAAGGGAGCGTGTCGAAGACGATAACATCAACCTTGGAGCCATTCCCAACGCGCATCGTCACTTTGTCCTTAGCTAGTATCCATCCATTACACAACTCCTGTTTTGAGTTACAAATATTAACAACGGAACCAGTATCAAATACCTAGGCGCTACTGCTAGCACTAGTAAGGTACACATCAATAACATGTATATCAAATATTCCTTTGTTGACGTTGCCAGCCTTCTTATCTGCCAAGTACTTATGGTAGTTCCGCTACTAGTGACCATTCCCCTTGCAAAAGAAGCACCCAGTCTGTGGGTCTAGCCTTGGGTTTCTTCACGGGACCGGCAACTGGTTTTCCATTCTTCTTGAAGTTCCCTTTTTTTCCCTTGCCTTTTTTGAAACTGGTGGTCTTGTTGACCATCAAGTCTTGATGCTCTTTCTTGATTTCTACCTCCACAACCTTAAGCATCACGAAGAGCTCATGGATCGTTTTCTCCATCCCTTGCATATTATAGCTCATCACAAAGCCATTCTAGCTTGGTGGAAGTGACTGGAGAACTCTGTCAATCGCTACTTCATCCGGAAGATTAACATCCAACTGATTCAAGAGGTTGTAGTACCCAGACATTTTGAGTATGCGCTCACTAACACAGCTATTTTCCTCCATCTTGCAGCTAAAGAACTTATCGGAGGTGTCATACCTCTCATTTCGTGCATGGGCTTGAAATAGCAATTTCAGCTCCTGGAACATCTCATATGCTCTGTGGTGCTCAAAACGTCTTTGGATCCTGATACGTCTCCGTCGTATCTACTTTTCCAAACACTTTTGCCCTTGTTTTGGACTCTAACTTGTATGATTTGAATGGAACTAACATGGACTCACACTGTTTTCAGCAGAATTACCTCGGTGTTGTTTTATGTGCAGAAAGCAAATATTCTTGGAATGACCTGAAACTCCACGGGAGGTCTTAGAAAAAACAATAAAAAATCCTCGCCAAATATGAAGACCAGGGGGCCCACACCCTTTCCACGAGGCTGGGTGCGCCCCCCCCCTAGGGCGCGCCCCCTACCTCGTGGGCCCCCTGGAAACCCTCCGATGCCAACTCCAACTCTATATATTTGCTTTCGGAGAGAGAAAAATCAGAGAGAAGAAATCATCACGTTTTACGATACGGAGCCGCCGCCAAGCCCTAAAACCTCTCGGGAGGGCTAATCTGGAGTCCGTTCGGGGCTCCGGAAAGGGGGATTCGTCGATGTCGTCATCATCAACCATCCTCCATCACCAATTTCATGATGCTCACCGTCGTGCGTGAGTAATTCCATCGTAGGCTTGCTGGACGGTGATGGGTTGGATGAGATTTATCATGTAATCGAGTTAGTTTTGTTAGGGTTTGATCCCTAGTATCCATTAGGTTCTGAGATTGATGTTGCTATGACTTTGCTATGCTTAATGCTTGTCACTAGGGCCCGAGTGCCATTATTTCAGATCTGAACCTATTATGTTTTCATGAATATATGTGAGTTCTTGATCCTATCTTGCAAGTCTATAGTCACCTACTATGTGTTATGATCCGGCAACCCCGAAGTGACAATAATCGGGACCACTCCCGGTGATGACCATAGTTTGAGGAGTTCATGTATTCACTATGTGTTAATGCTTTGTTCCGGTTCTCTATTAAAAGGAGGCCTTAATATCCCTTAGTTTCCAATAGGACCCCGCTGCCACGGGAGGGTAGGACAAAAGATGTCATGCAAGTTCTTTTCCATAAGCACGTATGCTATATACAGAATACATTATATTGACGAACTGGAGCTAGTTCTGTGTCACCCTATGTTATGACTGTTACATGATGAACCACATCCGGCATAATTATCCATCGCTGATCCGGTGCCTACGAGTTTTCCATATACTGGTTTACTCTTATTTACTTTCCCGCTGCTACTGTTACAATCACTACAAAATACCAAAAACATTACTTTTGCTGTCTTTACTTTTGTTGCCGTTACCACCACTATCATATTACTGTGCTACTAAACACTTTGCTGCAGATACTAAGTTTCCAGGTGTGGTTGAATTGACAACTCAGCTACTAATACTTGAGAATATTGTTTGGCTCCCCTTGTGTCGAATCAATAAATTTGGGTTAAATACTCTACCCTCGAAAACTGTTGCGATCCCCTATACTTGTGGGTTATCAAGACCTTTTTCTGGCGCCGTTGCCGGGGAGCATAGCTCTATTCTTTGAGTCACTTGGGATTTATATCTGCTGGACACTATGAAGAACTTGAGAGATCCAAAAACCAAGATCTATCCCTCAACTACGAGGGGAGGTAAGGAACTGCCATCTAGCTCTGCACTTGATTCACCTTCTGTTATGAGTAAGTTTGCGACACCTACATCTGCTTCTGCTATTCGTTCCGATATGTCGCATGTTATTGATGATGCCACTTCTACTATGCATGATACTTATGATGAAACTGCTTCTATGCCTTATACTACTGTGCCCCTTAGTGAATTTCTTGAAGAACAAATTGCTAGGGATAGAGAAAGAGAAACTGATGAAACTGAATACGATGATGATAGTGATGATGAAAATATGCCTGTTATTCCTGAAGGTTATCTTTTTCATAAAGATTCTTCTTTAGCTATTTTAGCCTGCAAAGATAGATATGAGCTTAAAAGGTTATTAATTAAATGGAACAAAGAATCACTTAGAGATAAAATGAAACCCAATCCTGCTTTTGCTACTTCACCTATATGTGTTCCTGATAAAGATTATGAATTCTCTGTTGATCCTGATATAATTACTTTGGTTGAATCTGATCGGTTTTATGGCTATGAATCTGAAACTGTTGTGGCACATCTTACTAAGTTAAATGACATAGCTGCCCTGTTCACTAATAATGAGATATCACGTTACCTCTATTTACTCAAAATATTTCCGTTCTCATTAAAGGGTGATGCTAAGATATGGTTTAATTCTCTTGATCCTGGTTGTGTGCGTAGTCCTCAGGATATGATTTATTACTTCTCCACTAAATATTTCCCTTCTCATAAGAAACAAGATGCTTTGAGGGAAATATACAATTTCGTGCAAATTAAAGAAGAGAGTCTCCCACAAGCTTGGGGGAGGCTTCTCAAGTTACTTAATGCTTTGCCTAATCATCCTCTTAAGAAACCTGAAATACTTGATATCTTTTATAATGGACTAACCGATGCTTCCAGAGATTACCTGGATAGTTGTGCTGGTTCTCTTTTCAGGGAAAGAACACCGGATGAAGCTGAAATTCTATTGAATAATATGTTGACAAATGAAAATAATTGGGCACCTCCTGAGCCAGCTCCTGAGCCAGCTCCCGCTCCAATTAATGATCCTATTCCTAAACCAACTCCGAAGAAGAGAGGTGTTCTATTTCTCAGTCCCGAAGATATGCAAGAGGCAAAGAAATCTATGAAAGAAAAAGGTATTAAAGCTGAAGATGTTAAGAATTTACCTCCTATTGAAGAAATACATGGTCTTAATATACCGCCTGTTGACGAAGTATATGATCTTAATCCTTTATTCATTGAGGAACCTCCCGATATCCCGACACAGGTAGTAAAGGTAAATTCTCTCTATAGATTTGATGAAGGTGATATCCCTCACTATAAGTCTGCTAGGCAATGCTTTGATGAGTTTGATAATTTTATTGTCAAACAAGAAAATTTCAATGCTTATTTTGGTAGACAATTGAAATATGATTCCAATATAATTAAATACTTGGGTGATTATATGGCTAATATTAGAGGTGAACTTAAACTTGTTAGCAAACATGCTTCTATGGTTACCACTCAAGTAGAACAAGTACTTAAGGCTCAAAAAGAATTGCTCAATGAAATGAATAGTAAGAAAAATGATTATGCTGTTAGAGTGGCTACTAGAACTGGTAGAATGACTCAGGAACCTTTGTATCCTGAAGGCCACCCTAAGAGAATCGAGCAAGATTATCAGAGAAATAATATTGATGCACCTAGTTCTTCTAAAAAGAAGAAAAAGAAAAATGATAGAACTGTGCAAACTTCTAGTGAACCTATTGCTGAACTACCTGATAATCCAAATGATATTTCTACGTCTGATGCGGAAACACAATCTGGTAATGAAAATGAACCTAGTAAAAATATTAATGATGATGTTCATGATGATGCTCAACCTAGTAATGATAATGATGTAGAAATTGAACCTGCTGTTGATCTTGATAACCCACAATCAAAGAATCAATGTTATGATAAAAGAGACTTTGTTGCTAGGAAACATGGGAAAGAAAGAGAACCTTGGGTTCATAAACCCATGCCTTTTCCTCCGAAACCATCCAAGAAGAAGGATGATGAGGATTTTGAGCGCTTTGCTGAAATTATTAGGCCTATCTTTTTACGTATGCGATTGACTGATGTGCTCAAAACAAATCCTTATGCTAAATATATGAAGGATATCATTACTAATAAAAGAAAAATACCAGAAGTTGAAATTTCCACCATGCTTGCTAATTATACTTTTAAGGGTGGAATACCAAAGAAACTTGGAGATCCCGGAGTACCTACTATACCTTGCTCCATTAAAAGAAATTACATTAAAACTGCTTTATGTGATCTTGGAGCCGGTGTTAGTGTTATGCCTCTCTCTTTATATCGTAGACTTGACTTGAATAAGTTGACACCTACTGAAATATCTTTGCAAATGGCTGATAAATCAACTACTATACCTGTCGATATTTGTGAGGATGTACCCGTTGTGGTTGCAAACGTTACTATTTTAACGGACTTTGTTATTCTTGATATTCCCGAGGATGATAGTATGTCTATTATTCTTGGAAGACCTTTTCTTAATACTGCAGGGGCTGTTATTGATTGCAACAAAGGCAATGTCACTTTCCATGTTAATGGTAAGGAGCATACGGTACACTTTCCGAGGAAACAACCTCAAGTTCATAGTATCAACTCCATTGGAAAAATTCCATCGATTATATTTGGAGGTTTTGAATTTCCTCTACCAACTGTCAAGAAGAAATATGATATTCTTATTATTGGGGATGTTCATATCCCCGTTGATGTAACTTAGTGTTATTCGAAATTTCTCCGGTTTCATGATTATCGGAATGAGTTTGTTAACAAGACCCGATCAACCTTGTTAGTGGATTCTTTTTGATGAGCATCAGATGGATGAAACTAGAAGCACAAACTTCTGCACATTCTTTATACTTTCTGTTATTATATTAAATAAAGTAAAAATAGTTTTTTCTGTCTGTTTTCGAACTTATCATACAATATAAAAATATCCCAAAAATAAAAGTCCTCAGAAAGCCATGCCAATTTAATATGATTTTTTCGGGAATATTTTAGGATTTACTGTGCAAAATTACCGCGGGAGGAGCTACCACCTGGCCACGAGGGTGGTGGGCGCGCCCCCCTGCCTCGTGGGCCCATGGTGGCCCTCCACTTATCCCAGCACCCATCTTCTTCCTCTGCCTCACACAAACCCGAAAAACCAACTCAAGCGCGAGTTCCAGCCACTTTTGCTATGATTTTCGATCTCCTTGCTCAAAGCACCTCTCGCAAAACTACTCGGGGAGATTGTTCCTTGGTATGTGACTCCTCCATTGGTCCAATTAGTTTTTGTTCTAGTGCTTTATTCATTGCAAATTTATGCTGCATAGGTGACCATGTTCTTGAGCTTGCATGCCAAATTTATATGGTTCCAAGTAGTTTTGATGCGTGATATAGGCTCCAGGCACTTGTGGGATTAGTTGCTATCAGTTTTATTGATTTTGGTTTACTTTTATTTTGAAGTTACTAAAAATTTCAGAATTTTTCAGAGAAAAACAATATGCTTAGGAAGATGTTCCAAGGTGGTTCCTCTAAGAAGCAAGGACCCAAGATTGCTATGCGCGATGCTGACGAGGATCCACCAAGAGACGCTCCAGTACGGCCTTGCGAATGGCCGTAAGAAAATTTTATGGACCGTGCAGGAATTAAAGAAGAATTCAAAGTATATTTGCGCAATGCCGGTCTTGAGGAATTTGAGGCCAACAAATGCCCCCAGTATCATGATCTCACAAGTTCATTTGTGGGGAGGTTTGAGTATTCATCTTCACGTAATTCTCCTTCAATCATGTTTGATCTTTATGATAAATCTTATAGAATGGACTTAGAGGATTTCACTCTTGTGTGCAAACTTCCGTCATGGGGCAGTATTAGGGATCCCCCTAAATCTGAATTTAGAATCTTTCTTGCTAGTATAACTGTGGGGGAATCCAGAGACATAACGCAGGCTACCATAGGGAGCATTCACTTTCCTGCTATACATTATTTTGCTCTCTTTATCGGTAGAGGCATAAATGCTAAGAATGAAGCATGTCACATGTGTGTCCCTGATCTTAGCATTCTTAGGAGTGCTGTGTTAGGAGACCAATCTTATCATATGGGAGCCATTGTAGCTCGTAGGTTGCATCATAATAGACATAATGGAGATTTCTTTGGAGGAATTTACGCAACCCGCTTAGCTCATTTTCTTCAAATAGACATTCGTGAGGGTGATATGGAGTTGCCTCCTGCATATTTAGATTATAACTCTATGGCTTCGCACCAGTTTGTTGAGAGGCCTGAATCACCTCGCTTATATCGCTTATTTTTTGATAAACGACGTGTTTTCCGTATTACTCTCCCTGCTCCTGCCTTCTTTGATTCACATACAAAAGGAAGATATGTTATTACCAGAGAGGAGGCAGAAGAGTACGAGAGGAGAGCGGAGGCAGCTCGACTCCACGCTGCAGCTCAGCAGGTGATAACCGCTGCACAACAGTATGATCCCAACTATTCTTCCTCATCACAGTACGACCCCAACAACTATTATTATGGATATCCACCAGGCCAGCCGTGGCCATAGACCAACTTAGGCCAAAAGCCTAAGCTTGGGGGAGTACGTATTTCTCACCGACATTACATTTATGTTCACACACACTCATTGCTAGATGTCGGTGCTCATACTTTTTCATTGTAATATCCATGCTAGTTTATTTTCCTTTTCCTGCTTTCTTCTTGTGTGTTTGTTAAACCTTAAGAAAAACAAAAAAATTACTAGTAGTTTATTTTTCTGCTGTAGTAGTAATAATTAAAAGGAAAACCCAAAAATATTTCCCGTTCTTCTTTTGCTTGTTGGGAGCTTTCCCGTGTAAATAGTTTTATTTCTTTTCTTTTCTTTGGGAGTAAGTAGGAGAAGACCATAATTAAATTGTTGTAGTGGCTCTTATATGCATTATTGTTGAATTAACCAAAGAGCCCATATTGCCTTGTCTTCTGTTGTTTATTGAATGCTCATAGATTCCAGCTTAGTCCAATGCACGTGCACTCTTATTATTATTCACACTGTTCGGTCGTGCAAGTGAAAGGCAATTATGATGATATATGATGGACTAACTGAGATGAGAAAAACTGGTATGAACTCGACCTCTTGTTTTTGTAAATATGATGAGCCCGTCGTTCTTGATTCAGCTTACTATGAATAAACATGTTTGCAATGACAATTAGAGATCATAGTTGCTTGTGCCATGCTTGATTAGCTATGAGTTATAATGATTTACCTTGTGTGCCAACATGCTATTGAGATGACTATGATGTGGTATGATGGGGTGGTATCCTCCTTTGAATGATTTAAGTGACTTGACTTGGCACATGTTCACGCATGTAGTTGAAACAAAATCAACATAGCCTTCATGATATTTATGTTCATGGTGGATTATATCCTACTCATGCTTGCATCCAATGTTTATTAATTTTAATGCATGTACATGGCTGTTGTCGCTCTCTAGTTGGTCGCTTCCCAGTCTTTTGCTAGCCTTCACCTGTACTAAGCAGGAATACTTCTTGTGCATCCAATCCCTTAAACCCCAAAGTTATTCCAGTCCACTATACCTTCCTATATGCGGTATTTACCTGCCGTTCCAAGTAAATTTGTATGTGCCAAACTCTAAACCTTCAAATAAACATTATGTTTTGTATGCTCGAATAGCTCATGTATCAACAAAGGTTGTCCTTATCTTCCGTGTTAGGCGGGTTATTCTCAAGAGGAGTGGACTCCGCTCCTCACTCACGAGAAAATGGCTGGTCACCGGGATGCCCAGTCCCATGCTTTATGCAAACTAAATCAAAATTAATTGCAAATAAAACTCCCCATGGGACATGATGTATGTTGGAGGCACTCGTCATTTTGAGCAAGCCATGGATTGATGCTTGTTGGTGGAGGGGGAGTATAAACTTTACCATTCTGTTTGGGAACCGCCTATAATTTGTTTAGCATGGAAGATATCGCCATCTCTTAGTTGTTACGTTGACAATGAAAGTATACCGCTCAAAATGCAATTTATCTCCATTTCAAAACCGAGCTCTGGCACATCTACAAATCCCTGCTTCCCTCTGCAAAGGGCCTATCCATTTACTTTTATGACGAGTCATCACCCTCTTATTAAAGAGCACTAGCTGGAGAGCACAACTGTCATTTGCATTCATCACTATTAATCTATGTTGGGTATGGCTATGATTGGATCTCTTTTACCATGAATTACAATGTCTAGTCAGTCCTTGATCTTTAAAGGTGCTCTGCATTTATGTTTTGTGGTCTCAGAAAGGGCTAGCGAGATACCATCTTGTTGTATCATATTATGATTGTTTTGAGAAAGTGTTGTCATCCGAGATTTATTATTATGACTTGCTAGTTGATTATGCTATTGATACGAGTAATTGTGAGACCTGAGGATTATTGCAAATGTGGTTAGTTATGATCTATGTTGAAAACTTGAATGCTGGCTTGACATAGTTACAACAACAAGAGCAAACAGAGTTTGTAAAAGTTTTTCTTTCTTTCTTTCAGTTTGTCAACTGAATTGCTTGAGGACAAGCAAGGGTTTAAGCTTGGGGGAGTTGATATGTCTCCGTCGTATCTACTTTTCCAAACACTTTTGCCCTTGTTTTGGACTCTAACTTGTATGATTTGAATGGAACTAACCTGGACTGACGTTGTTTTCAGCAGAATTACCTCAGTGTTGTTTTATGACCTAAAACTCCACGGGATGTCTTAGAAAAAAACAATAAAAAATCCTCGCCAAATATGAAGACCAGGGGGCCCACACCCTTTCCACGAGGGTGGGGGGCGCGTCCCCCCCCCTAGGGCGCGCCCCCTACCTCGTGGGCCCCCTGGAAACCCTCCGACGCCAACTCCAACTCTATATATTTGCTTTCGGAGAGAAAAAAATCAGAGAGAAGAAATCATCGCGTTTTACGATACGGAGCCGCTGCCAAGCCCTAAAACCTCTCGGGAGGGCTGATCTGGAGTTCGTTCGGGGCTCCGGAGAGGGGGATTCGTCGTCGTCATCATCAACCATCCTCCATCACCAATTTCATGATGCTCACCGCCGTGCGTGAGTAATTCCATCGTAGGCTTGCTGGACGGTGATGGGTTGGATGAGATTTATCATATAATCGAGTTAGTTTTGTTAGGGTTTGATCCCTAGTATCCATTATGTTCTGAGATTGATGTTTCTATGACTTTGCTATGCTTAATGCTTGTCACTAGGGCCCGAGTGCCATGATTTTAGATCTGAACCTATTATGTTTTCATGAATATATGTGAGTTCTTGATCCTATCTTGCAAGTCTATAGTCACCTACTATGTGTTATGATCCGGCAACCCCGAAGTGACAATAATCGGGACCACTCCCAGTGATGACCATAGTTTGAGGAGTTCATGTATTCACTATGTGTTAATGCTTTGTTCCGGTTCTCTATTAAAAGGAGGCCTTAATATCCCTTAGTTTCCAATAGGACCCCGCTGCCACGGGAGGGTAGGACAAAAGATGTCATGCAAGTTCTTTTCCATAAGCACATATGACTATATACGGAATACATGCCTACATTATATTGACGAACTGGAGCTAGTTCCGTGTCACCCTATGTTATGACTGTTACATGATGAACCGCATCCGGCATAATTATCCATCGCTTATCTGGTGCCTATGAGTTTTCCAGATCCCCGGTTCTAAGCCGTAAAGCATGGTGCACTGAACTATCATGTAGCCATCATCTCTTGTCTGCCAGGCATTCGTAGCATCTAGATTTGCGGGAGCAGGTGGTTCACCTAGCGGTGCATCAAGGACGTAAGCCTTTTGTGCAGCAGTGAGGATAATCCTTAGATTACGGACCCGGTCCGCATAGTTGCTTCCATCATCTTTCAATTTAGCTTTATCTAGGAATGCATTAAAATTCAGGGGAGCTACAACCCAAAATATTAAGCTACAACATAAATTTGCAAAGACATTTAGACTATGTTCATGATAATGGGTTCAGTTAATCAAATTACTAGTGAACTCCCACTTAAATCAACATCCCTCAAGTTGTCTAAGTGTTACATGATCCAAATCAAGTGGCCCATGTCCGATCATCACGTGAGATGGGGTGGTCATCAACAGTGAATATTTCCATGTTGATCATATCCACTATATGACTCACGTTTGACCTTTTGGTCCTCTGTGTTCCGAGGCCATGTCTGTACATGCTAGGCTCATCACGTTTGACCTAAGTAGTCCACATGTGTAAAACTAGCTTACACCATTGTATATGAACGTAGAGTCTATCACACCCGATCATCACGAGGTGCTTCGAAACTACAAACTTTCGCAATGGTGCATACTTAGGGGGAACACCTTTTATGTTGAAATTAAGTGAAGGGATCATATTATAATGCTACCTTCATCCTAAGAAAAATAAGATGAATAAAAGAAAAACATCACATGCAATCAATATATGACATGATATGGCCATTATCATCTTGTGCTTTTGATCTCCATCTTGAAAGCACCGACATGATCTCCATCGTCACCGGCATGACACCATGATCTCCATCATCGTGCCATCATGTGGTTGTGTCCACCAATTATTGCTTCTACGACTATTGCTAACACACACTGATAAAGTAAAGCAATTACATGGCATTTAATTGACACACAGGTCATACAATAAATTAAAGACAACCCTATGGCTCTTGCTAGTTGTCGTACTCATCAACATGCAAGTCCTGAACCTATTACAAAACATGATCATCTCATACATCAACATACATCACACCAGTTTTGGCCATACCACCTCAAAACATGCCCTGCAAAAACAAGTTAGACGTCGTCAACATTGTTGTCGCAATTTTTGTGTGGCTGCTAGGGAAAACTATAAGAACCATTCTTATTAATGCAAAAGCACAATAGTGATATACAAGTCACCATTTAACCTTCTACAAGGACCACCATTGTCAAATCAGATTCAACTAAGGTGGGAGAGACAGACAGCCGCCAGCCACTTTTAGGCAATACAAGTTGCATGTTAGTCAGTGGAACTGGTAGCTTGTGCGAGGACAAGTAAGGTTAGTCTGAGATGCTTCATCCCACAATACCGCTGAATCCAAATAAGACAAGGGAGGTAAGCAATCTGAAAATCAACACCCACAACATCTTCATGTTCTACTCATGCATATACATCTATGCATAGACCTAGATTCGATACCACTGATGGGGAACAAAGCATGAAAACCAATTTTGTTTTCCTACAAAACACCCAAGATCTGGACTAGGAGATGCATAGCAACGAGAGTAAAGTGTGTCTACGTACCCTTGTAGACCGAAAGCGTTAACGTATGTAACGCGGTTGATGTAGTCGTACTCTTCATGATCCAATCTCGATCTAATCCGATCTAGTGCCAAACGGATGACACCTCCTAGATTAGCTGATGCGGAGCATTCCATGTCATCCCCATGGACCATCCTACATCTCCCAAGACACCACATGGACCGATGACACGAGCTCATGCAAGGGTTATCGAGAACGAGGTTAACTCTCTCCTTGTTAAACTCCCCTTTGACCCACTTGAGACATGGCTACTACCTCAAACGGAGATGCTTTGTGTGCTTAGTTATGAAGGAAGCAACCAAGGAGAAGTTATGGTGCAAGATGGACATCAAGAGCATGAAGAGAATCTGCCTAGTCCAAAAATCCCGGTACAATCGCCTGCTACCTCTTGAGCATGCGTTGGTTTTCCCTTGAAGAGGAAAGGGTGATGCAGCAAAGTAGCGTAAGTATTTCCCTCAGTTTTTGAGAACCAAGGTATCAATCCAGTAAGAGGCAATGCACAAGTCACCTAGTACATGCACAAACAATCAAGAACCTCATAACCAACGCGATAAAGGGGTTGTAAATCCCTTCACGGTCACTTGCGAAAGTGAGATCTGATAGAGATAATAAGATAAATATTTCTGGTATTTTGTTGTATATATTGGAAAGTAAAGATTGCAAAATAGTAAACAAGATGCGATAATAAAAGAGATGTAATATAATAAGAATGAGACCGGGGGCCATAGGTTTCACTAGTGGCTTCTCTCATGATAGCATGTATTACGGTGGGTGAACAAATTACTGCCGAGCAATTGATAGAAAAGTGTATAGTTATGAAGATATCTAAGGCAATGATCATGGACATAGGCATCACTTCCGTGTCAAGTAGATCGAAAGGATTCTGCATCTACTACTACTACTCCACACATCGACTGCTATCTAGCCTGCATCTAGAGTATTAAGTTCACAAGAACATAGTAACGCATTAAGCAAGATGACATGATGTAGAGGGATAAACTCAAGCAATATGATATAAACCCCATATTTTTATCCTCATGGAAACAATACAATACATGCCTTGCTGCCCCTACTATCACTGGGAAAGGACACCGCAGGATTGAACCGAAAGCTAAGCACTTCTCCCATTGCAAGAAAGATCAATCTAGTAGGCCAAACTAAACCGATAATTCGAAGAGACTTGCAAAGATATCAAATCATGCATATAATAATTCAGAGATGAACCAAATAATATTCATAGATAATCAAGTTCATAAACCCATAATTCATCGGATCTCGACAAACACCCCGCAAAAGAGTATTACATTGAATAGATCTCCAAGAACATCGAGGAGAACTTTGTATGAAGATCAAAGAGAGAGAATAAGCCATCTAGCTAATAACTATGGACCCGAAGGACTGTGGTAAACTACTCACGCTTCATCGGAGAGGCTATGGTGTTGATGTAGAAGCCCTCCGTGATCAATTCCCCCTTCAGCAAATCACCGGAAAAGGCCCCAAGATGGGATCTCATGGGTACATGAGGTTGTAGCGGTGGAAAAGTGGTTTCTTGGATCCCCCTGATGTTTTTGGGTATAAGAGTATATATAGGCGAAAGAAGTATGTCGGTGGAGCTCCATGGGGCCCACGAGGGTGGGGACGCACCTACCCCCTAGGCGCACCCTCCTATCTCGTGGACACCTCACGGAGTTCCAGACTTCCACTCCAAGTCTCCTGGTTTGCTTTCGGTCCAAGAAAGATCATCGCGAATGTTTCATTCCGTTTGGATTCCATTTGGTATTCCTTTTCTGTGAAACACTGAAATAGGCAAAAAAACAGAAACTGGCACTGGGCCTCCGGTTAATAGGGTAGTCCCAAAAATAATATAAAAGAGCATATTAAAGCCCATAAAACATCCAAAATAGATAATATAATAGCATGGAACAATAAAAAATTATAGATACGTTGGAGACGTATCAAGCATCCCCAAGCTTAATTCCTGCTCGTCCTTGAGTAGGTAAATGATAAAAACAGAATTTTTGATGTGGAATGCTACATAACATATTTATCAATGTAATTTTCTTTATTGTGGCATGAATGTTCAGATCCGAAAGATTCAAGAGAAATGTTTATTGGCATAAAAATAATAATACTTCAAGCATACTAACAAAGTAATTATGTCCTATCAAAATAACATGGCCAAAGAAAGCTCATCCATACAAAATCATATAGTTTGGTCATGCTCCATCTTCGTCACACAAAATACTCAAATCATGCACAACCCCGATGACAAGCCAAGCAATTATTTCATACTTTAGTAATCTCAAACCTTTTCAACTTTCACGCAATACATGAGCGCGAGCCATGGACATAACACTATAGGTGGAATAGAGTGGTGGTTGTGGAGAGGAAAAAAAAGGAGGAAGATGGTCTCACATCAACTAGGCATATTAATGGGCTATGGAGATGCCCATAAATAGATGTCAATGTGAGTGAGTAGGGATTGCCATGCAACGGATGCACTAGAGCTATAAATGTATGAAAGCTCAACAAAAGAAACTAAGTGGGTGTGCATACAACTTGCTTGCTCACGAAGACCTTGGGCATTTGAGGAAGCCCATTGTTGGAATATACAAGCCAAGTTCTATAATGAAAATTCCCACTAGTATATGAAAGTGACAAAATAAGAGACTCTCTATCATGAAGATCATGGTGCTACTTTGAAGCACAAGTGTGGAAAAAGGATAGTAGCATTGTCCCTTCTCTCTTTTTCTCTCATTTTTTTCTTTTTTTTTCTCTTTTTTTGGGCCTACTCTTTTTTATTTGGCCTTTCTCTCTCTTATTTATTTATTTATTTCCTCACATGGGACATTGCTCTAATAATGACGACCATCACACTTCTATTTATTTACAACTCAAAGATTACAACTCGATACTTAGAACAAAAATATGACTCTATATGCGTGCCTTCGGCGGTGTACCGGGATGTGCAATGAATCAAGAGTGACATGTACAAAAATTATGAACGGTGGCTTTGCCACAAATACAATGTCAACTACATGATCATGCAAGGCAATATGACAATGATGGATCGTGTCATAATAAATGGAACGGTGGAAAGTTGCATGGCAATATATCTCGGAATGACTATGGAAATGCCATAATAGGTAGGTATGGTGGCTGTTTTGAGGAAGGTAAATGGTGGGTTTATGGTACCAATGAAAGTTGTGCGGTACTAGAGAGGCTAGCAATGGTGGAAGGGTGAGAGTGTGTATAATCCATGAACTCAACATTAGTCATAAAGAACTCACATACTTATTGCAAGAATCTACAAGTCATCAAATACCAAGCACTACGCGCATGCTCCTGGGGGGATAGATTGGTAGGAAAATACCATCGCTCATCCCGACCGCCACTCATAAGGAAGACAGTCAAAAAATACCTCATGCTTCAAATTTGTTACACAACGGATACCATTCGTGCATGCTGCGGGACTTGCAAAGCTCAACACAAGTGTTTCTCAGATTCACAATTACCCCACTAGCATGACTCTAATATCACCATCCTCATGTCTCAAAACAATCATCAAGTATCAAACTTCTCCTACTATTCAACACACTTTATATGCAAGTTTTTATTATACCTAACTGGGATGCCCATCATATTAGGACTAGTCTTATAACCAAAGCAAATTACCATGATGTTCTAAAAGACTCTCAAAATAATATAAGTGAAGCATGAGAGATCAATAGTTTCTATAAAATAAAACCACCACCATGCTCTAAAAAGATATAAGTGAAGCACTAGAGCAAAATTGTATAGCTCAAAAGATATAAGTGAAGCACACAGAGTATTCTAATAAATTCCGATTCATGCGTGTCTCTCCCAAAGGATGATTGTGGTAAACTAAAAAGCAAAGACTCAAATCATATAAGATGCTCCAAGAAAAACACATATCATGTGGTGAATAAAAATAAAGCCTCAAGTAAAGTTATCGATAGACGAAGACGAAAGAGGGGATGCCCCAAGCTTAGGCTTTTGGTTGTCCTTGAATTTTACCTTGGGGTACCTTGGGAATCCCCAAGCTTAGGCTCTTGCCACTCCTTGTTCCAAAATCCATCAAATCTTTACCCAAAAACTTGAAAACTTCACAACACAAAACTCAACAAAAAATCTCGTGAGCTCCATTAGTATAAGAAAATAAACCACCACCTTAAGGTACTGTAATTAATTCATTATTTATTTGTATTGGTATTAAACCTACTGTATTCCAACTTCTCTATGGTTCATATCCCCCGATACTAGCCTTAGATGCATCAAAATAAGCAAAAAAAACGTGAAAAACAGAATCTGTCAAAAACAGAACAGTCTGTAGCAATCTGTAGGTTTCGAATACTTCTGTAACTCCAATTTTTTTTTGAAAAATTAGGACGACTAGGACAATTTGCATATTGATCTACTACAGTTGGAATTGGTATTTTTATTGCCCTCTGGTAAAAAATGGTAATTATTTTTTTTGAGTGCATACTTTCTGTTTTTATCAGCAAGATCAAACAACAATCACCCAAGAAGATCCTAAAGGCTTTACTTGGCACAAACACTAATTAAAACATAAAAAACACAATCATAACAGAAGCTAGATGAATTATTTATTACTAAATAGGAACAAAAAGAAAAGAACAAAAATAAAATTGGGTTGCCTCCCAACAAGCGCTATCGTTTAACGCTCCTAGCTAGGCATTGAGAATTCAATGATGCTCACATGAAAGACAAGAATTGAAGCACAAAGAGCGCATCATAAAACATATGACAAACAAGTTTAAGTCTAAAATGCTTCCTATGCATAGGGATATCATAACCAAACAAATTATCAAGACAAGCAAAAACCACCATATCCAAGGAAGAAGAAAGAAACAATAGCAATCTCAACCTAACGAGAGGTAATTTTGTAACATGAAAATTTCTACAACCATGTTTTCCTCTCTCATAACAATTACATGTAGGATCAAAATCAATTTAAACAATACAACTATCACATAAAATTTTCACTTCATGATCCACATGCATGCAAAGTTGACACTCTTCCGAAATAGTGGGATTATCATAAAATAAAGTCATGACCTCTCCAAACCCACTTTTATCAAAAACTTCGTAACATTGAATGTTATGAAAATATGTGGGATCCAAAGTTGACATTCTTCCAAACCCAGTTTCAATATTATTGCAAACATTATTATCAATCTCATATTCATCATGGGGCTTAAATAAATTTTTAAGATTATAAGAAGAATCACCCCAATCATGATCATTGCAACAAGTAATAGACATAGCAAAATTAGCATCCCCAAGCTTAGGGTTTTGAATATTATTAGCACAATTTATATTAATATAATTGCAATCATGCTTTTCATTAAAGGAGCTATCGTGAATCACTTCATAAATTTCTTCTTTCAACACTTCATCACAATTTTTAGATTCACGAATTTCAAGCAAAACCTCATAAAGATAATCTAGTGCACTCAACTCACTAGCAATTGGTTCATCATAATTGGATCTTTTAAAAATATTAGGAACTGGATGAGGATCCATAAACTCTTAGCAAGCGAAGATGCAAGCAAAAAGAAGGCACATGGTAACACAAGATCGAACGGAAGAAGGGCGAAAGAAAAGGCAAAGGTGAAGTGGGGGAGAGGAAAACGAGAGGCAAATGGAAAATAATGTAATGCGAGGGAGAATAGTTTATGATGGGTACTTGGTATGTCTTAACTTGGCGTAGATCTCCCCGGCAACGGCACCAGAAATCCTTCTTGCTACCTCTTGAGCATGCGTTGGTTTTCCCTTGAAGAGGAAAGGGTGATGCATCAAAGTAGCGTAAGTATTTCCCTTAGTTTTTGAGAACCAAGGTATCAATCCAGTAGGAGACAACGCACAAGTCACCTAGTACATACACAAACAATCAAGAACCTCACAACCAACACGATAAAGGGGTTGTCAATCCCTTGACAGTCACTTGCGAAAGTGAGATCTGATAGAGATAATAAGATAAATAATTTTGGTATTTTGTTGTATATATTGGAAAGTAAAGATTACAAAATAGTAAATGAGATGCTATAATAAAAGAGATGCAATATAATAAGAAAGAGACCCGGGGCCATAGGTTTCACTAGTGGCTTCTCTCATGATAATATGTATTACAGTGGGTGAACAAATTGCTGCCGAGCAATTGATAGAAAAGTGCATAGTTATGAAGATATCTAATGCAATGATCATGAACATAGGCATCACGTTTGTGTCAAGTAGATCGAAATGATTCTGCATCTACTACTATTACTGCACACATCGACCGCTATCCAGCATGCATCTAGAGTATTAAGTTCATAAGAACAGAGTAACACATTAAGCAAGATGACATGATGTAGAGGGATAAACTCAATCAATATGATACAAACCCCATCTTTTTATCCTCGATGGCAACAATACAATACATGCCTTGCTGCCCCTACTGTTACTGGGAAAGGACACCGCAAGATTGAACCCAAAGCTATGTACTTCTCCCATTACAAGAAAGATCAATCTAGTAGGCCAAACTAAACCGATCAAAGAGACTTGCAAATATATCAAATCATGCATATAAGAATTCAGAGAAGAACCAAATAATATTCATAGATAATCAAGTTCATAAACCCACAATTCATCGGATCTCGGCAAACACACCATAAAAGAGTATTACATTGAGGAGAACTTTGTATTGAAGATCAAAGAGAGAGAAGAAGCCATCTAGCTAATAACTATGGACTCGAAGGTCTGTGGTAAACTACTCACGCTTCATCGGAGAGGCTACGGTGTTGATGTAGAAGCCCTCCATGATCAATTCCCCCTCCAGCAGATCGCCGGAAAAGGCCCCAAGATGCGATCTCATGGGTAAAGAAGGTTGCAGCGGTGGAAAGTGGTTTCGTGGCTCCCCCTGATGTTTTTAGGGTATAGGAGTATATATAGGCGAAAGAAGTACATCGGTGGAGCTCCGTGGGGCCCACGAGGGTGGGGGCACACCTACCCCACTGGGCGTGGCCACCTATCTCATGGACGCCTCACGGAGTTGCAGACTTCCACTCCAAGTCTCCTGGTTTGCTTTCGGTCCAAGAAATATCATCGCGAAGGTATTATTCCGTTTGGATTTCGTTTTGTATTCCTTTTCTGCGAAACACTGAAATAGGCAAAAAAAACAGAAACTGGCACTGGGCCTCTGGTTAATAGGTTAGTCCCAAAAATAATATAAAAGAGCATATTAAAGCCCATTAAACATCCAAAATAGATAATATAATAGCATGGAACAATCAAAAATTATAGATACGTTGGAGACGTATCACCACCCATGTACCGCCCAACTACCGCCCAGGCGGTACAATCGCTTGACTACTGCCCAACTATCGGTCTAGCTTCTGTGATCGAGCGGTGTAAGGCCAGTTCAGCGCCAGTTTATCCCCGTAACAGCCGGAAGACCGGTACAACCGCTACTCCCTTCCGCGAACACCTCCAGGAACCTGCACCTGAGCTCCTAGTGGTACAACCACCCCCATGGCCGGTACTACGGCCATGCCTATGCATAGTGAAAGGGGTTTCACCCCATGTATCCCCAACTTACCCCTTAGACTATATATACTTCCCCTAGCTCCGTATTAGAGTTAGCATTGGTTTAGCTCATACTTGAGATAGGGCTTTGCTCATCCATCCAGATCTACTCCACCGAGAGAGACCGCGGCCTCTATGGAGAAGATCCACCTTGGATTCAATACCCCTTCTAGGGATGACCCCTCAAGGCCTCCTCACGGAGATGAACTAGTTACCTATTGTATCGTCCTTTGTTTGATTCGGATCGTGTATCTCTTTGTGTTTCAAGTATCTAGCATATGTGTGATCGAATCTTGTTGGTTTGAGTGCTTCTCTCATGTTTTTCCCTCATGTTTCCCCTTGAGTTCTTTGTCTTCCTTGCTGGGATCCGCTCCTTCCATGAAAGATCGGGCAACTAGGGTTCTACCCTACATGATTAGCACACGTTCAGATCGATGGCTTCCTCTCCTTGTTGATCCAGCAAGCGATGGTGAGGAGGCAGATGAGATCAGAACCAACACAATAGTATGGTGGTGGTGGTGATAGCAGAATTCTGGCAGGGCTTCGCCAAGCGCGTACCGGAGAAACATGGGAGGAGTTCGAAGAGGCAATGGGAAGGGTGAAGGGGTGGCTGCCCCCTTGCGCCTCCCCCTCTATATATAGGCTAGGGGGCAGGGGAGGGCGCCCAAAACCCTCCTAGGGCCGGCCACAAGGGAGAAATACCTTTAAACCTGGAGGTAACATCTTATCTCTAGATTCAACCCTTTAAATGTAGAGATAATACCTTATCTCTAGATTTAAACGACACGTGCCTTGGGGAATGGTGCGGCCAGCCCATGCGGGTTGTCGCCCCACCTCTCGGTCCATGTGGGCCCTTCTCGAATCATTGGGCCCATGTAGGATTGAAAGTATGTCTAAAGGGGGGGTGATTAGACTACTTGACCGAATAAAAACCTATCCTTTTCCTAATTTTAGTTGTAGGCAAGTTTTAGCAATTCTACCCACTCAAGAACACCCTACACATGCAAGTCTAAGAGTTGACCAGCGTAAAGTAAAGACTTTGCATATGATCGTAAAGGAGGGATTGTAGAAATTAAGTGCAATGAAGACACAATGATTTTTGTTGTGGTTCCGATAGGTGGTGCTATTGTACATCCACATGGATGGAGACTTCATGCAACACCCACAATGCGGCTATATCTCCCACGTGTTGGGGCATGGCTTAGAGGCATAGCCGTATGGTAGTTTTGTCGCAAGAGGGGTAATCTTCACACAATCCCATGTACTGAATAAGAAAGGGATAAAGAGTTGGCTTACAATTCCCACTTCACACAATACATAAATAATTCATACATCATCCAAATACACTCAAAGACCTACTACAGTCAAAACCGAATAAAAAGGAAGATAAACCCCAAATGCTAGATCCCCGATTGTCCCAACTGGGCTCCACTACTGATCATCAGGAAAAGAAACATAGTAATGGCATGAATCCTCATCGAACTCCCACTTGAGTTCGGTAGCATCACTTGCACTGGTATCCTCGGCACCTGCAACTGTGTGGAAGTATCCGTGAGTCACGAGGACTCAACAATCTCACACCCGCGAGATCAATACCATTTAAGCTTATGGGCAGGAAAGGGTAGTGAGGTGGAGCTATAGCAAGCACTAAGCATATATGGTGGATATCATACGCAAATGAGAGCGAGAAGAGAAGCAACACAATGGTCAAGAAGCTAGAAGTGATCAAGAAGTGATCCTGAAACTACTTACGTTCAAGCATAACACAAGACCGTGTTCGCTTCTCGGACTCCGCCAAAAAGAGACCATCACAGCTACACACGCAGTTGATTCATTTTAATTAAGTTAAGTGTCAAGTTCTCTACAACCAGATATTAACAAATTCCCACCTGCCATTTAACCACGGGCACGGCTCTCGAAAGTTTATTCCCTGCAGGGGTGTCCCAACTTAGCCCATCACAAGCTCTCACGGTCAATGAAGGATATTCCTTCTCCCGAGAAGACCCGACCAGTCTCAAAATCCCGGTTACAAGACATTTCGACAATGGTAAAATGTGACTAGCAAAGCCGCCCGATGTGCCGACAAATCCCGATAGGAGTCGCACGAATCTCGTTCTCAGGGCACACCAGATGAGCACTCCATACAACTAAAACCAGCCCTCGAGTTTCCCTGAGGTGGTGATGTAAAAGACTCTATTTCGGACCAACACTCAGAGGAGCACTGGCCCGGGGGGGTGGTTAAAATAAAGATGAACCTTGAGTCTGCAGAACCCAAGGGAAAGGTATAGGTGGTAGGTGGGCAAATGGTAAAACCAAGGTTGGGCCTTGCTGGAGGAGTTTTATTCAAAGCGAACTGTCAAGGGGTTCCCATAACACCCAACCACATAAGGAACACAAAATCAAGGAACATAACACTGGTATGACGGAAACTAGGGAGGAAAGAGTGGACCAAAACACCAGGCATAAGGCCGAGCCTTCCACCCTTTACCAAGTATATAGATGCATTAAAGTAAACAAGAGATAATAATGATATCCCAACAATATCCATGTTCCAACATGGAACAAACTTCAACTTCACCTGCAACTAGCATTGTTATAAGAGGGGCTAAGCAAAAGCGGTAACATAGCCAAACAACGGTTTGCTAGGAAGGTGGGTTAGAGGCTTGACATGGCAATATGGGAGGCACGATATAACAAGTGGTAGGTAGCGCGACATAGCAATAGAGCGAACAACTAGCAAGCAAAGATAGAAGTGATTTCAAGGGTATGGTCATCTTTCCTGCAATATTCTCAGAGTTGTCGAAAGCTTGATCCTCGTTAGCGTACTCAACATGTTCCTAGTTCACGTACTCGTCTCCAGGCTCTACCCAAAGCAAGAACACAAGCAACGGAACAACAATCAATCATGGTGCAACGCACAAGCAACATGATGCAATACATGGCATGATATGCAAGATATGGTATGCAATGCATATGAGTGCTCTGGAAGGGAAAGGATGATCAAGGCATCAACTTGGCAAACCAAGTATGGCGCTGGAAAGATGAGGTGATTTCAGTCGAAATCAATATAAGGATCACCAGAAACGGATACACAGTTCGCAAATGACAAGCAAACAAGGATGATGCGTGCGTGCGTGGACGTAGTTGAAGTAGTGGGTCTTCGGGGATCTCTCCACGGTGGCCGGAGGGTTGGAGGCACGGCAAGGAAGCTACCCCGAGCTCGAGCTCTTGCTCACTTGGTTCATGGCGGCCGCAGCGAAGGCGTGGGCGTGGAGACTTACCTAGGTGGCGGTGAGGGAAGGGGAGGATATGAATGGATAGAGGACAGGACGGGGTTGGGTTTCGACATGATTTATAGGCGCTAGGGGTTCCAGACGGCCGTCAAATCATCGGGCATGCCAACGTGGCTCCTCTGGATGGTCTGCTGTACTGGAGGACGAAGCTCCTGTCGCTTGCGGGCTAGCTGGGCTGCGGGAGGCTGACTGGGCCAGTTCTGGAGGGAAGAGGCCCAGGTGGCTGCGAGTAAGTTGGGCCTTTTCCTTTTCATATTATTCTGCCCATTAAATAAATAGCCAACAAAAGGGAAAATGCTAGAGATATTCGGTATGAAATAGAAATAAGTAAGGATACCTATGGACTCCTGGAATTATGCACCATTTTATAAAATAGGTTTGGGCATTTTTAGAGGTAGAAAAATAAAACAAGTATGAATAAAATTCAAACTTGAGGCATTTTTGAACCTAACCAAATCAACTCCAAAATAGGTGAAACTTGACAAATAAGTGACATGAGGCTAGAATTATGAGGCAAAGATGAACATTAAAAGGGAAGGGAATGTGGCACTCGCGAAAAGAAGGAAGTTGAGGGAAGGAGAAGGTGATGATGCATAGAGCAACATTATGAGCACCTCAAGGCATATGTTGAGCATGTAAACACAAGAGGCAAAACAACCACACAATGACCATGATGCCATGCCATAGTAAGAATAAAATGCAATATGACAAGGATGGCATGAGATGAATATGCACTATATGATGACGACATGGCAACCAACAACAATGCTAGAAAGAAAACAACAAAATGACCCAAAATGAAGGAGACCAAAATGGAATTGATCATGTTCAAAGTTGGATATATTTCCAAAATGGCAAGTTTTACATCTGGGGTGTTACAATTCTCCTCCACCATAAGAGGATCTCATCCCGGGATCTAGGACTGAAAGAACTCCGGATATTCGGAACGGAGGTGATCCTCGCGCTCCTAGGTGGCTTCTTGATCGAAATGGTGTGACCACTTCACTTTCAGGAATTTGATTGACTTGTTGCAAGTCTTGTGCTCGGTTTCTTCAAGAATAGCAACGGTATACTCATGATAAGACAGATCTTCTTGAAGGTTAATCTCTTCGAAGTTCATAGTGCGCTCAGGAGTCTTGAAGCACTTGCGAAGCTGTGACACGTGAAACACATCATGCACATTTGCGAAGTTGGACGGAAGCTCTAGTTGATAGCCGAGGTCGCCTCTTTTGCCTATGATCTTAAAAGGACCCACGTATCTCAGGGCTAGCTTCCCTTTGATACCGAAGCGACGAGTGCCTTTAATTGGAGATACACGGAGGTAGACATGGTCTCCGATCTCAAAAGCCAAGTCACGGTGCTTGCTATCATAGTAACTCTTCTGGCGCGATTGAGCGGCTTTGAGATTTTCACGGATGACTTTACACATTTCTTCAGCTTCTGTGATCAAGTCGTTGCCTAGAAGTTGACGTTCACTAGTCTCTGACCAATTGAGATGAGTATGACACTTCCTGCCATAGAGAATTTCGAATGGGGCCTTGCCCGAACTCGATTGGAAGCTGTTGTTGTAGGATAATTCGCCATATGGAAGACAATCTTCCCTACTGAAGGAGATGACAAAAGCCCTGAGCATATCTTCAAGGATTTGATTGACTCGCTCGACTTGGCCACTAGTTTGAGGATGGAAAGTTGTGCTGAAGTGAATGTTGGTGCCCATGGCCTTCTAGAAGGAGTCCCAGAACATAGATGTGAAAATGCTTCCATGATCTGAAGAGATCAATTGCAAAATACCGTGAAAGGAGACAATCCTGGAGGTGTATAGCTCTACCAACTGAGCTGCTGTGATAGATTCTTTGATTGGAAGGAAATGAGCCACTTTTGTAAGCTTGTCGATGACAACGAAGATAGCATCATTTCCACGCTTGGACTTGGGAAATCCAGTAACGAAGTCCATCTCGATATGGTCAAACTTTTATTCTCGAATAGCAAGAGGTTGGAGGAGACTAGCTGGTCATTGGTGTTCTGCTTTCACCCTTCTGCAGACATCACATTTATTCACGAACTGAGCGATCTCTCGCTTCATTCGAGTCCACCAATACGACTGCTTGAGGTCATGTTACATCTTCGTACTTCCAGGATGAATGGATAGAAGGGAATTGTGCGCCTCGTTCATAATGACTTTCCTTAGATCACCTTTTGGAATCACAATCCGGTCCTTGAAGAATATAGTGTCTTTGTCATCAATGCGATAGCACTTGTATTTGGATTGGCTCTTGGCAATCCCATGTTTCACCTTCTTCACCATGGTATCCAGAAGTTGTGCCTCACGAATTTGATCTTCCAAAGTAGGAGAGACTTGGAGATTGGCAAGAAAGCCTTGAGGAACAACTTGGAGATTCAGTTTGCGGAAAGCTTCACAAAGGTCCAGTTGGAAGGGCTTGAGAATTAAGCTGTTGAAATAGGCCTTCCTGCTCAAAGCATCTGCAATGAAATTGGTCTTGCCTGGAGTATATTCAATACTCGGATTGTATTCTTTAATCATTTCGACCCATCGAGTCTGCCTGAGGTTGAGGTTGGGTTGAGTGAAGATGTACTTGAGGCTCTTATGATCTGTGAAGATGTCCACTTTCCTTCCCAACAAGAGATGTCTCCATGTTAATAATGCATGGACAACCGCTGCCAACTCAAGATCGTGAGTGGGGTAGTTCCTTTTGTTGGGCTTCCACTGGTGAGAGGTATAGGACACAACTTTCTTCTCTTGCATTAAGACAGTGCTGAGACCTTGCAAGGAAGCATCACAGAAAACTTCGAATGGCTTGGATTCGTCAGGAGGAGTCAAGACAGGAGCTGTGACCAGCTTTTTTTGAGGGCGTTGAAGGCAACGTCACACTCAGGCGTCCATACATACTTGACATGCTTTTGGAGGAGGTTGGAAAGAGGCTTTGCAATCTTAGAGAAATTCTCAACGAATCTTCGACAATAGCTTGCAAGCCCAAGAAAACTGCGGAGCTGCTTGACATTCTGAAGAGGTTCCCAATTCACAATTGCAGACACCTTCTCGGGATTAATAGCAATGCCCTTGGCGGAGATGATATGACCAAGGTAAAGAACTTCGTCAAGCCAGAACTCACACTTGGAAATCTTCACATAGAATTGATGCTCTCTGAGTTTGTCGAGCACCAATCTCAAATGCTTGGCATGATCCTCCTTATTCTTGGAAAAGACTAAAATGTCATCGAGATACACAAGGACGAAATCATTTGTGTAAGTGTTGAAGATGAAGTTCATCATGCTAGAGAACGTTGGAGGAGCATTGACAAGGCTGAAAGACATGACAATATATTCGTAAGAACCATAGCTTGTTCTGAATGCTGTCTTGGGGATATCTTGTTCACGAATGAGAATCCGATGATAACCCATACGGAGGTCAAGCTTGGAAAATACTTTAGCACCTTTAAGTTGCTTGAATAGCTCATTGATGTTGGGAAGTGGATACTTGTTCTTTATTGTCTTCTTGTTTAGTGGACAGTAGTCGACACAGAGTCGTTCCATTCCATCCTTCTTCCGGACAAAAAGAACACCACAACCCCATGGAGATGAACTCGGTCTAATCAGACCCATATGCTCCTGTTCATCGAGTTGTTTATTCAACTCCTTTAACTCCTCTGGTCCAAGCTTGAAAGGCTGCTTGCAAACAGGTTCCATGCCTGGCTCAAGATCGATAACGAATTCAACTGGCCGATGAGGAGGCATTCCCGGAAGCTCTTTTGGAAAAACATCTTGATATTCACAAACGACTGGAATCTGAGAGATGGCATTCAACTTTCCCTTCTCATTGAGAGAAAACAATCGAATGGTTTCGTCCCGAGCAGCATAGATGATCACCTCCTCAGAAGAGTGTGTCAATTGAATTTCCCTGGTAGCACAATCAAGCTGAGCCTTGTGCTCAGAAAGCAAGTCCATGCCAAGAATCAGATCAATATCCGAGTCGCCAAGAAGAATTGGAGAAGACAGAAATTTATAATTTCCCATCTTGATAGACACATCCGGGAGACAATTATTAGATGTCATTTGCTTACCTGGGGACACAACTGATAACATTCTAGGCAATTCTTGATAAACCCACTCATGCTTTGATGAAAAAGGTCTTGAAATGAAACAATGTGATGCACCAGTATCAAATAAAACTTTTGCAGGAATATCATTAAATGGAAGATTACCCATGATCACTTCAGAAGAATCCTCTGGCTGAGCTGCGTTCATCATGTTCACCTTAGCATGCTTGGGATTATGCTTGACCACTGCATTGCTGGAAGATCTCACATGAGGAGGAGGCGAAAGGCACCTTTGGTTGAAGCACTTGTTTGCATAGTGCCCTTTCTGCTGACACTTGTTGCAAGTAACCTCTAAGAGCGGACGATGATAAGTAGCACTTGACCTTGGAGTTTGAGACTAATCTTTGTTCTGATAGACTGGATTGGGTGGGTGGGAAGATCCATTGCCACCTTTGCTCTTCTGCTGGTAAGGCTGGCGAAATGGAGGAGGAGGCAACCTAAACTTTTGTTGCTTAGCTGCCACTTGTGATGAAGAAGAAGACTGAACTGCATCCCTGACTCTCTTCTTAGAAGCCTCACACATGAGCTGGGCAGTGTAACGCCCCGGATGTAACTTACCATATTTGTACTCCGACTCTTGCCATTTCTGGCTTTAAGTTATGAGATTCACGGTTGGGTTTTTGCCTTTGTTTTGATTTTGTTCTTGTCATCCATTCCATATCATGTTCATCTTGTTGCATCATGGCATCATCATGTGCATCTTCATCTTAGCATGTTGCATTGTGGCATGTTCTTTGTGGATCCAAGCATCATCTTTTCCCCTTCACTCATCACCACCTCTTCCCCTCTTTTCTTTCTTTGGCAAGTGCACCTCTACCCTCCTCCGTTAATGTTCAACTTTGCCCCAATTTTCCATCACCATGCCATAAAGCCCCCTGCCAAATTTCACCTCTTTTGGAATTGATTTGGTTAGGTTCAAAAATGCCTCAAGTTTGAATTTGATTCAAACTTGAATTATTTTTGTTTCCTCTAAAAATGTCCAAACCAATTTTGTATAATAGAGCATAATTCCAGGAGCTCAGGTATATCTTTTGTTTCTGCCAAATACCTCTCCTACCTCCCTAGACCTTTCTTTTTCTACAACTGTGAATTTATATTTACAGATTTAAGTAAAAGGGGAAAGCCCTCCTAGTGCAGCAACTTGGGCCTCCCCCTCTGCTGCAGCCCAACAGAGCTCACCAACTGCGCCCAGTCAGCCCACGCGTACAGGAGCTTCGTCCTCCTGTACGGCAGTGCATCCAGTGTGTCCACGTCGGACATGGGCGTGATTTGACGGTCGTCCGGCGTCCCTAGCCCATATATATATTGTCACCGGTGCCCTAGGGTTCCTTCTCGACCGATCCCCCTCCTCTACCTGCCTCACCGCCGCTTAGGTTAGCGCCACAGGCCTCGCCCTCGCCCTGCCCACCATGCCCCCGCCGAGCTCGAGCTCAAGCTCGGGGTAGCCCCTCCGACCACGTCTGATCTCTCCTGCCGCTGTGGGGGAGTCCGCCAAGTTCCCCTACGTCTCCTTCCACGATGAACGCGATCTCTACGGCCTCAGGATCGACTTCTCCGACCTGTCTTCTTCCTCTTCTTCTCGGATAGCAGCCCCGCCAGGTTCAGAGCTCGTCCACGTCGCCGCAGGCTCGACTCCGTCGCTGTATTCTTGTCCTAGGGTAAGCATGTATACCCAACTTCCTCCCCGCTCCTTCCTGTCGTCAATAGATCACCGCAGGCGCTGCTTCGATTCAATCTTTCCCGTGCTCTCGGTGCTCCGGCGAAGTTGTAATTGTTTTGGGTAGTTCGTGTCATGGCCGTGGCTTGCCCGTGCGTTCCCCCACTCCGCCTTGCCACACTCGCCTCAGCACTTAAGCTAGCACGCTCACACGTGCCTCCTTGCCCCATCTCGCACGCCCGTCGGTGCTCTGCAGCTGCAGAAATTGCTACATTTGCTTGCCGTCGACGCCGGAACTCTGCTGCGCGTTCATGGTGTTTTCCAGGACCGGGCTTCTCTCTGTTCAAAGGGAGACGCGCCCCTTCATGTTTACAGTCTGGGCTCGTAACCCACTGGTTGCTCCCGCACGCTCAGTTGTAGGAGGTATCGGGTTTGAATTCCCATGGCTACACCTTTTGTTTCCACCAGTTTCGTCTCAGCAGGTCCAAGCGTTGTTGTTATTTGATCTAGCATAGAGCCCACTCTAGATCACCAACACACAGCCAGCGCAGTGGTCAGCGTACTCGTTTCCGTGTGGGAGGTGCTGGGTTCGAGTCCCAGGGGCCCCTATTTTTGCCAACGACTTATCTTATTCTGGAGTCGCTGACAACCGGCCCCCACATGGCATCCACACTCTCCAACCGGCCCCTGCATGTCATCCACAGCCCCCCTCCTTTTTTTCTCAGTAACCCCACGGTTTCCATTTCTGGCCATGGCAAATTCTGCACCTTCCATATTAGGCAGTTGCCCATTTCTGTTTATTTTCTTTTTAGGTAGTATTTGTTTTTGCATTTTTGTGATGACTTTCCTACACTAACCTAGACATATTATATATGTTTTTGGGGTAGAAAAATCCCAGAAATCCCGTGGTTGCATTAGTTTCTGCATTTGAGCAAGTTCATAAACATGTCATTTTACATCATGATGTTGTTTTGTCATTTTCGTGTGATTTAATTAAATCATGCCATGAGGTTGCTTTGCACATGGATAGCTTTATTTTCATGTCTACTTCATGATAGATTTTGTTCCATGCCATGACATGCCTTGTAGTGAGTTAATCAAGCTTGTAAAGATGCCATGTTGAATCTGTTTCTGCTATGTCTAGCATTTTCACTAAGTCTTTAAAACTGTTATCTTTTGCATTATTGTCATGCTGTTTTAGTCATGCTCTTGTGGTTTATAGCTTTAGCTCAATGTTCATCTTTTGTCAAGCATCTTGAGTAGATCACTGGCATATGCCTTGTTGCTATGTTGGAGTGTAGTAGCTTAGTTTATTATTGCATTCTAGACGGCATCGTGCTGTTAATCGCAGAATGGTGTCATTATTGTTGTGCTTGCCATTTACAAACCGTGCATCCGATTCCGGTGATCTTTATATCGATTTCGACCGAAATCAACTCACTTTTCTAGCGGCGCACTTGGTTTGCCAAGTTGAGGCCTGGTTCAATCTTTTCCATCCGGAGCACACATATGCATTGCATATTGCATCCCGCATATCATGCCATGTTTTGCATCATGTTCCTTGCGCATGGCACCGTGGTTGATTGTGGTTTCTTTTGCTTTTGTTCTTGCCTTGGGTAGAGCCGGGAGATGAGTACGTGATCGAGGAACCCGTTGAGTACGCTTACGAGGATCAAGCTTACGCAACTCGGAGAACTTTGCAGGCAAGATGACCATACCTTTGAAATCACTTCTATCTTTGCTTGCTAGTTGTTCGCTCTATTTGCTATGCCGCGATACCTACCACTTGCTATATCATGCCTCCCACATTGCCATGTCAAGCCTCTAACCCACCGTTCCTAGCAAACTATTGTTTGGCTATGTTACCGCTTTGCTCAGCCCCTCTTATAGCGTTGCTAGTTGCATGTGAAGTTGAAGTTTGTTCCTTGTTGGAACATGGATAGTTGTTGGGATATCATTATTATATCTTGTTTACTTTAATGCATCTATATACTTGGAAAAGGGTGGAAGGCTTGGCCTTATTCCTGGTGTTTTGTTCCACTCTTGCCGCCCTAGTTTCCGTCATACCGGTGTTATGTTCCTTGATTTTGCGTTCCTTACGTGGTTGGGTTATAATGGGAACCCCTTGACAGTTCGCCTTGAATAAAACTCCTCCAGCAAGGCCCAACCTTGGTTTTACCATTTTCCACCTAAGCCTTTTTCCCTTGGGTTCCGCGGACTCAAGGGTCATCTTTATTTTAAACCCCCGGGCCAGTGCTCCTCTGAGTGTTGGTCCAAACTAGAGTCCTTTGCAGCGCCCCCTCGGGGAAACTCGAGGTTTGGTTTTAGTTGTACGGAGCGCTCATCCGGTGTGCCCTGAGAACGAGATATGTGCAGCTCCTATCGGGATTTGTCGGCACATTCGGGCGGCTTTGCTGGTCTTGTTTTACCATTATCAAGATGTCTTGTAACCGGGATTTCGAGTCTGATCGGGTCGTCCTGGGAGAAGGAATATCTGGTTGACCATGAGAGCTTGTGATGGGATAAGTTGGGACACCCCTGCAGGGATTTGAACTTTCGAAAGCCGTGCCCGCGGTTATGGGCAGATGGGAATTTGTTAATATCCGGTTGTAGAAAACCTGACACTTAACTTAATTAAAATGAATCAACAGTGTGTGTAGCCGTGATGGACTCTTTTCGGCGGAGTCCTGGAAGAGAACACGGTCTCGTGTTATGCTTGAACGTAAGTAGTTCTAGGATCACTTCTTGATCATGATAGCTTATCAATCATGCCTTGCTTCTCTTCTTGCTCTCATTTGCATAAGATAGCCACCATATATGCTAGTGCTTGCTGCAGCTCCACCTCACTACCTTTTCCTACCCATGAGCTTAAATAGTCTTGATCGCGAGGGTGTGAGATTGCTGAGTCCCTGTGACTCACAGATTACTTCCAAAACCAGATGCAGGTCCCGATGATGCCAGTGCAGGGGTCGCGACCGAACTCAAGTGGGAGTTCGGCGAGGATTCGAGACGTTACTATGTTTCCTTTCTAGACGATCAGTAGTGGAGCCCAGTTGGGGCGATCGGCGATCTATGCATTTGCGGTTGTCTTTATTTTGGTTCCGTAGTCGGACCTTGAGTGTATTCTGGATGATGTAATGCTATATTCATGTATTGTGTGAAGTGGCGATTGTAAGCCAACTCTTTATCTCTTTCTTATTCAGTACATGGGATGTGTAAAGATTACCCCTCTTGCGACATGGCTACTATGCAGTTATGCCTCTAAGTCGTGCTCAGACACGTGGGAGATATAGCCGCATTGTGGGTGTTACAAGAAGCTTCTTTCTTTAGTGCCATGTTATAGAATTGATCAAACTTGGTCGGCTCAAGAAGCACGAGAGATAACTGCAGATCTTCTCTGAGGCCACCTCTGAATTGATAGATCATACTCTTTTCATCAGGAACGTCTTGTTTACCGAAGCTAGCAAGTTTCTGAAACTGAATATTGTATTGATACACGGACATGCTGCCTTGCTTGAGATTGTGGAACTCCTCATGCTTGCTCTCAGCAACACTTGGTGGGATGTGATGAGCTTTGATGTCTCGGCGGAAATCATCCCAGGTAATCACACGACCTCCTCTGGAATCTCTGTATTGTTGATACCACTCAATAGCTTGGTCATTGAGTTGAAACGAAGCAAACTTGACAAAGTCCTCAGGACTAACATTGCTACATTCCAAATGCTTGCATATGTCCACGAGCCAGTCATCGGTGTCTGTGGCCTCGACACAGTTCCTGAGAGACTTCGGCTGGTTTGCGAGGAACTGGTTGAGGGTAGCAAACTGAGGCTGATTGTTGCCTTGGCCTTGATTTCCTTGGTTGCCTTGACCTTGGTTGCGCTCTTGCAAGATTTGCAAAGGCATCTGAGTGTTGGCGTTGGTGGCTGCATGACAGCTTGCCATGCCTCCGGAGGTGGAGGTGGTGGCGGAGGGTTCAACTGTTCTGCATCATTGTGGTCCGGATTCTGAAGCGTTGGAGGAGCCATCCTGAAGAGGGTGACATCCATTAGAATCTTGATAGACAAATAGACAAGCTGAATCAATGGATAGAAATTGCAACATATAGTCTTAACATTCGAACAAGGATGAATGAATGAATTCCAAAGTAAATCATCACACGTCCATAAGGTTGAGAAGCCACTTAGATAAAGGTAGATGAATAAAGCAACAAGGTACGGATATGAACAAATAAGCGGTAAGGATTCCCCAATCACAAACCAAATATCTGCGGGAAGAATACTAGAGCTACTTGAATTCCCACCTATGAAACTCCCGAAACTTTCTGGTTATGCAATCAGGTGTTGGGGATACAGGGGAAGCATAATATCTCACCCAAACTAACAATTCCTACATCCAGCTGTATCCATCCTTCAACACATAACCAAGAAACCTTCGGAAATCATGTACCTCAACCTTCGAAAAGCATCTGTTGTACGAGTTATGGCAATACTCCCAAACTCCCGCCCCAGTACTGGGTGGCATCGAGGTTATCTCACCAACAACTACATAAAAGAGATTTTCGATGTCGGTGAACTCAGGTATTCCAGAACTGCAATGATAAAATTATGACAACAACACCTCAAAGCTCAACTCCCCGGGACACTGCCACAACCCCTAAATATCAGGAGGCACCAAGAACATTGTTCTCGTCACAAGAATATCAGAACGATTCCAAGAAACCCGCGTGATCCTAATTTTTTCATGAAATTTGAGGAGAGAAAAGTCAAAACTTCTATGTCAGGAGGCCTCACCAGAGCGATGAAGGGACCGAGGAGTAAAAGAATCCTACTCTCCGATATATATAATCCTAAGACTAAAAAAATTTTGTTCTAGACTCAACAACGTCAGCGATTCGATCAAGCAGGGGGCTACTAAGTCGGGGATGACTCCGATTACCAACTTGTAACACCCACTATGCGATTATATCTCCCACGTGTCGGGGCACGACTTAGAGGCATAGTCGCATGGTAGTTTTGTCGCAAGAGGGGTAATCTTCACACAGTTGCATGTACTGAATAAGAAAGGGATAAAGAGTTGGCTTACAATCACCACTTCACACAATACATAAATAATTCATACATCATCCAAATACACTCAAAGACCTACTACGGTCAAAACCGAATAAAAAGGAAGATAAACCGCGAATGCTAGATCCCCGATCATCCCAACTGGGCTCCACTACTAATCATCAGGAAAAGAAACATAGTAATGGCCCGAATCCTTGTCGAACTCCCACTTGAGTTCGGTAGCATCACTTGCACTGGTATCCTCGGCACCTGCAACTGTTTGGAAGTATCTGTGAGTCACGAGGACTCGGCAATCTCACACCCGCGAGATCAAGACTATATAAGCTTATGGGGAGGAAAGGGTAGTGAGGTGGAGCTGCAGCAAGCACTAAGCATATATGGTGGCTATCATACGCAAATGAGAGCGAGAAGAGAAGCAACGCAATGGCCTAGAAGCTAGAAGTGATCAAGAAATGATCCTGAAACTACTTATGTTCATGCATAACACAAGACCATGTTCGCTTCCCGAACTCCACCAAAAAGAGACCATCACGGCTACACACACGGTTGATTCATTTTAATTAAGTTAAGTGTCAAGTTCGCTACAACCGGATAGTAACAAATTCCCATCTGCCACATAACCGCGAGCACGGCCCTCAAAAGTTTATACCCTGCAGGGGTGTCCCAACTTAGCCCATCACAAGCTCTTACGGTCAACGAGGGATATTCCTTCTCCTCGGGGATGATCCGATCAGTCTCGGAATCTCGGTTACAAGACATTTCGACAATGGTAAAACAAGACCAGCAAAGCCGCATGATGTGCGGACAAATCCCGATAGGAGTCGCACGTATCTCGTTCTCAGGGTTCACCGGATGAGCACTCCGTACAACTAAAACCAGCCCTCGAGTTTCCTCGAGGTGGCGCTGCAAATGACTCTAGTTCGGACCAACACTCAAAGGAGCACTGGACCGGGGGGATTAAAATAAAGATGGCCCTTGAGTCTGCAGAACCCAAGGGAAAGGTATAGGTGGTAAGTGGGCAAATGGTAAAACCAAGGTTGGGCCTTGCTGGAGGAGTTTTATTCAAAGCAAACTGTCAAGGGGTTCCCATAACACCCAATCTCGTAAGGAATGCAAAATCAAGAAATATAACACTGGTATGACGGAAACTAGGGCGGCAAGAGTGGAAAAAAACACCAGGCATAAGGCTGAGCCTTCCACCCTTTACCAAGTATATAGATGCATTAAAGTAAACAAGAGATAATAATGATATGCCAACAATATCCATGTTCCAACATGGAACAAACTTCAACTTCACCTGCAACTAGCAACGCTATCAGAGGGGCTGAGCAAAAGCGGTAAGATAGCCAAACAATGGTTTGCTATGAAGGTGGGTTAGAGGCTTGACATGGCAATATGGGAGGCACGATATAACAAGTGGTAGGTAGCGCGACATAGCGATAGAGCAAACAACTAGCAAGCAAAGATAGAAGTGATTTCGAGGGTATGGTCATCTTGCCTGCAATGTTCTCAGAGTTGTCGAAAGCTTGATCCTTGTTAGCATACTCAACAGGTTCCTCATTCACGTACTCGTCTCCCAGCTCTACCCAAATAAAGAACACAAACAACGGAACAACAATCAATCACGGTGCAATGCACAAGTAACATGATGCAATACATGGCATGATATGCAAGATATGGTATGCAATGCATATGAATGCTCCGGAAGGGAAAAGATGATCAAGGCATCAACTTGGCAAACCAAGTATGCCGCTGAAAAGATGAGGTGATTTTTGTCGAAATTGATATAAGGATCACTGGAAATGGATACACGGTTTGCAAATGACAAGCAAAACAAGGATGATGCAAATCTGCGATTAACAACATGATAGCACTTAGAATGCAACAAGAAACTAAGCTACTACATTCCAACATAGAAACAAAGCATATGGAAGTGATGTACAAGAGATTCTTGACAAAACATGAACACTGAGCTATGGCTAAATCATACTAGAACAGGTTCAAACAAGCATGGCAAATGTGCAAAAGATATCAGCTTCACAAACTTTGTGAAAATACTAACATGGCATAAACAACATCAGGAAGCAATGTTTAGAGCAAGAAAACATCATGCTATAGGAACATATCATAGCAAACAAAAGAATGGCATGCTTCTACTAAATGCACTTAACAAAACTCCCTTACTTAACATGAGCCAACAAGGCACATAAAATATGATGGCACCCATGCAAATATAGCAAGTTATATTAACAGTTTCAGACTTGGTGGAATTTCAGAACATGGTAGAAAAAGATTTATGATAGCATGTTTTGCAAGCTTGTTGCACTCATTACAAGGCACGTCATGGCATGAAATAAATCCTAGCAGTAATATGGCATAATGAAGAACATGTTCATATGCAAAAATTCTTCATATCATAAATGGTATTAAATGCACAAAAATGGCAAAATGCTTCATGCTGCAAATATAACATGTTCACAAACTTTCTCAAAGATGAAATGGATGCCACAAATGTATTAGTTGGATTTTTCTAGTGCAAAATGATATATAAAATGCATATGTTAATGTAGAAAAAAATTCTCACAAGTATGGAAAACAATAAACTGCCTAAAAAGAAAACTTGACAGAAAAGGAAGACTGCCCGATCTGGAATGTTCAGATTTGGACATGACCCAAAATGGAAACTGGGCCCTTTCTACAAATGGAAATCGCTAGAAATAAAAGGTTAAAGGAAAAGGAATAGAAAAGAGGGGGGCGGTGTGTGTATGACAGTGGGGCCCTATTGTGAGTGACACACTGAAATTAAAAACGCCAAGCGGAAACTGTGTGCAGGCTGGGGTTCAAACCCGAGACCTCCTGCATGTGTGCGTGTGTGAGTAACCAGTGGGCTACGAGCCCGACTTGTGCATAAGATGGGGCATGATTCTCTTTGAATAGGGAGCGCCCGATCCAGGAAAAAACCATGGACACGTAGCAAGGTTCCGGCGTTGACAGCGAGCGAAGGTGGCGACTTCTGCAGCAGCAGAGCACCGGCGGGCGTGCGGGATCTGCAAGGGAGTGCGGGTGTAGTGGCGGGCTTGCAAACGCTCGAGCACGAGCTCGTTCTCGTCTCAGGCGCTGCACTGGAGGCGAGGCGGCGGCGGGAGGAACCTAGGCAGGCGACGAGCGAGGCCCTGGGTGTGCGCGCAAGCTACGGCGAGGTGCTGCGTCCTAGTGGGCTTGCAGAAGAATGGGATCCCACACTGAGGGATGCACATGCAGCCATGGACACAGAAAAAACATACATTCTTGGGCAGAGCAAGGACAGCATGGAAAAGACACGACGAGGGAGGAGACTACGACCTACTAGATGGTGCGATAAACAATAGGGACGAAGAGGGTGTTACCTAGCTCACCAAGGACATGAAGAAGGGTCTTGTAATGCAACGGAGACGATGCGAGGAAGTGCTGAACTTGTCGGTCTTCGGGTCCAGGAAGAAGAGGAAGAAGATGGGACGGGGTAGTCGATCCAGAGGCCGTAGAGGTGCGTGCGTGGATGTAGTTGAAGTAGTGGGTCTTCGGGGATCTCTCCACGGTGGCCGGAGGGTCGGAGGCGCGACGAGGAAGCTACCTCGAGCTCCAGCTCTTGCTCGCTTGGGTCATGGCGGCCACAGCGAAGGTGTGGGCGTGGAGACTTACCTAGACGGTGATGAGGGAAGGAGGGTGTCCGAATGGATATAGGAGAGTCCGGGGTAGGGTTTGGACATGATTTATAGGGGCTAGGGGCGCCGGACGGCCGTCAAATCACCGGGTGTACTGACGTGGCTCCTCTGGATGGTCTGCCGTACAGGAGCACGAAGCTCCTGTCTCTTGCGGCCAAGCTAGGCTGTGGGAGGCTGACTGGGCCAGTTCTGGAGGGAAGAGGCCTAGGTGGCTGTGAGTAAGTTGGGCCTTTTCCTTTTCATATTATTCTGCCCATTAAATAAACAACCAACAAAAGGGAAAAGGCCAGGGATATTGGGTATGAAATAGAAATAAGTAAGGATACCTATGGACTCCTGGAATTATGCACCATTTTATAAAATTGGTTTGGGCATTTTTAGAGGTAGAAAAATAAAACAAGTATGAATAAAATTCAAACTTGAGGCATTTTTGAACCTAGCCAAATCAACTCCAAAATAGGTGAAACTTGACAAAGAGGTAAGTGACATGAAGCTAGAATTATGAGGCAAAGATGAACATTAAAAGGGAAGGGAACGTGGCACTTGCCAAAAGAAGGAAGTTGAGGGAAGGAGAAGGTGATGATGCATAGAGCAACATTATGAGCACCTCAAGGCATATGTTGAGCATGTAAAGACAAGAGGCAAAACAACCACACAATGACCATGATGCCATGACATAGTAAGAATAAAATGCAATATGACAAGGATGGCATGAGATGAATATGCACTATATGATGATGACATGGCAACCAACAACAATGCTAGAAAGAAAACAACAAAATGACCCAAAATGAAGGAGCCCAAAATGGAATTGATCATGTTCAAAGTTGGATATATTTCCAAAATGGGAAGTTTTACATCTGGGGTGTTACACTTCAACCCATGAAGGGTAACTGGTGCACGAGTCCACGGAGGGATCCACCCATGAAGGGTCAACGAAGAAGCAACCTTGTCTATTCCATCATGGCTTACGCCCATGAAGGACTAGCCTCACTCGGGTAGATCTTCACAAAGTAGGCGATCTCCTTGCCCTTACAAAACTCCTTGGTTCAAATCCTCAATCTCTTGGAGGCTCCCAAGTGACACCTAACCAATCTAGGAGACACCACCCTCCAAAAGGTAATAAATGGTGTTTTTCGTGATGCACTCCTTGCTCTTGTGCTTAAAATAATAGTCTCCCCAATACTCAATCACTCTCTCAGATATTTGGCTTTGGTAGGATAGGGATTGAATGGAAATCAACATGGGGAAGGCTAGATATCAAGGTTCAAATGGTAGGATTGGAATCTCCTGATCTCAACACATGAGTAGGTGGTTCTCTCAGAAAATGAGTAGTCAAAGTGAAGTTTCGTTCTGATGGCTCTCTAAGAGAGATGGGGTGGAGGGGTATTTATAGCCTTCACCCAAAAATCCAACTGTTACAAGATTTTAACCCAAGTCGGTGACAGCAGACCAAAATCTCGGTGAGACTGACTAGTGTAAAAGATTCGAACGTTCGAAGTATCGGTGATACCAAAGCAGAACATCTCGGAGCGATGGAACTGAAATGGCTAGGGCAAGACCTCGTTTCCTTAGTTCCCATCATTTCATCTCCGTAATTTTGAAATGAAGCAACTTCATTATAGAAACTTGGTCACGCCATCTCACTAAGATCGAGATCCATATTGGTAGAACTGAAATTCTAGGGTTTGGCTTAGGCAATGTATGTGATCAACTCGGTGTGTCCGGGATAGGGAATTTTGATGGGACCGAGATGCCACTTTAGGGTTTTGGACAGATGTGATGTGGATAATGTGGTTGATGGTTTTGGAGCAATATCGCTAAGCACTTGAGCATTTGAGTCATGATCAAAGCCTCATCCCCTTTTAGTAGTATTGGCTTTTCTATGGACTCAATGTGATCTTGGATCACTTAACCAAAAAATGAAGTGTCTTAGAGATTTGCCAATTCTTGTCCTTAGCATTTTGAAGGGGTCCACATCGTCATGTCCTTGCCATGCCATCGTTGCACTTAACAAAAATATACTAGGTAAAAGTGTTAGTTAAACAATATGTATGTTGAGATGAATTACCAAAACCACCACGGAGCAAGTGTGCTTTCAAGCTCGCCCTTTTTGGTAATTGATGACAACATACATCAACGTTTCAAGTAAGGATATGGCAGATAATGTATGAAAGCTTTGAGAGGACATGTAACATGCATATGCCCCCTAGAGGTGTGCAAACATAGAAGTGATGACAACTCATGAAATGTGAGTGCGCAATAGGAAGGAATGAGTAATGAGTTACATGTATCTTGGCTATATGCATCAGAGTAAAGGAATGGAAGTGTGACACCTTCATGTCCTTTATTCTTTCTTGCAAACAATATGTGCACTAAGAAACAGATCATCATGCACATGAGTGTAATGCATATACTTACCATGAGGTTCTTGATCAAATTCTTATAGAAATAAGCTTGATAAAACAAGGTTAGATAACACAAGACAATTTCAACAAGAGAGTAGACACAAGACCAACAAGAGTACCAAGGTTGGGATGACATGTATGAGGTAAGTATCACTAGGTGAATACTTCTTTAAGTGCAATAATGTCCCCCAAAGTATCCAATAAGATTTGCAATAGAGTTCCAAAAGTGATTTTTCTCCCCTAAACTTGAACTTCATATCCCCCTGAATCTAGCATTGGATAATGGGAGTAGGTAGGGTGAGATAAAATCAGAGCAAACCAAATCAGAGCAAAAACTAAAGCAATTTCTTAGAAAAAGACTGAACTGGGATTGTCAACATGTTTCTCTACTCTTAGAAACATGTAGGTTCTCTCTTGCTTCGTAAAATGCATCTCTCTTCCTAAGGGTATTCCTTTTGATACATAAGAGATTTGTAATAAGCTTTGATGTGCATCTCTCTCCCCCTTTGACATCAATTTCCAAGAAGGGTCTAGCTTCAAGGTTATTGGCCAAGTGGGTGTGGTCTTGGAGAGGCACAACTAGGCATGATGTGATTTTAGATGCAGGCAGAGGTAAATAATCATTGAGTGGAGCTGGACAGAAATAAGGATGATCTTGACAAAAGATTCTTTCAGTAGTGAAGTTGGTGACTCCGAGTTGTTTTGGTCGGTGACTCCGAGATAGAAGGTTCACAGATAGATCATGTCAGTTGGTATGATTTGGTCCTTTTTTGGTTGTACCGATGAACTGTGTGTAGTGTTTCATTGCACTTTGTTGTGACCGATGTGTTTCAAGTCAGAGGGACCGATTTCAACACAAAGAGAAGATATTTCAACTCTGCTCACTTGGCACTAAGTTCTCAGAAAGATATTCAAGGAATTCAAATAAGATTTGTAATGAATAGACTAGAAGAGAAGAAACTAGCTAAAAAAACATGAAAAAGAAAGACATCAAGATGAAGTTTTTTTCTGAAAGGGGGAAACAATCTAACAAGAAGGAAAGCAAACTAAAGAGATACTAGAGAACTTCATCTAGAGGAGGCACTACAAAAAAATACACATCCATGACATTATGGCCTGAACGATTTTTTTTCCTGTCATGATTATGACACTTCTATGACGATAATTGTGACAAAAACACATGTAATCATAGATGTGGTGGCCGCCCACTTTCATGACAAAAAATCATGACAGAAAATGAGCTTTTCATCCTGGGCGGGCCAGGGACGCACCTGCATGACATTCTTTGGGTCGTCCATGACATAAAAATCATGGTAGAAGTGAGGGCGAGGAAATTTTTGTGCAGTTCCCGATTATGGTGGGTGGTCGGTGCCGAGCGATGCGTGTGGTTTGTGCATTTCTCTCTCGTACACATGTGGTGTGAGCCGTGTTGCTTTAACTGAACCTGAGTGAGAGGCGTTCGCTGACTGAACCGAGCAAACACACTGCTGCATACTAAAGCAGATCGATCAAGCCCTTTGCTAATAACTGAACCCGACTGAGTCCTTCACTGCTAACTGAACCTGATCGATCGCTGCTGCTGCTTACTGAAGCCGACCGATCGCTGCTGCTGCTTATTGAAGCCGGTCAAACCCCGCGCGAGACGTAGCTAGCCGGTAGGGTTGCCTCTGGATGAACAGTGCTCATAGCTGCCGTGCGAGCGATACATAGAACAAGTCAAGACATGGTGAGTCCTGCCGGTTGGTTGGCTGTGGATGAACAGTTCCCAGTGGGGGTTGAATGAACAGGATCCCGGTCGTGTGTAGGCAGTTGCCCGCTGGATGAACATGGCCCTGTGGTAGTAGGAAGTTGCCACTGGATGAACAGGACACCCAGGAGGCCGCCACACACCCCAGCTGGTTGGGGGTGGATGAACATGACCCCATGGAGGCTGGTTGAACAGTAGTCGGTGGAGGTTGGATATGTTGGGGAACGTAGTAATTTCAAAAAAATTCCAACGCACACACAAGATCATGGTGATGCATAGCAACGAGAGGGGAGAGTGTCGTCCATGTACCCTCGTAGACCGTTAAGCGGAAGCATTATGACAACGCGGTTGATGTAGTCGTACGTCTTCACGATCGACCGATCCTCAGTACCCAACGTACGACACCTCCGTGTTCAGCACACGTTCATCTCGGTGACATCCCGCGAACTCACGATCCAGTAGAGCTCGAGGAAGAGTTTCGTCAGCACGGCGGCGTGGTGATGATGTCGATGAAGCTACCGTCGTCGGGCTTCACCTAAGCACTGCTACAGTATGACCGAGGTAGATTATGGTGGAGGGGGGCACCGCACACGGCTGGGAGAGATCAATGATCAACTTGTGTGTTCTAGGGTGCCCCCTACCCCCGTATATAAAGGAGCAAGGGGGGAGGCCGACCGGCCCTATAGGGTGCGCTAGGAGGAGGAGTCCTCCTCCTAGTAGGAGTAGGACTCCCCTCTTTCCTACTCCTACTAGGAGGGGGAAAGGAAGGGGGAGAAGGAGAAGGATAGGGGGTGCCCCCCCTTCCTAGTACAATGCGGACCAGAGGGAGAGGGGGCACGCGGCCTGCCTCGGCCGGCCCCTCTCTCTCCACTAGGGCCCAACAAGGCCCATTAGCCCCCGGGGGGTTCCGGTAACCCCTCCGGCACTCCGGTAAACTCCTGATTTCACCCGGAACTCTTCCGGTGTCCAAATGTAGGCTTCCAATATATCAATCTTTAAGTCTCGACCATTTCAAGACTCCTCATCATGTCCGTGATCATATCCGGGACTCCGAACTACCTTCGGTACATCAAAACATATAAACTCATAATACTAATCGTCACAGAACTTTAAGCGTGCGGACCCTACGGGTTCAAGAACTATGCAGACATGACCGAGATACGTCTCCGGTCAATGACCAATAGCGGAACCTGGATTCTCATATTGGTTCCTACATATTCAATGAAGATCTTTATCGGTCAAACCGCGTAACAACATACGTTGTTCCCTTTGTCATCGGTATGTTACTTGCCCGAGATTCGATCGTCAGTATCTCAATACCTAGCTCAATCTCATTACCGGCGAGTCTCTTTACTCGTTATGTAATGGATCATCCCGCAACTAGCTCATTAGTTGCATTGCTTGCAAGGCTTATAGTGATGTGCATTACCAAGAGGGCCCAGAGATACCTCTCCGACAATCAGAGTGACAAATCCTATTCTTGATTTATGCCAACTCAACAAGTACCATCGGAGACACCTGTAGAGCACCTTTATAATCACCCAGTTACGTTGTGACGTTTGGTAGCACACAAAGTGTTCCTCCGATAATCGGGAGTTGCATAATCTCATAGTCATAGGAACATGTATAAGTCATGAAGAAAGCAATAGCAGTAAACTAAAACGATCAAGTGCTAAGCTAACAAAATGGTTCAAGTTAATCACATCATTCTACTAATGATGTGATCCCGTTAATCAAATGACAACTTGTGTGTATGGCTAGGAAACTCAACCATCTTTGATCAACGTGCTAGTCAAGTAGAGGCATACTAGTGACACTATGTTTGTCTATGTATTCACACATGTATTATGTTTCCGGTTAATACAATTCTAGCATGAATAATAAACATTTATCAAGATATGAGGAAATAAATAATAACTTTATTATTGCCTCTAGCGCATATTTCCTTCAGTCTCCCACTTGCACTAGAGTCAATAATCTAGATTACACAGTAATGATTCTAACACCCATGGAGTCTTGGTGCTGATCATGTTTTGCTCGTGGAAGAGGCTTAGTCAACGGGTCTGCAACATTAAGATCCGTATGTATCTTGCATATCTCTATGTCTCCCACCTGGAATTGATCCTAGATGGAATTGAAGCATCTCTTGATGTGCTTGGTTCTCTTGTGAAATCTGGATTCCTTTGCCAAGGCAATTGCACCAGTATTGTCACAAAAGATTTTCATTGGACCCGATGCACTAGGTATGACACCTAGATCAGATAGGAACTCCTTCATCCAGACTCTTTCATTTCCTGCTTCCAAAGCAGCTATGTACTCCGCTTCACACGTAGATCCCGCCACGACGCTTTGTTTAGAACTGCACCAACTGACAGCTCCACTGTTCAATATAAACACGTATCCGGTCTGTGATTTAGAATCGTCCGGATCAGTGTCAAAGCTTACATCGATGTAACCATTTACGACGAGCTCTTTGTCACCTCCATAAACAAGAAACATATCCTTAGTCCTTTTCAGGTATTTCAGGATGTTCTTGACCGCTGTCTAGTGATCCACTCCTGGATTACTTTGGTACCTCCCTGCTAAACTAATAGCAAGGCACACATCAGGTCTGGTACACAGCATTACATACATGATAGAGCCTATGGCTGAAGCATAGGGAACACTTTTCATTTTCTCTCTATCTTTTGCAGTGGTCGGGCATTGAGTCTTACTCAACTTCACACCTTGTAACACAGGCAAGAACCCTTTCTTTGCTTGATCCATTTTGAACTTTTTCAAAACTTTATCAAGGTATGTGCTTTGTGAAAGTCCAATTAAGCATCTTGATCTATCTCTATAGATCTTGATGCCCAATATATGAGCAGCTTCTCCGAGGTCTTTCATTGAAAAACTCTTATTCAAGTATCCTTTTATGCTATCCAAAAATTCCATGTCATTTCCAATCAACAATATGTCATCCACATATATTATTAGAAATGCTACAGAGCTCCCACTCACTTTCTTGTAAATACAAGCTTCTCCAAAAGTCTGTATAAAACCATATGCTTTGACCACACTATCAAAACGTTTATTCCAACTCCGAGAGGCTTGCACCAATCCATAAATGGATCGCTGGAGCTTGCACACTTTGTTAGCTCCCTTTGGATCGACAAAACCTTCTGGTTGCATCATATACAACTCTTCTTCCAGAAATCCATTCAGGAATGCAGGTTTGACATCCATTTGCCAAATTTCGTAATCATAGAATGCGGCAATTGCTAACATGATTCGAACAGACTTAAGCATCGCTACGGGTGAGAAAGTCTCATCGTAGTCAACTCCTTGAACTTGTTGAAAACCTTCTGCAACAAGTCGATCTTTGTAGACAGTAACATTATTGTCAGCGTCAGTATTCTTCTTGAAGATCCATTTATTCTCGTTGGCTTGCCGATCATCATGCAAGTCAACCAAAGTCCATTCTTTGTTCTCATACATGGATCCCATCTCAAATTTCATGGCCTCAAGCCATTTTGCAGAATCTGGGCTCAAAATCAGTTCTTCATAGTTCGTAGGTTCATCATGGTCAAGTAACATGACTTCCTGAATAGGATTACCGTACCACTCTGGTGTGGATCTTACTCTGGTTGACCTACGAGGTTCGGTAGTAACTTGATATGAAGTTTCATGATCATTATCATTAGCTTCCTCACTAATTGGTGTAGGTGTCACAGGAACCGGTTTCTGTGATGAACTACTTTCCAATAAGGGAGCAGGTACAGTTACCTCATCAAGTTCTACTTTCCTCCCACTCACTTCTTTCGAGAGAAACTCCTTCCCTAGAAAGGATCCATTCTTAGCAACGAATGTCTTGCCTTCGGATCTATGATAGAGGTGTACCCAACAGTCTCCTTTGGGTATCCTATGAAGACATATTTCTCTGATTTGGGTTCGAGCTTATCAGGTTGAAGCTTTTTCACATAAGCATCGCAGCCCCAAACTTTAAGAAACGACAACTTTGGTTTCTTGCCAAACCACAGTTCATAAGGCGTCATCTCAACAGATTTCGATGGTGCCCTATTTAACGTGAATGCAACTGTCTCTAAAGCATAACCCCAAAATGATAGCGGTAAATCAGTAAGAGACATCATAGATCGCACCATATCCAGTAAAGTACGATTACGACGTTCGGATACACCATTACCCTGTGGTGTTCCGGGTGGCGTGAGTTGCGAAACTATTCTGCATTGTTTTAAATGTAGACCAAACTCGTAACTTAAATATTCTCCTCCACGATCCAATCGTAGAAACTTTATTTTCTTGTTACGATGATTTTCCACTTCACTCTAAAATTCTTTGAACTTTTCAAATGTTTCAGATTTATGCTTCATTAAGTAGATATACCCATATCTGCTCAAATCATCTATGAAGGTGAGAAAATAACGATACCCGCCGCGAGCCTCAATATTCATGGGACCACATACATCAGTATGTATGATTTCCAATAAATCTGTTGCTCGCTCCATTGTTCTGGAGAACGGCGTTTTAGTCATCTTGCCCATGAGGCATGGTTCGGAAGTACCAAGTGATTCATAATCAAGTGATTCCAGAAGTCCATCAATATAGAGTTTCTTCATGCGCTTTACACCAATATGACCCAAACGGCAGTGCCACCAATAAGTTGCACTATCATTATCAACTCTGCATATTTTGGATTCAACATTATGAATATGTGTATCACTACTATCGAGATTCAACACAAATAGACAACTCTTCAAGGGTGCATGACCATAAAAGATATTACTCATATAAATAGAACAACCATTATTCTCAGATTTAAATGAATAACCGTCTCTCATTAAACAAGATCCAGATATAATGTTCATGCTTAACGCTGGCACCAAATAACAATTACTCAGGTCTAAAACTAACCCCGAAGGTAGATGTAGAGGTAGCATGCCGACAGCAATCACATCGACTTTGGAACCATTTCCCACATGCATCGTCACCTCGTCCTTAGCCAGTCTTTGCTTAATCTGTAGTCCCTATTTCGAGTTGCATATATTAGCAACATAACCAATATCAAATACCCAGGTGCTACTGCGAGCTCTTGTAAGCTACACATCAATAACATGTATATCACATATACCTTTGTTCATCTTGCCACCCTTTTTATCCGCCAAATACTTGGGGTAGTTCCTCTTCCAGTGACCAGTCCCTTTGTAGTAGAAGCACTCAGTCTCAAGCTTAGGTCCAGACTTGGGTTTCTTCTCTTGAGCAGCAACTTGTTTGCCGTTCTTTTTGAAGTTCCGCTTCTTCTTCCCTTTACCCTTTTTCTTGAAACTGGTGGTCTTGTTGACCATCAACACTTGATGCTCCTTCTTGATTTCTACCTCCGCCGCCTTTAGCATTGCGAAGAGCTCGGGAATTGTCTTATTCATCCCTTGCATATTATAGTTCATCACGAAGCTCTTGTAGCTTGGTGGCAGTGATTGAAGAACTCTATCAATGACACTATCAATAGGAAGATTAACTCCCAGTTGAGTCAAGTGGTTATGATACCCAGACATTCTGAGTATATGTTCACTAACAGAACTATTCTCCTCCATCTTGCAGCTGTAGAACTTATTGGAGACTTCATATCTCTCAATTTGGGCATTGGCTTGAAATATTAACTTCAACTCCTGGAACATCCCATATGCTCCATGACATTCAAAACATCGTTGAAGTCCTAGTTCTAAGCCATAAAGCATGGCACATTGAACTATCGAGTAGTCATCAACTTTACTTTGCCAGACGTTCTTAATGTCATCAGCAGCATCTGCAGCAAGCCTGGCACCTAGCGGTGCTTCGAGGAAGTAATTCTTCTGTGCAGCAATGAGGATAATCCTCAAGTTACGAACCCAGTCCATGTAATTGGAACCATCATCTTTCAACTCTGCTTTCTCAAGGAATGGATTAAAATTCAACGGAACAACAACACGAGCCATCTATCTACAATAACATGGACAAACAAAATACTATCAGGTACTAAGTTCATGATAAATTTAAGTTCAATTAATCATATTACTTAAGAACTCCCACTTAGATAGACATCCCTCTAATCATCTAAGTGATCACGTGATCCATATCAACTAAACCATAACCAATCATCACGTGAGATGGAGTAATTTTAAATGGCGAACATCTCTATGTTGATCATATCTACTATATGATTCATGCTCGACCTTTCGGTGTCAGTGTTCCGAGGCCATATCTACATATGCTAGGCTCGTCAAGTTTAACCCGAGTATTCTGCGTGTGCAAAACCGTCTTACACCCGTTGTAGATGAACGTTGAGCTTATCACACCCGATCATCACGTGGTGTCTTGGCATGACGAACTTTGGCAACGGTGCATACTCAGGGAGAACACTTTTACCTTGAAATTTAGTGAGAGATCATCTTATAATGCTACCGTCAAACAAAGAAAAATAAGATGCATAAAGGATAAACATCACATGCAATCAATATAAGTGATATGATAAGGCCATCATCATCTTGTGCCTTTGATCTCCATCTCCAAAGCACCGTCATGATCGCCATTGTCACCGGCGCGACACCTTGATCTCTATCGTAGCATTGTTGTCGTCTCGCCATCTATTACTGCTACGACTATCCCTACCACTTAGTGATAAAGTAAAGCAATTACAGGGCGATTGCATTGCATACAATAAAGCGACAACCATATGGCTCCCGCCAGTTGCCGATAACTCCGTTACAAAATATGATCATCTCATACAATAAATATAGCATCATGTATTGACCATAACACATCACAACATGCCCTGCAAAAACAAGTTAGACGTCCTCTACTTTGTTGTTGCAAGTTTTACGTGGCTGCTACGGGCTGAGCAAGAACCGTTCTTACCTACGCATCAAAACCACAACGATAGTTCGTAGGGTTAGTGATGTTTTAACCTTCACAAGGACCGGGTGTAGCCACACTTGGTTCAACTAAAGTTGGAGAAACTGACACCCACCAGCCACTTGTGTGCAAAGCACATCGGTAGAACCAGTCTCGCGTAAGCGTACGTGTAATGTCGGTCCCGGCCGCTTCATCCAACAATACCGTTGAACCAAAGTATGACATGCTGGTAAGCAGTATGATTTGTATCACCCACAACTCACTTGTGTTCTACTTGTGCATATAACATCTACGCATAAACCTGGCTCTGATGCCACTGTTGGGGAACGTAGTAATTTCAAAAAAATTCCTATGCACACGCAACATCATGGTGATGCATAGCAACAAGAGGGGAGAGTGTCATCCACGTACCCTCGTATACCATTAAGCGGAAGCGTTATGACAACGCGGTTGATGTAGTCGTACATCTTCACGATCGACCGATCCTCAGTACCGAACGTACGACACCTCCGCGTTCAACACACGTTCAGCTCGGTGACATCTCGCGAACTCACGATCCAGTAGAGCTCGAGGGAGAGTTTCATCAGCATGAGGGCATGGTGACGGTGTTGATGAAGCTACCGTCGCAGGGCTTCACCTAAGCACTGCTATAATATGACCGAGGTGGATTATGGTGGAGGGGGCCACCGCACACGGCTGGGAGAGATCAATGATCAACTTGTGTGTTCTAGGGTGCCCCTGCCCCCGTATACAAAGGAGCAAGGGGGAGGCCGGCCGGCCCTGTAGGGCGCACCAGGAGGAGGAGTCGTCCTCCCAGTAGGAGTAGGACTCCCCTCTTTCCTATCCAACTAGGAGGAGGAAAGGAAGGGGGACAAGGAGAAGGAAAGGGGGGCGCCGCCCCCCTTCCTAGTCCAATTCGGACCAGAGGGGGAGGGGGCGCATGGCCTGCCCTGGCCGGCCCCTTTCTCTCCACTAGGGCCCAACAAGGCCCATTAGCCCCCGGGGGGTTCCGGTAACCCCTCCGGCACTCCGGTAAAATCCTGATTTCACCCGGAACTCTTCCGATGTCCAAATGTAGGCTTCCAATATATCAATCTTTATGTCTCGACCATTTCGAGACTCCTCGTCATGTCCGTGATCATATCCGGGACTCCTAACTAACTTCGGTACATCAAAACATATAAACTCAAAATACCGATCGTCACTGAACTTTAAGCGTGCGGACCATATGGGTTCGAGAACTATGTAGACATGACTAAGACACGTCTCCGGTCAATAACCAATAGCGGAACCTGGATGCTCATATTGGTTCCTACATATTCTACGAAGATCTTTATCGGTCAAACCGCATAACAACATACGTTGTTCCCTTTGTCATCGGTATGTTACTTGCCCGAGATTCAAACGTCGGTATCTCAATACCTAGCTCAATCTCGTTACTGGCAAGTCTCTTTACTCGTTCTGTAATGCATCATCCCGCAACTAGCTTATTAGTTGCATTGCTTGCAAGGCTTATAGTGATGTGCATTCCCGAGGGGCCCAGAGATACCTCTCCAACAATCGGAGTGACAAATCCTATTCTTGATTTATGCCAACTCAACAAGTACCTTCGGAGACACCTGTAGAGCACCTTTATAATCACCCAGTTACGTTGCAACGTTTGGTAGCACACAAAGTGTTCCTCCGGTAATCGGGAGTTGCATAATCTCATAGTCATAGGGACATGTATAAGTCATGAAGAAAGCAATAGCAGTAAACTAAAACGACCAAGTGCTAAGCTAACAAAATGGGTTAAGTAAATAACAACATTCTACTAATGATGTGATCCCATTAATCAAATGACAACTCATGTCTATGGCTAGGAAAATCAACCATCTTTGATCAACGAGCTAGTCAAGTAGAGGCATACTAGTGACACTATGTTTGTCTATGTATTCACACATGTATTATGTTTCCGGTTAATACAATTCTAGCAGGAATAATAAATATTTATGATGATATGTGGAAATAAATAATAACTTTATTATTGCCTCTATGGCATATTTCCTTCATGATAGTAGCATGTGGATGAATAGTGGCTAGTGGAGGCTGGACGAGGTCAACGGTGCATGAACAGTAGCAGATGGAGGTTGGAGGAAGTCGATGGTGGATGAAAAATAGCAGTGGAGGATGAAGAGGTAGTTGACAGTGGATGAATAGTAGCTCGTGGAGTCCTATTTTGCGATACGCCACACCCCTCCCAATGAACAGGACCCCGTTTCGACCGTAGGCGGTTGGAAATAAGTCCGTTTCCTCCGTTTTGCGGTATGCCACACCCCTCCCGATGAACAAGACCCTGTTTCGACCATAGGCGGTTGGAGAGAAGTCCGTTTCCTCCATTTTACGGTATGCCACACCCCTCCCGATGAACAAGACCCCGTTTCGACCATAGGCGGTTGGAGAGAAGTCCGTTTCCTCCATTTTACGGTATGCCACACCCTTCCCGATGAGCAGGACCCCGTTTTGACCATAGGTGGTCGAAGAGAACTCTGTTTCCCCGGTTTCGCGGTACGCTAGACCCCAGCCGATGAATTGGACCCCATTTCGGCTGTTCCGTCCAAGCCTGTTGGCTCCCGATGAACAGGATGCATTCTGACCTAGTCGATTGCCTCCCGATGAACACGATGTTGTTTCCTCAGTTCTGACCCAGGTGGTTGGCTGCAGATGAACATGACACCATTGCTATACGCATTCGTGACCCCGCCCGTATGTACATATGTGGCCATAATTACTTTCTTGAAGCGTGGCCGTGTACACGATTTAGATAGGACGGCCTAAACTCCTATGCCGGGGCTCTACTACAACATGTGGCGCTCCTTGCTCGACCAATTTTCATCGTTGGAAAGAGACTGATCCGCCAGTATGTACGTACATGTTTGCGAGCAGACACATAGTGCTACGTACACTTCGACCTGGTGGGTCCCAACTGCCAGGGTAGTTATGGAGGTACTTCCTTCCATGCGAAGATATAGTTGGTGGGTCCCAGCTGTCAGGGGGAAGAATCATTTTTTGCCCGTAATAAGGACACACTTCCTTGCGTGCGAAGATGTAGCTGGTGGGTCCCAGCTGTCAGGGGGAGGAAATATTATTTTTCGGTGTAAAAAGGAGGCAGTTGCATGCCTACGTCCATGGGCGTGGTTCGTCTCCACTGTCAGCCCCTCCATGTATAGTCATCTTCCGATGACTCTCGCTTGTTGACCACATTGACCATGCCATGCCAAGCGCACCAAAGCGGTGGACGACGACAAGGCCCCAAACGGGAATGCCCCGTAGATGGGGAAGACATGGTAGTGGAGTCGTAGATGGAGGGGAGTGCAATACTTGACATGTTTAGGTAGGGGCTGGGGCTACACTCAGTGGTGAATAACAGGAGGTGCGGAGGAGTGGAGGGATGGCCTGGCCGTCCGTGGGGTAGTGTTTCCCTGCGAGGCGCGCAAAGAAGTGATGTTGGATGCTGGATGCTGGATAAGGCGGTCCTGCTAGCGTTGGAGGAAGAAGAAGAGATATTGAAGAAGAATGCCGGCCGTTGGATGTAAATCCAATGCCTTGCTTAGGCTTTGACCTATTGGCCCACTGTCAGTGAGTCCATTTGGTCGGCTGGGCGAAACAATAATGTAGCGTCTATGCAACCCATTTATATATTATTAGAATTTATAGCCCATTTGCATTCTTCTGAAATACACAGATTTGCTGGGCTGGGTTATCATGTTGGGATGGATGGATAAATGTTATAGAAACATAAACACGTGATTGCACGTCTATTACTGCATTGGTCAGTAAAATCTTAGCAAGCTTATGTATGCAATCACCCGGTATTAACTTGCCAGCTTATTGTTAAACAATTATTATTATTATTTTGTAAGAACTTGTTGATTTATGAAATAAAACGTTATTATAATTTGATGAGTTAATACGACGTGGGTTATTATAATCTTTCAGGCTAGATATGGGACAATTGAGTTGGTTGTAGGGAAAACTAGTTGGAGAAAAATTGGATTACCTCAAAAAAGAAAGTGGGTGAAAAATCAGATATATGATTAATAGAAAAGAAAAATAAAGGAAGTGGGAAGGTCTATACAAAGGTTGGATGAAGGACATGTCAAACGAGAACCTTAGGTTGTTTCAAATATATATATATATATAATAAAATAAAATATAAATATATATACTATTATAGAAGGGAAAACATAGGTTCAGTTTGGCATTCTTATAAAAAATAGAACTGGGTTGTGCCTTCTCTTGAAAAAACAAACATAAGTTGGGTGTAACACCCACGATGCGGCTATATCTCCCACGTGTCGGAGCACGACTTAGAGGCATAACCGCATTGTAGGCATGTCGCAAGAGGGGTAATCTTTACACATCCCATGTACTGAATAAGAAAGAGGTACCGAGTTGGCTTACAATCGCCACTTCACGCAATACATAAATATAGCATTACATCATCCAGATACAATCAAGGTCCGACTAAGGAACCAAAATAAAGACAACCCCAAATGCATAAGATCCCGGATCGCCCCAACTGGGCTCCACTACTGATCGTCTAGAAAGGAAACGTAGTAACATCCTGAGTCCTCATCGAACTCCCACTTGAGTTCAGTTGCATCCCCTGGAACGATATCATCGACACCTGCATCTGGTTTTGGAAGTAATCTGTGAGTCACGGGGACTCAGCAATCTCACACCCTTGCGATCAAGACTATTTAAGCTTATGGGTAGGGAAAGGTTGTGAGGTGGAGCTGCAGCAAGCACTAGCATATATGGTGGCTAATTTACGCAAATGAGAGCCAGAAGAGAAGGCAAAGAACGGTCGAGAATCTATGATCAAGAAGTGATCCTAGAACTACTTACGTTCAAGCATAACACAAGACCGTGTTCTCTTCCCGGACTTCGCCGAAAAGAGACCATCACGGCTACACACGTTGTTGATTCATTTTAATTAAGTTAAGTGTCAAGTTCTCTACAACCGGACATTAACAAATTCCCATCTGCCCATAACCGCGGGCATGGCTTTCGAAAGTTCAAATCCCTGCAGGGGTGTCCCAACTTAGCCCATCACAAGCTCTCACGGTCAACGAAGGATATTCCTTCTCCCAGGACGGCTGATGAGACTCAGAATCCCGGTTACAAGACATCTCAACAACGGTAAAACAAGACCAGCAAAGCCGCCCGAATGTGCCGACAAATCCCGATTGGAGCTGCACATATCTCGTTCCCAGGGCACACCGAATTGTCCAAGATTCTGGTAGGCCAACCCAGAGTTGCCCCTGGTGGCCACCGGCTGCTGACAGGTTGGACCAACACTTAGAGGAGCACTAGCCTGGGGGTTTAAAATAAAGATGACCCTTGAGTCCGCGGAACCCAAGGGAAAAAGGCTTAGGTGGAAAATGGTAAAACCAAGGTTGGGCCTTGCTAGAGGAGTTTTATTCAAGGCGAACTGTCAAGGGGTTCCCATTATAACCCAACCATGTAAGGAACGCAAAATCAAGGAACATAACACCGGTATGACGGAAACTATGGCGACAAGAGTGGAACAAAACACCAGGCATAAGGCCGAGCCTTCCACCCTTTACCAAGTATATATGTGCATTTAAGTAAACAAGATATAATAGTGATATCCCAACAATAATCATGTTCCAATAAGGAACAAACTCCAATCTTCACCTACAACTAGCAACGCTATAAGAGGGGTTGAGCAAAGCAGTAACATAGCCAAACAATGATTTGCTAGGACAAGGTGGGTTAGAGGTTTAACATGGCAATATGGGAGACCTTATATAGCAAGTGGTAGGTATCGCGGCATAGGCATAGCAATAGAGCGAGCAACTAACAAGCAAAGATAGAAGTGATTTCGAGGGTATGGTCATCTTGCCTGCAAAGTTCTCCGAGTTGACGTAAGCTTGATCCTCGTAAGTGTACTCAACGGGTTCCTCGATCACGTACCCGTCTCCCGGCTCTACCCAAAGCAAGAACACAAGCAAGGGAAACACAATCAACCACGGTGCAATGCGCAAACAACATGATGCAAAACATGGCATGATATGTGGGATGTAATATGCAATGCATATGCGTTCTCTGGAAGGAAAAGGTTGAACCAGGCCTCAACTTGGCAAACCAAGAGTGCCACTGGAAAGATGAGTTGATTTCGGTCGAAATTGATATAAAGATCACCGGAATCGGATGCGCGGTTTGCAAATGGCAAGAAAAAACAATAATAGCACTATTATGTGATTAACATCACGATGCCATCTAAAATGCAACAAGAAACTAAGCTGCTGCACTCTAACATAACAACAAAGCACATGGCAAAAGATGAACATTGAGCTACGGCTAAATCACATAATAGAAGGTTCAAACAAGCATGGCAAAAATGCAAAAGATATCAGGTTCTCAGACTTGGTGAAAATAACATGTCAGGATTTAACATCAGGAAGCAATGTTTAGAGCAAGATAACAACATGCTATAGGAACAAATCATGGCAAAGCAAGGCATGGCATGAATATACTCAAAGCATATAACAAAAGTCCCTTACTGACCATAAGCCAAAAGGGATCAGAAAATATGATGGCACCCATGTAAACATAGCAAGTTTCATTAACAGATTCAGGCTTACCAGAAAACTGGACATGGCAAAAACAGAGTTACGTAGGCATGCTTACGATCTCAATGCACTCACCACAAGGCATTGGATGACAAACTAAGCATACACACAGCAAGAAGACATAATCGAGAAGCTAAACATGGCAAGAACCAACTCATAGCATGCATGGATCAACTACAACAACCTTGGCAAAATTGAATAACATGTAAACAATCTGCCAGGAATATTTTATGGAAAAAGTAGAGCAAGATTGAGTCATGCTATGGTACTCCATAATTGCAAACAAAGACACGTATGGATAGAACATAACAATATATCAAAATCATCCTTACTGCACATGCTCAAAAGAGGCATGGATCACTCTGTAGTAACATGAATACATGGCATAAAAAATAACATCAGGGAAATGACTGAAGAATTCTAAGTCCCTGAATTCAGCAACATCACGAGAGCTACTTTGCATGCTTGTTCTAGTCACCACATTGATCACAAAAATACATGGCATACACCCCTGTAAAGATGGCATGGCATAGCCCAAAACACATGTAGGGCTCGAGTTCATAGGAGGCACACATTAAACATGGCAAAAATGACAAATGTCCATAATCTGTTAAGAAACAGAAACTAACATTATGTAGCACTCTTGCAACAGCATTTAGTACATCAAGATGGACTCAAACAAGCATGGTGCAATGGAACGAAATGAAGAGGACAACCTAACGAACAATTCGATATATGGCACACCCAAAACGGAGCTACGGATGATGAGATATGATGCGATGAACACAGCTAAAAAAATATGCAGGGAGAAGGACTTAGGCAAAATTTGACCTAGGGTTCATCGGCACGCAACTCAAGGTTCGCCGGAGATTTGTTGGAGATAGACGAGGACGGCGGCCGGCAAGGCAGATCCGGGGCGGATCTCGCCGGGTCCGGGCGCGGACGCCGAGGACCGCGAAGAACGCGACGGCGGGCGGTGTGGCGGCGGCGGGCGTGGCGGTGAGGAGGCGCGGCGGGCGGTGGCCGGAGTAGCGG